>NC_059370.1:42392706-42757706 GCF_019703515.2 Myxocyprinus asiaticus | reverse complement strand
CTGACTAGAACCAAGAAATATGATCATATTAGCCCCATTTTATCATCGTTACATTGGCTACCTGTTACATTTCATATTAATTGTAAAATTCTGTTAACTACATTCAAAGCTTTGAATGGTCTAGCTGCGCAGTACTTAAGTGACCTTCTGACACACTATATTCCATCACATTCATTACAATCACAAAATTCTGGCCTGTTAATAATTTCTAGAATATCAAAATCCAAAAAAGGAGATAGATCCTTTTCCTATTTGGCTCCTAAACTATGAAATAGTCTCCCTAACACTGTTCGGGATGCAGACACACTCAGTTTGAGTCTAGACTAAAGACTCATCTATTTAACCAGGCATACTCCTAATTTATCTATCAGCTCACAATTAGGCTGCTTTAGTTAGGTCTGCCAAAACCAGAAACATTGATCATGATCTATAACTCTGCAATAAATTGAATGGCATCTACGCTAATATTATTCTATTTGTTTCCCTGTCTCAACCTCAGGATTCATATCCCGAAGTTACCAGAGCTGGCCAGATCCAGCTCCGTTCCTGCTTGGTGTTGGACTCCACTGCTACATATCGCTGAGTGATGATGATAAGCTACAGCCGGTGCTAGTCAGACATCACTTCAGTCTTTATGATGGACTTCAGAGGATGAACTGATGCCAACTCTAACTGTAAGACATGGGATACTTCATATGCCACTGCCTGAACCTTGGATTTAGGATTGACCCCACCGAACCTCACCGAAATGACCTGCTGGTTGAACTGCGATGCACCTCATTGATCTCTGCTTGCATCATCTTTGTCTACTGATGGACTATACTCTTGAAATGGAATACATAGACTATCAATTAATTGCCAACAAAAGCCTTCATCAGCAAACTAACAAAGGACAATGCATCTATGTGAACTTCTGCAGTTCATCCAGGATGAACTTCAAAGACATTTGACATTCATTTTACCGTTCATACAAAATCTTTGTTTAAACACTGGCCCTTAAAACTTGCTTAAAACTTAAACCATGACTTGCACTGCACACAAATAACTAATATTGGCATTATATTCATGTTGTTTAGCCAGAGAGGAACTGGCCCCCACAGTGAGCCTGGTTTCTCCCAAGGTTATTTTTCTCCATTAACAAAACTTATGGAGTTTTTTGTTCCTTGCCACAGTCGTGTTTGGCTTGCTCACTGGGGTTATAAATACAATTACTATTTAATTATTTATTTTTATAATCAATTTACAGTCATATTTAATCAAACTACACAATGATGACTCTAAGACTTTATAGATATTACAGTATCATTTTCTGATAAAGCATGATTTTCTGTAAAGCTGCTTTGAAACTGTGTATTGTGAAAAGCGCAATACAAATAAAAATGACGACTTAAGAGAAATAAAAATAGACACACATGAGACAAATACTGATATACAGTAAGAGGACAGACAGACAGATAGATAGATAGAAATGAAAGTATCCCACATATCAAATAAAACTGCACATCCAAACTATGTAATTCTTTGCTGTATGTACAGATGTTTACATTCAGTTTATTTAAGTACATGATAGGCATTCTGGCAATAAAATCAATTTGTGGCATCAATACACTTAGCTTTTGGCAAAAGAACTTTCATAAAACAAAGAATAAAATAAAAGACCAATGTCAAACTTCAATCTTTTGAAAATGTCCTCAAAAAGTAGAGAGAAGGAATGATAGACAAAGAGCTGGTCTATTGAACAATGAGTGGAGCAGCGAGAGACAGAAAAAAATCATGAAGAATGGAGATCTTCTATCAGTCCTTCACTGATCCCAGTTCAGCAGGAAGTCCTTCAGCTTTCCTCCACTGAGCGTTTCTCATCCTGAACCATTTCTACAGAAGAAACACAGAGCGTGAGACAGGTTAGAGTAATTCCTCAACTATGTAAGTCAGAGGATATTGATCATCAATATCCCCAGCCTGAAGCAAAGGAGGGAGGAGTGTGGCAAGGAGGAAGGCGGGCCATTATGAAGCACGCCCAGCCCCTAATCAAGCTAATCAAGCCCACGAGAGGGATAAAGGCAGCCTAAGTCCTCGTGGTGGCGTAGTGACTCAATCCGGGTGGCGGAGGACGAATCTCAGTTGCCTCCGCATCTGAGACCATCAATCCGCGCATCTCATCACGTGGCTTTGATGAGCGCATTACTGTGGAGACATAGCGCGTGTGGAGGCTTCACACTATTCTATGCAGCATCCACGCTCAACTCACCACGCGCCCCACTGAGAGCGAACCACATTATAGCGACCACGAGGAGTTTACCCCGTGTGACTCTACCCTCTCTAGCAACTGGGCCAATTTGGTTGCTTAGGAGACCTGGCTGGAGTCACTCAGCACACCCTGGATTTGAACTCACGACTCCAGAGGAGACAACATTCTTGACAGCTCATCTTAGATTGTTACATCAACCTCACAGTGCTGCAGGTTTTTAAAACAGACCAGGACATCTGTAGAGGGTGTAAGTAACCGGCATGAAGCTTGAGTGGGGGTGAGATCGGCGCTTGACTCTGAGCCAAACACTTTACCTCAGCGGTATCCACCCATCATAGCTAACCCTCAGACATAACACACACACACACACACACACACACACACACACAATGCCTGTGTTTACTACTGTTTGTCATACCGCGCCCTTTGTGTGTTAGTTTTCTTAACATTCAAATAATGCAAAGTGGTGATATCATCAAACCCAGAACAATGACAGAGTTTGTTATTCAAACACGCTTTCCCCGGGTCATTTTTGCCTAAGAAATAAACTCACATATGAGGCATTGGGACATCGAAAATTTCACTTTTGGGCACTTTTCCACATCAGAACATGCCTAAGTAATACAGTAAGAAATGTATTATTTATATATTTTTTTTACCATAACATTTTTTATTTTTTGCAGTATGACATTATTTTTATGATAATTAAGCACATCTTCCTGCACATTTTCCCACCATAGTCTAATTACTGACAGCGTTGGCTAAGTTACTCAAAAATAGTAATCCACTACAGTTTTATTTCTTTAATTTTTTTAAACAATACACGATTCAATTTGATGAAATTTTGTTATGAAATTTAAATGAGTAAATCTTAAAAATAGGCTAGAAAAAAATGTTAAGTGCTCAGTGAATACAAAATAATGTCTTATCTATATTTTCTCCTTGTTCGTAGTTGTTGTCCCTTTAGTTGTCACAGAAACACAAACAGACATACACACGAACATAATTCATGTTGTAAATGTGTTATAGACATATAACAGTATTTAAAAAATATATGTAACCCAAGTAATGTTCTTAAGTAATTACCTTTATTACTTAATTACTGTAATCTGATTACAAGAATTGAAATTTCAATGCATTACACTACTTTCTATTAAATAAAAGTAATTAGATTACAGTAACTAGTTTGTAATCAGATTACACCCAACACTGATTACTGTAAGTCCCAAAAAAGAAATATTATTTAATTTGTAAAGTATTTATACATCATAGTAGTATTTGTTATACTGCCTTTTTTGCTGATTTAAATAAAATCACTTATTACACTAATTTTACTGTAATACAGTACATATTACTGTATCAAAGAAAGGACAATCTAATGAGAATCAACACTGATAATAATAAATATTAGAAAAAACATCCCAATGCATTATGATAATGAGAATTTGGAAAAGATGTGCTTCATTGTCAATGAAAATAATGTTGCAGTACAAACAATCTTAGCCCTAAAAATAGGTTTTATTTTCTTTATGCAAACTATCATTTCATATGTATTTTCTTTTAATCCCATGGAGGTTAAATATGACCTGGACATGTTTTTGTGACATTTGCTCTTTGAGAGCATCAAGTTTTGTATAGAATCACACACCCCTTAAATGACGAATAACTGTGCTTGTTTTATTCTGTGGAATGATTTATTACAAAGGAGGTTTCATTTTGGGTAAATGCACTCAGTTTTTCACAGTCATGGTGACAGAAACAGACCAGCCTCAAAATGGAATGTTTTTCCAGTAACATTCTGCCAAACTTCACACTAGAAGTGTTGCTCACCAGCCCTGAAATATCCATTAGTAATGTAGACATTACAACATACACCAACTCGCCCTATTACACCTCCTGTATGGGTTTGCAGTTTAAAGGAGTGTGTTCAGAAATCAGACACAATATGTTTGAACACGTCAACCTTATCCATTCGAGGAAAGGCACGTCCGGAGGCGCTCCGGGTCACCTATTGTGCTTGAACACTTTGTTTATGGTCAGTGTCAGCTCTCCCATTCACAAAAGCACAGACCCAGCAGCTTAATGATTTCATCATGCTATTTTGAGCTAGTGACAAAACAAGAATGACAACAATGCATGAGATGAGAACCAGAGCTTGCATTGCTGTGGTTTAGTGGTTAAAGACTGAGTTGGTGGAAACCAAAAGGTTGCAGGTTCAAACCACACAAGGGCTGATCTATATATTTTCACTGTGCTATTAAGACACTTCCTACATGAGACTGAACCTGTAATATTACTTGGATAGTAACATTTGATTATTATTTAGTTTAACATTTATTATCATCATAAAAACTTTCCCTGTTCAAATAAATTCAGGCTGGTTGCTATGCAATAATTCACCACTGGCTCATAAACTAAGTCCTGATGTTGTTCCTATAGAACTTACAAAAAATAGCAAAAAGTACTCTGGTATTTCCATTTCTTTTTACGATGGTATCTCCATGGTAGGCCTATTCTTTATACTATAAGTTGCATGTAAATACCATGGTTATTATAAATACCATTATTCTGCAGTCTATCAAAATACCATGTCAATACCATATTACATAAAAATACATTTTATAAAAATAAATCGTATTTATTGTCACATCACTGCAACTGACACGACAAACTAGAATGCTCACGTTTCAACCAATCAGCAAGACGTGGGAAAAACGCACACTCCCATTTGGCCAAACAACGTGACGTGAACAAAAGAATTAACTTTTGCGTCACTTTCATACCATATTATGCTTGCCGTAGTCAAAAAGTCGTCTTATGCGCTTATCCAGTAGCATTTTATCTCATATCAGATAATGTGCAATCTTTATTATCAGTATAGCTTGTCCTATTTTAATAATATCTTGCTTCTGGACAGTTAAACTAAAGGACATGGGGAGTTTTAAAAATTCATTTTAATGTCCCTCAAATGCCATTTTATTCTTTTGGGAATCATAGTACCTTTGATCTGCCCTGTAAAAAAAAAATCCTGTTGTTTAAAAAAAAGAAAAAACTGGCAGCTGTGGTTGCCAGAATAATTATGTAAAAAATACAGTAAAAATATAAACAACTTTACAGAACAACCTGTACATTTTACAGTTTAAAACTGCTGTAATTTACATGTCCACGCTGGCACTGGAAAAAATCAATTCTGTTAAATGTACAGTAAGAAAACATCATAAACTTGATATTAACCTTCTGAAACTGTAAAAATCTGCTTTTTACTTTATAAAGTATTGTTAATCACCGTAAAAATTACAGAAGAAGAATCAAAAATAAGAAGAAACAACTATTCCCATCAAATATAATGAAATATGATGAGTCATGCAGGGAATTGTGGGAACGCCCAATTATTGTTTTTACTGTAATTTTAGCAATAATTTACTGTAAAAAGTACATGTACTCTCTTGTTAAACATAATGTAAATTTTTACCATTAATTATACAGGAAAATCATACTTATTACACCTAAAAATGTAATTTTACAACATTGTATTGTAAAAAACTACTGTATTGTCTTTTTAAATATATTACCATTTTTACTGTATATTTTACAGTTAATACTCGTTAATTAATTAACATTTTATTTCTGTAGCATTTTTACAGTCTTTCACTATTAAAATTACAGACATTTTTTACAGTGTGGCAATATATATAAAAATATAATTTTTATGTTCATGTATGGTGTCATGTTTATTCTATTGGTTCATGTTTTTCATGTCTTTTATTTTGAAAAGTTTATTTCCTGTTTCATGTCATGTGTCCCTAGTCAGGTGATGTCCTGTTTTCCCTCCATGTTCATGTGTCTGGTTTTCATTGGTTCATTGTTTGATTATCTTGTTTAGAGTTCTGTTTGTTCATTGGTTTATGTTCTCCCATGCCTAGTATTTAAGCCCTCGTGTTTTCCATTGTCCCTTGTCAGGTATTGTGTTTGGTAATGTGTCATGCTATGTCCAGTCCAAGTCCAGTCCAAGTCAAGTCCAAGTCAAGTCAAGTTTATGTTCATGTTCATGTTAATTGTTCATGTTTATGTTTATGTTTTGTTTAGTTCACATCTATAGTTAGGGTTTTGGATTTCACGACTGTAAATAAAACTGCACTTGGGTTCTTCAATTCATCGTCATCATCTCCATCATTGCCAACAGCCACTCGTTACAGAATACCTGACTGACAAATATGAACCCAGCAGTTCAACTCCTCCGCCTACGACTGGGGAACCATCCCCTGGAGGAATATGTGGAGGATTTCTGCACTCTGGCCTGCCGGGTGGACTTTAATGAGGTGGCCCTCAAGGACTGTTTCTGATTTGGATTAAATGAGCCCATCTCTTCTCTGATGCCAGGTGGTCAGAGTACCTACAACCTGGCTCAACATATCAACCTCACCCTGCATATTATTGGTTCCACATTCACTGTAGGGGAGGCGGATGCCGAGCCAGAGGTCCGCGACATGGCCAGAGTTCCGCGGCACGGCCGCTGAGCCAGAGTTCCTCATCATGGTCACTGACCTAACGCCATCTTTTCCTCCTGATCCTGTGCCTGCTCCATGCCATATCACAACAACACCTCAGCCTGCTCCATGCCATGTCACAGCAACGCCTCAGCCTGCTCCATGCCACGTCACAGCAACGCCACAGCCTGCTCCATGCCACATCACAGCAACGCCTCAGCCTGCTCCATGCCACGTCACAGCCACGCCTGAGCCTGAGCCTGCTCCATGCCACGTCACGTCACAGCCACGCCTGAGCCTGCTCCATGCCATGTCACAGCCACACCTGAGCCTGCTCTGTGCCACGTCACAGCCACATCCGAGGTTGCTCCATGCCACGTCACAACCACGCCTGAGGTTGCTCGTGCCACATCACAGCCACGCCTGAGCCTGCTCCGTGCCACATCACAGCCACGCCTGAGCCTGCTCCATGCCACGTCACAGCCATGCCTGAGTCTGTTCCATGCCATGTCATGGCCACATCTGAGCAGTTGGACCTGGAGATGGTTCCCACCCTTGTACCCACCCTTTGTTCTCCTGAGCAGGCAAGGGGAACTTTCAACTCTCTGACCCCGCCTGGACCCTCCAAGCCCTGGACTCTGCCTTGGCCTGTTGGTCCCTCGACATTACCTCAGCTCTGCGTTCCCTCGGCTCCACTGCGGTCCTTCAGCCTGTCGGCTTTGCCGGAGTCCCTCATCCCTCCTGCTCCTCCTTGGTCTGTCGGTCACTTGGCTCCGCCTTGGCTCCCCGATCCTCTGGCTGCACCTCGTCCCTCCTTCCCTATGGCTCCACCTTTGTCCTGAGTCCCACTGGCTCTGCCTCAGTCTTCCGATCCTCCAGCTCCACCTTGCTCCTCCAAGCCTCCGGCGCCACCTTGGTCCTCCCTACCTCCGGCTCCACCCTGGCCCTTTGAGTCTTCGGCTACTCTCTGGGTATCCAGTAAGGCTCTGCCCCTCGAGTCTCTCATGGCTCCGCCTTCCATGGCTTCGCCCCTCGAGCCTCTCACGGCTCCACCCCCCATGGGCTCCGCCCTGATCCCATGCTCCACGCCCTGCCAAGCCATGCCTAAAGACCCCACCCCCCCAGCTCCCTATTGAACTTTGAAAATTATGCCATGTTTTATGTGTTTTGTTCATGTGTTGGGGCGTCGGGAGCCGCCCCTTAGTGGGGGGGGGATATGTCATGTTTATTCTGTTGTTGCATGTTTTTCATGTCTTTTTATTTTGAAAAGTTTATTTCCTGTTTCATGTCATGTGTCCCTAGTCAGGTGATGTCCTGTTTTCCCTCCATGTTCATGTGTCTGGTTTTCATTGGTTCATTGTTTGATTATCTTGTTTAGAGTTCTGTTTGTTCATTGGTTTATGTTCTCCCATATCTAGTATTTAAGCCCTCATGTTTTCCATTGTCTCTTGTCAGGTATTGTGTTTGGTAACGTGTCACGCTATGTCAAGTCAAGTTTATGTTCATGTTAATTGTTCATGTTTATGTTTTGTTTAGTTCACATCTATAGTTAGGGTTTTGGATTTCACGACTGTAAATAAAACTGCACTTGGGTTCTTCAGTTCATCGTCATCATCTCCGTCATTGCCAGCAGCCACTCGTTACATATGGTTTTCATTGTTAGAAAAAAGTCAGAGACTTTTGCCATTTTCATATATATGTAACATATATTTTCCCAAATAAAAGTGGAACTTGAATGTGTACTGTACATACAGTATATGCCCAAATATATGAACTATAATTTTACAAATATATTCAAATATGGGCATAGGGCCTATAGACTATATCATATTTCTGTACTGAATAGTCATACTAGGCATGTGTTCTTAAAGGAATATTTGGGGTTCAATACAAATTAAGCTTAATCGACAGCATTTGTGACATAATATAGATTACAATAAATAAATAAATAAATAAATAAATAAATTCAGAAGCATAGACACAATACGTAAACAATATCTTTCAATAGTAAACATGATCTTAGTCTGATAAAATCACTTACTAGCCATTTCTGTGTAAAGTTATTGCCAATTGTACAACTTCGTTGCCACGATATTGTATAGGTGTAAACCCTGTAATCCCGCAAAAATTACAATTTAAACAACTTTGCAGCTCAAATAATACATGTTTTAAAAGAAGAATTATTGCAAGTGCTTTTCTAAGACCTGAGGAAAATTTTCTGCCTTCAAACCCTCCAAAAATGGGCCCCATTCACTTCTATTGTAAGTGCCCCAGTGCAACCTCGATTTTTGCCTACATTTTGTTTTTGGTTTTTTTTTTGGTAATCAACATTATGCCACCAATTCTGTCGATTGAGCTGAACTTGTATTAAACCCAGGATATTCGTTTAAAGATCTATCCTTTGTTATGTGTTATGTTAGAATCCAATAAAAATACATTACGATTAGTAGGCGGCTTCATTGATTGTAACTGGCGCGTTTTAGTGGTGTTATTATGTTGCTCGATTATAGATGTAGGTCTGAGGGGCAGTTCAGACTGAACACGTTCTTGCGCTAAAAGAAAAATAAATAAATAAATAAATAAATAAAAAACCCTAGACGCAGCGCAACGAACAGAACAGAGACGCTACGGTCAAAGATATCCGTCCAGCGCAAGTTTACATATATATAAAAAAAGAACACTTGAAAAACAGCGCGGACGGACGCAAAATGCTTTCGGTGTGAACGGCCCCTCTTAATAAACTCACCGCTGTCTCCTCCTCGCTCAGCCCGCATTCCGCCGCGATCAGCATCAGCGTTGTTTCGTCGGGATGTTTGCTGACTTTGGTGAAATTCTCCTCCAGAACTTTAATCTGATCCTCCGCTAAATGCATCCCAAGCATCGCCATCGCGTTTCCATTCGCTGTCATGTTTCAACTCCAAACACAGATATACCACTGAAACAATCACACCTCCGCTGGTCCGAGTCACGATGTCCCATGCAAATAAACTCCAACGTCTTTAAAAACACCAGTCTCCGCGAGGAAATGCTGAAGAAAAGGGGAACAGAAACGTCAGTATGAGACACACAAACTTCAGTCCACTGATGCGTGTGAAACTGCACCAACAGTGAAAGTTCAACAACAGTGAACGCCCCTTTTGTAAAGACAATTCATTGACAGCCCCGCCAGTATCTTTAAAGGGAAACACAACATGTGAACATACTGTACCTGCTGCGATGGTGTTCAAACTCCAACTGCTCAGTCGCGATCATTTTAACCATTATATAATACAGATGACGTCACGCGGGGCTTAAGTGTAGCAGTGTGTTTATGCACTGTTTACCTGCAGCAGGTGTGTACCTTTGAAAGAAGCTATTATTAACCACATGAGCATTAAAATGTAATATATACATATGTGTGTGTGTGTGTGTGTGTGTGTGTGTGTGTGTGTGTGTGTGTGTGTGTGTGTGTATGTATGTATATGTGTGTGTGTGTTTGTATGTGTGTATCTATATATATATATACAGTTGTGCTCAAAAGTTTGCATACCCTTGGAGAATTGGTAATATTTGTACCATTTTTAAAGAAAACATGAGTGAGCAGGCAAAACACATTTCTTTTATTTCTTATGGGATTCATATTCAACTGTAGGTTATAACAGAATGGCACAATCAAAAAACAAAACATGGCAACAAAGAAAAACATTTTATGACCCCTGTTCAAAAGTACCCTTACTATACCCTTAGTTCTTAATACTGTGTATTGCCCCCTTTAGCATCAATGACAGCGTGCAGTCTTTTGTAATAGTTGTCTATGAGGCCCCAAATTCTTGCAGGTGGTATAGCTGCCCATTCGTCTTGGCAAAATGCCTCCAGGTCATGCAAAGTCTTTGGTCGTCTTGCATGAGCCGCACGTTTGAGATCTCCCCAGAGTGGCTTGATGATATTAAGGTCAGGAGACTGTGATGGCCACTCCAGAACCTTCACCTTTTTCTGCTGTAACCACTGGAGGGTCAACTTGGCCTTGTGCTTAGGGTCATTGTCATGCTGGAAAGTCCAAGAGCATCCCATGCACAGCTTTCGTGCAGAAGAATGTAAACTGTCTGCCAGTATTTTCTGATAACATGCTGCATTCATCTTGCCATCAATTTTCAAAAGATTCCCTGTGCCTTTAGAGCTCACACCCCCCCCCCCAAAACATCAGTGAGCCACCACCATGCTTCACAGTGGGGATGGTATTCTTTTCACTATAGGCCTTGTTGACCCCTCTCCAAACATAGCGCTTATGGTTGTGACCATAAAGCTCTATTTTGGTCTCGTCACTCCAAATTACAGTGTGCCAGAAGCTGTGAGGCGTGCCAAGGTGTTGTCGGGTATATAGTAACAGGGCTTTTTTGTGGCATTGGCGCAGTAAAGGCTTCTTTCTGGCAACTCGACCATGCAGCTCATTTTTGTTCAAGTATCGTCGTATTGTGCTCCTTGAAACAACCACACTGTCTTTTTCCAGAGCAGCCTGTATTTCTCCTGAAGTTACCTGTGGGTTTTTCTTTGTATCCCGAACAATTCTTCTGGCAGTTGTGGCTGAAATCTTTCTTGGTCTTCCTGACCTTGGCTTGGTATCAAGAGATCCCCGAATTTTCCACTTCTTAATAAGTGATTAAACAGTACTGACTGGCATTTTCAAGGCTTTGGATATCTTTTTATATCCTTTTCCATCTTTATAAAGTTCCATTACCTTGTTAAGCAGGTCTTTTGACAGTTCTTTTCTGCTCCCCATGTCTCAGTATCTAGCCTGATCAGTGCATCCACGTGAGAGCTAACAAACTCATTAACTATTTATACACAGACACTAATTGCAATTTAAAAAGCCACAGGTGTGGGAAATTAACCTTTAATTCCCATTTAAACCTGTGTGTGTCACCTTGTGTGTCTGTAACAAGGCCAAACATTCAAGGGTGTGTAAACTTTTGATCAGGGCCATTTGGGTGATTTCTGTTATCATTATGATTTAAAAAGGAGCCAAACAACTATGTGATAATAAATGGCTTCATATGATCACTATCCTTAAATAAAAGACATAATATATATGTGTGTGTGTATGTATGTATGCGTGTGCGTGTGTGTGTGTGTGTGTGTGTGTGTATGTATGCATGTATGCATGTATGCAAATATATTTTATTGTAATTGATTACTCAATTCAATTTGAGGGAATTTTGATATGGAATTTAAATGCATAAATCTTAACATTTTTATTTTGGAGTGTTCTTTACGAGAATAGGCCAAGTTTACTTTTAGAAAAATTATTTTGTGCTGAAGTAAATTTAGCAGAAAAATTAAGTACCTTCTATATTGAATAAGTTAGTTTAAACATGAATTTAAAAATATTGAGTAAATTCTACATTTGTACTCAATTCAAACATGTAAACATTTATGTATCAGCTTATAAGTATATATTATGTTATTGTTTGGTATCTTTACAACGCATCACCATGTTAGAAAATGTTGTCATATTTATTTGATAATTTGATTACATTTTACAGGTAAATAAAATAAAAAAACTTTTCGAAGCTGGTGTTCCCAGCATGCACTGGGCTTGAATAATTATTGAGCTTGCATGCTTTCACAAGTTTATTTACACTATTTTTATTGTTGATTTTGTTGTTACATTTCGTAACTTCTTGTTTTGACATCTAATGTTAATTGTATAATCTAAATCTTTTCATTGTTACCGTCATCATGTTTTGTGCAGCAAGTGTTCAGGTCTGCGTGTGCAGCTCTGTATTTCCTGTATTTACAAAAACCAGCAATGGAAGGTGATGTTTTCTAATAGACTATGTACACTGCCTGGCCAAAAAATATAAATAAAAAAAAAATTGCCTTTTGGATTTAAGGCAGTGTTATGATCTGGGGTTGCTTCAGATCTCGACCAAAAATTAATGCAACACTGGATGGAAATAAATACTGTGACGTTGCATAAGGATCGAAACAATGCCACGACAAATGCACACCGTAATCAAAGCTAAAGGCTTTGACTGTCCAGTCAGCAATATGATCCAGTTTGTACAAATACAGATTCATGAGTTCTTCCATTGAGTATCTCTTCTCCATTCCAGGTGCTTTGACTCGAACGAAACTCCCTGGAATGTTTTTACAGAGCTGTTTTGTATGTTTGAACACATTTCCTCTATCACAGTGCTTATGGTCAGTTATGCAAACGTACCAGTTTACAGCACTTGTCTTGTGTTCATGTCATGGATTGTGAAGCTTTGAAAGAACACTGAACGGTGAGTTTTAAGGACAGATACATCACTCTGTCATGTACTGAACTAACATGTGTGCCATAGTTAAGAGAAGCCTGCAGGCTATTTTTGACTGGAGAGTTGAAGGGAATGGGAGGTTTTGGGGGAGCAGCGATAAAAGATGGCTGTTGGTTGGACATGACAGAAAGAGAGGAAGTTGGGGAGGAGATTCCAGACCCCCACAAAGACAGTACTGGACCCTCTGGTCGATTATATATAATTAATGTTACAGAACCCCCTACAGAGTAAGAAAACTTTCAGACTTGCAACACACACAAACTGAAAGTGGTTCTTTCAGCATTTATAGCTTAACTTGTGCAACTATAGTAACACTTGAGGTTTGTGGATATGTTATATAACATTTGGAATTGTGGTTTATCTTAAGAAGTTGTGATATATATATATATATTCTCATAACTTGATGTATATCTGCCTGAGTCAACTGCACAGGTGATTGAAACACAATATGAGGTTTTTCTTTTTTTACTTTTTTTTGCTTGTATTAATGCTTGCTGTTTAGACATTTAAATAGTGTAGGTCTGTCGCAACCTGGCCTCATGAAAAGTTGTAATAATAATAGTTGGCTACGACATGGCGAAATCGTATGAGTTGGCTCGAACAAACACATACGACTTTCACTCCCAAATCAACAATGTTTTTACGATTTTTCTCAAATGTAGCCCCTTACCCAAACCCTAAACACAACCATGAAAAGTCAGACCTTTTCATGCAAAGTCAAATGATATCTTAAGATTTCGCCATCTCGTACAAATTCATTTGAGTTGTTTTGAGACTATTGTGCCCTTCAAGTAGAGTCGGAAATATTGTAATTCCGAGTTCTGAGCAAATAAATGACCAAGCAAAGTCATCTACTGTACACAAATGGGAAACTCTGAATTCTAAATGATACTCAAGTTGCCGAGTTGTTGCGTTGGAAGGAGCATGTCGACATGAAAGACGATGGAAACCAATGATTTTAACTTCTGTACTTTCTTTCAATATTATTAATTTGTTATATATGACAGTCAACTAATGACTCACCCATAGCGGTTTGTTTTTAAGCTACCAGCTGGTTGTGCCTAAGTTGGTCAGGCTGGTTGTTGGTTGCTGGTATAGCCAATAACCAGCTCAGACCAGCCAGTGACCAGCTTAGGCTAGCCAAAGACAAGCCAATGACCAGCTAATGCCCTACTCATACAAGTTAAGGACCAGCCAGTGATCAGCCAATGACCATCTCAGCCCAGCTAATGACCAGCCAATGACCATTTAGACCAGCTTAGACTAACCATTATCATCTTAGACCCGCTAATGACCAGCTTAGACAAGCCAGTGACCACCTTAGACCAACTCAAACCAGTCAATAACAATTTTAAACCAGCTAATGACCATTTTAGACCATCTCAGACCAGCCTATGACCAGTTTAGACCAGCTCAAACCAGTCAATAACAATTTTAAACCAGCTAATGACCATTTTATACCAGCTCAGACTAAACAATGACCACCTTAGAACAACTAAAACCAGCAAATTTATTAATAATTTGTTAGATACCATGGATTAATATATATATATATATATATATATATATATATATATATATATATATATATATATAGTAGTGTATAAGTGTCACAGGTTTATTCACTTATGGGTTTTTTTACAGGTACAACAGAAAAAAAGATTGTGCAATTGTGTAAGTTTGGCTTCTTTCATATATTTTTTCTCACTTGAATGCATGACATGATGTCATCGTAACGAATGCCCAGCTCAGAGGTAGGAGCTTTCCAGGTCCACTTGAAGGCAGAGTGTCACATGCTTGTTTGTACACCCTTGAAGAAGTGAATCTTATAAAATCGTTCATTGTTTTAGGCATTGCATCTCACTTTCTATTGCTTTTAAGATTTGCATTTTTTTAAAAGCATAGGAGATACTGACGAAAGTTAATTTTTGTGTAATTGACTGCTACCAGAGCAGGTATCTAAGGCATTTCTTTTTATCTTTTTTGTTGTTGTTGCCATAAATAGATTTTGTGAGTGCTTCTTGCATGTGCAAAACCAAAGTCTCTTTCAAGGCAAGTCAGTCCACTTTACCCCCAACTTTGAAGCGGTCCCAGGCAGCTGTTTTCTATAAGTGGCATAAAGTACAGCTCCTATATACCTGAATGGGGAAATTGATTGATCAAGACTATGATCAAAGAACATATTTCAAATCAGCAGTAAAATCTGACAACAATAGCATCATAAATTGTGCTTCTGTAGCAAAGATGACGCTAAAAACTCTATTTTTCAGGCCAGTCCAACTAATGCGCATTCTCGAGTTGACTGACAGCCCTTACAAAAACCGAGAGTTCATGGCAAATTTGCTGCAAACTTGCCACAAACTCGCCACGAATTATTTTCACATGCAAATTAGCCTTGCCGCAAAGTTGCAGCAAATTGTCCATTGTTGCCAAAGGTTTGCTGCAGGTTCACCACTACCAGTGAAGAGCTGCATATTTCTGGCAAACATTTGTGGCGAATCACAAGCTCATTTGCATGTGAAAATAATGAGCGGCAAATTTGCGGCAAGTTTGTGGCTAGTTTGCCAGAACTCTAGATTTTTTGTAAGGGAGGCGATGCCTGTATCTAAAAGGTCCTGTTCTACATCTGCCATACTGAGCTTTCCAATTTCTCCCATTCATTTTAGTACAAGTGCTCCGTCTCTGGCTAAATAGTCTCAGGCAAAACTTCCCTCCATGATGCTAGGGTGTTGTTGGTGATTGACAGGGCATTGCAATGTGGCTAGGTGGTTGCTCACTGGCCCAAGTCAAAACATCTCCAAGTCTCTATGATATTCTGTACAGTAACAATGATGCTTGCCTTAACAAGCACCATTAATGATGTTGATTCCTACCTTTATCTCCTTATTTTCTACTCCTCTTTCAACCCTAACTGTTTTTTCCATTGCCTTCGGAGAGGATGTTGGGATTTGAATGACTCAGCGTTCTAAAGGTGTGGATCCCAGTGCCCACACTTGCTCCTGCGAGCACATGCCCTTTATTTTGGTCCAGTGCCACACCCAGAGGGGCATATTCTTCACCGACTGCACACCCTGTTTGATATAATGAGCTGAACGAACTGCTCTGTACTATGTTTAAGAAGGGTTTTGAGGGCCAGAAAAAGGAATGCACAAAATGCTGTTGATTTGCAAAGTCGTGGCACTATGTGAAATTAATAATGTCAGGAATAAAGACATATTGCTCAGCACAGTGTACTGTAGGTCATGAAATCTATTCTGATGTATTAAAGTGTTTAATGTGAGAAACAGTTTAATAGAATAGACAGAGGGCAGGACAGGGTCCTGTTGTTTGTAGCCGAACCATTTTCTGTCCAATTAGAAATGGTACACTTTTAAAAATAAAGGTTCTTTATCAGCATGTATGGTTCCATGAAGAACTTTCAACATCCATGGAAACGTCCCATTGCACAAAAGGTTCTTTGTAGTGGGAAAAGATCATTAAATTAAGAAACTTCATGGGACATAATGTTTTTGGTCTGTTACTGTATGCAGTATTGAATCTGGATGTTTGAACAGATTATTTTCTTTTTTTCTCCCGTCATGAAAGACACACTGTGAAATTGGAAACAGTAGATTGGCATTTCATTAACTAAAATCGGTCTGTACTTATTGAAATGCGAAACAGTGCCCCCAGTAGCCAAAATGGTAAGCGTTGTTGAGCGTATGAGCACAAGTGAGAAATGTCCACAGAGGGGCGCCATAAGAGAGTTGTGAAGCGAGTTGTTTTTAGCTGTTCAGGCTGCAATACAGTGAAGAGGAATGCATATTTTATATACTGAACCCCCCAACCTAAACCTCAAACCTAAACCTAACCATCAGTGGAGTAAAAATGTAATGGTAGTGGGGAAAATGCAACCTCCGAATCATGCTCAGCATTGAATATGTGATTACTTCCTGGTTTCAATGCGGGATCCGAAACCGGGTCTCCTATGCTGCTGAAGCAATGCGCTTCCAGTTGCTCCACAAGTGAAGGTAAATGTGCTGGAGCCGATGCAAAAATGTCTTATAGTAGGTGCTGCTTGTTGGTGAGTTGGCATAATTTGGCAGATCCTAGGGTTCTGGAACTCTCGGAAACAACATGCCGACTTGCCGTGTGATAAAGTTGCAGTATATGGTCGTTCAGTAGCAGTGTAGCTTCATAACTCGACAGAGCCAAAGTTCATGCATTTAACAAGAATGAGTGACAAACTGCTCTTCAATCTGTGGTTTGAAATATTCTCTGACCCCTGATTACCAATGAGAAGAGAGATACAGAGAAAAAGAAAGAGAGAGACTGGCATGACTCATCAGAAAATAAATTCGCTGATGCCATGAATTCAGTGTGCTTTTAACCAGATCAAATGACTGCACACAGTTTGTTTGGACACTGACAATTTCATCATTGTGTTACAGTAATGGTGCTGGTGCTTATGATCGATTTAGGATAGACCTCACTGAAATTACCAGCCGGTTGAACTGCGATGCACCTCACTGATCTCTGCCTGCATCACCTCGGTCTAATGATGGACTATACTCTTGAAATGGAATACATAGACTATCAATAATTACCAACAAAAGCCTTCATCAGCCATCTAACAAAGGACAATGCATCTATGTGAACTTCTGCAGATAATCCAGGATGAACTTCAAAGACATTAGTCATTAATCTTACAGTTCATACAAAATCTTTTGTTTAAACACTGGCCCTTAACACTTACTTAGTTTAGTAATTTTAACCATGACTTGCACTACACATAACTAATATTGGCATTATATTCATGCTGTTTAGTCAGAAGGGAACTGGCCCCCACAGTGAGTCTGGTTTCTCCCAATGTTATTTTTCTCCATTAATCAACATCTTATGGAGTTTTGTGTTCCTTGCCACAGTCGCCTTCGGCTTGCTCACTGGGGTTCAAAATACAAAATTTAATTATTTTTAAACACAATTCACAATCATATTTAATCAAACTACACAATGATCACTCTAAGACTTTACAGATAATAGTGTGGTGTGTGTAGCTTCCTGGAAATTTGTTTGATGTTGTGTTGTTGACTCATGATAGCTGATGTCATGTTATGAGTGTGATGATAAGATCATATGTCATGAGACAGAGCAGCAGTGTTTCCACCATTTATTTTATACACACATATGTATACAGTATGTACAGGTGCATCTCAATAAATTAGAATGTCGTGGAAAAGTTCATTTATTTCAGTAAATCAACTCAAATTGTGAAACTCGTGTATTAAATAAATTCAATGCACACAGACTGAAGTAGTTTAAGTCTTTGGTTCTTTTAATTGTGATGATTTTGGCTCACATTTAACAAAAACCCACCAATTCACTATCTCAAAAAATTAGAATATGGTGACATGCCAATCAGCTAATCAACTCAAAACACCTGCAAAGGTTTCTTGAGCCTTCAAAATGGTCTCTCAGTTTGGTTCACTAGGCTACACAATCATGGGGAAGACTGCTGATCTGACAGTTGTCCAGAAGACAATCATTGACACCCTTCACAAGGAGGGTAAGCCACAAACATTCATTGCCAAAGAAGCTGGCTGTTCACAGAGTGCTGTATCCAAGCATGTTAACAGAAAGTTGAGTGGAAGGAAAAAGTGTGGAAGAAAAAGATGCACAACCAACCGAGAGAACCGCAGCCTTATGAGGATTGTCAAGCAAAATCGATTCAAGAATTTGGGTGAACTTCACAAGGAATGGACTGAGGCTGGGGTCAAGGCATCAAGAGCCACCACACACAGACATGTCAAGGAATTTGGCTACAGTTGTTGTATTCCTCTTGTTAAGCCACTCCTGAACCACAGACAACATCAGAGGCATCTTACCTGGGCTAAGGAGAAGAAGAACTGGACTGTTGCCCAGTGGTCCAAAGTCCTCTTTTCAGATGAGAGCAAGTTTTGTATTTCATTTGGAAACCAAGGTCCTAGAGTCTGGAGGAAGGGTGGAGAAGCTCATAGCCCAAGTTGCTTGAAGTCCAGTGTTAAGTTTCCACAGTCTGTGATGATTTGGTGTGTAATGTCATCTGCTAGTTTTGGTCCATTGTGTTTTTTGAAAACCAAAGTCACTGCACCTGTTTACCAAGAAATTTTGGAGCACTTCATGCTTCCTTCTGCTGACCAGCTTTTTAAAGATGCTGATTTCATTTTCCAGCAGGATTTGGCACCTGCCCACACTGCCAAAAGCACCAAAAGTTGGTTAAATGACCATGGTGTTGGTGTGCTTGACTGGCCAGCAAACTCACCAGACCTGAACCCCATAGAGAATCTATGGGGTATTGTCAAGAGGAAAATGAGAAACAAGAGACCAAAAAATGCAGATGAGCTGAAGGCCACTGTCAAAGAAACCTGGGCTTCCATACCACCTCAGCAGTGCCACAAACTGATCACCTCCATGCCACACCGAATTGAGGCAGTAATTAAAGCAAAAGGAGCCCCTACCAAGTATTGAGTACATATACAGTAAATGAACATACTTTCCAGAAGGCCAACAATTCACTAAAAATGTTTTTTTTATTGGTCTTATGATGTATTCTAATTTTTTGAGAGAGTGAATTGGTGGGTTTTTGTTAAATGTGAGCCAAAATCATCACAATTAAAAGAACTAAAGACTTAAACTACTTCAGTCTGTGTACATTGAATTTATTTAATACACGAGTTTCACAAATTGTTGAATTACTGAAATAAATGAACTTTTCCACGACATTCTAATTTATTGAGATGCACCTGTGTATATAGTATGTCTCTATTGGCATACTGTCTAACTTTTTTGCATCAAACAGAAGTATACTTTGGGCTTAACTCGACTTGCACTGTTTGGGCTACAGACATAAATTATTCCTCAAATCATTTGGTTTGTTGAGGAGAAGAGTTCTGTTACCTTTTTAAGCAATCAGACTTGCGTTTTTTTTTTTGCCTGACTGATGATAAAATGAGTGAAAAAAATCCCAAAGATTTAAATTGAATGAGGGTCCGGAGCCCTATCTAGAGATACAATGTTAGAAATTTAGGGGTGGGATATTTTGACTTGGACCAGTAAGGAACCACCCAAAACACCCTAGTAGACACATTTCAACGTGCTAAAAACCACTCGGAACACCATCGGCAGCTAGTTTTGCTCAGGCAAGCATCAATCTTTTTCATCAGAAAATGCAAAGGGTTAGTAGTTTTACTGTACAAACTCAAATCTTGAAAACCTGAAAGGAGCCCAGTTTCAACGCATCAGAGTGTCCCCGGACAGAACCAGGCATATACAGACACATGCACTCCTTCAAGTTCTAAAACATTTGATGGAAATCTGGTGGTTGACATACTGGTGGATGAATCGTTTAAGGAGCAGACGTGTAGTAACGGCACATGGCTGTTACATAACCACTCCACTGATCCACTGAACACATCTGGAACTTAGACCAGAACCAACCAGAGGAAATGAGAGAGAGAGAGAGAGAGACATCTAAAAATTAATAGACACACTTTGTCACTTATTGACATGCAAATAATGTACCTATAGAATGGGCTTCATGTGACATAAATGGATTTAATTGATTCATTCTCTCTCTCTCTCTCTCTCTCTCTCTCTCAATGTGTGTGTGTGTGTGTGTGTGTGTGTGTGTGTTTAGAATGTGCAGAATGAGGTCTGTAGAACATGAGGTTGTACGGAAGCCACTGTACTCATTATGACTTCCAAATGGAGACTGATTGATTGCCTTATCAGTGTGTGTTGAAAGAGCAAGAACTATATGTGGCAGACAATAAATTCTGGATACGATTACAATTCTGGTTAAATTTTATTAGACTTGTATGGAGTGTAAACAGATAATATGAGGTGACTCTCACAAAATATTAATTAGAATAAATTAAACTGTAGAATTGTAGAATTTACAACAAAATTAAATTAAATTGTAAATTACTAAGTATACATCACAATATTAGTATGGATCAGTATGGACTTTAATGAAAAGTATTTTTTAAAAAGAAATTGGGGTTTAATTCGTCCATTAGGTGTTCATTTAGGAAATTCAGCCTTTTATTATTAAATACGATTTTTGGAAATAGTAAGTAATAGTTTTAATTATGAAAAATATAGAGATTTAAACATAGTAATTTTTTGAAAGTGTATATTATAAAATGTGTTAAATAATAAATGCTGTTTTTTTCATAGATTATTACAAAATAAATGGGTATGTTTTAATTATTGATTTATTTAATTATTCAATTATTTTAAAATAAATCGGTACATTATTGGTTGAATTATTTATTGATTTAATTCTTTTATTTTAAGTACTTATGTATTAGTCGCATTTGATGTATGTATGGAATTTAATTATTATTTGTATTATTTTTATTATTGTCTACAAACAGGATGATTTTGTATTCCAGGTATGTGGAAAATGTGCTTAATTGTCATGAAAACAATGCCAGAATGTATATAAATAGGCTTTATTTTAACAATCTCATCATCATCTCCTCTTATTCTCTCCTCTCTTCATATGCTTCTCATTTTGAGAGGAATGCTCATTAAAAATACTCTTCATGTTTTCTCTTTCGTTGTTTCTCTTCAGGACAGTAAGAAAGCTGTGGAAACATTTGGTCTTTGTCTCTTAATTGAGTCTTAATGCATAAATAAACACGTGTGTACACACAGGTGTGGCTATCTTTGTGCGTGTGTGTGTGTTAAATGTTTCCGCTGCTGTAGAAATAATACTGTACTGTGTGCTTCCTATGTGTATTTCTACAGTTAGTGACCTGTGAGTCTGTATGGTGATAAGCAGGGACTGAAAATGTTGCAAGGAACAAAAATGAAAACAGACTCAATTTTTTTCAGAACGTAACTGAAAAAAGGATTAAGGCCCTATTCAATTGTTCCGGAGTGAACATTTTTATTTTTAAATGTTGGTAACCGGTTCACAACCGGTTAATTTTGTTCCGATAATTTTTTTTCATGAAACCAAAGTCTAAATGGTTTATCACAATACATATCCAGGATTACACCACTTCCTGCTTCTCTCTTTTTAGTTGAACATGATGAGCATGTGCTTTGACTCTGAAGGAAACTGCTGCATTACGCATTTCTTTGCATGAATGCATGTTGTGGATGAAGCCTTTTGTGACATACAGAGGACCTTTCAGACAGCTATATATAATTACTACATATACATGCACGGTTAATCCAGATACAAGGAAAATATTGAAGTAAAAAGTACAAATTTCTCAGTTGTTTCCAAGTCTTCACTGAATTATTGTTAGATATGATGCATTAACACGGATCTGATGCTGCCGGGTTCTGACTGAGAAGCAGACCTGTAATTAAAACAAATAATTAAAATAAAAGAATTAAATAATTATTAAATGTTTAAACTAAAATAAAATGGCCCACATAAGATTGCAGTGTGTGCATGCATTTAGGAGAGAGAGATTTTGGCTAATAATTGATTTTAGATGGCCAGAAGTATTTTTGAAATATTTTAAATATTGCTGGGGATATATTTAATATTAAGAATATATTTATTGAAAAGGCATTATTTTATATAGGCAACTGTATACTATGCTTGTTATGATTTCTATGCTGATAATTCCCCAATTATTTCGAGCTTGTTTTTCCATACCCGGCCGCTTGTTTCTCTTGCGAGATCTGGCAACACTGCAATTGGTACATCATTAGACTCATTTCACGATTCTTCAGGGCTTCACAATTAATCAAAATAACATTAGAATCACAATACAGTAGTGGTTTTAGCTTGTATGGTGCCCTGGGTGAAACCCGCTTCAACACGCCCCCAAAGTTATTGAACTTTGTGGGGGGGATTGGGTCTGTGTGGGTGCCCCCCCCGCAAGATGCCACCCTGGGCAACTGCCCATGTCGCCCATGCCTAAATCCGCCACTGTCGCAATGTCATAAAGTATGTCAGCATTAAACCGCAAAAGGCTGCGACTTCATGACATGAATACCTGGTCTGTGCGCTTCAGGGGGAATGTGACGCTCCGCTCTGTGCTCTGCATGCGCAAGGTTAATGATACCAAAGAGCTCTAATGATACACTGTTTTCAGAGGTCTCAGAGTGGTTTGCGTGCATTGTGAAAGCAAAATGCTACAGGTTCAAACATTCGCTCTATTCCAAAATTTGTAACTGCAACAAGTTATTATACAAATCAAAAAACATGACACAGCATCAGGAAATGACATCGTCTCACCAGATTTGTAATGAGGAACACTGTAAACTGTCAAATATACACGCGGACACTGCAGTGCACTTTACGTGTTCCGCCAAAATAAAAGCTCCAGGTGAAATAGAATTGAACAGAAACACATTACTATTGTAAAAAATCTAATCTAATTCTAAAAATAAACAACAATAATTATTATTAAGTGTTATATTATAATAATTAACTTGACTGGGTCCCATTATAATAATTAAAATAAGTATTATACAATATTAAATTGGTGGTGGCATAGTGGGCTAAATCACAGAACTGATAAGCAGAAGGTTGTTGGTTCAATCCCCACAGCCATCAACATTGTGTCCTTGAGCAAGGCACTTAACTCCAGGTTGCTCCAGGGGGATTGTCCCTGTAATAAGGGCACTGTAAGTCGCTTTGGATAAAAGCATCTGCCAAATCCATTAATGTAAAAATTTTATTTAAACTGGGTTCCAAAAAAATAAGCGAGGGAAGTTCATTCACAGAAATGATTTAAAATAATAATGTATATATATTTTATATTATATTAATGCTTTTCATTAGGCCACTATGTATCAATGTATATGGGTGCATATAAATGAAAACAATTAAGTATAATTCTTCCTTGTGTTCATTTAGTTAAAACATTTGGAAAACATACTTTGATGGTTCTTCTAAAAAACTAAAACAAACCACTTTTAAGTCATTTCAGGCCAAATACATAACTATCAAGATACTGTATGTATAGAATATAGTCAATTGGCTGAAAAATATCTAAATTGTTGTAGCCATATCACAGAGGGGAAGATTTTCAGTAAATAATGACAACTTTTGGTCTGTTCCTCAACAAAGCTACCTTAAGGCTTTAGAAGACTTTCAATACTTTTTGTGTTTCACAGAAGAAAGTCATACAGGTTTGGAACGACATGATGGTACGTAAATGAAGACTAAATGTTCAAACTGGCGAATTTTTCAAACTGGTGAATGTTTGAACTATCCCATTAAATTGTAGTGAATCTAAATAACTGTTTTATTAGAAGCAGAACTGGTCTGGATCCTGCTCTAATTGACATTCAACCAGATACTTTCATCTTGTTATATTATCCAGAACACTCACAACCAATCCAATTTTACCGCAGTACAGGCCATGTGAAGACTGTAATCATATTGTAATCTGACAATTATGTTTGTTTAAAGAAACAGCTCCATGTTTACTGAATCTGCCCATTGTGAGGAATACCACAATCTTCTGCTGTTTCCTGCTAAACAATACATATTGTGCTCAAACAGGAAGTGCCCCCAGTTTTCTACAGCCAGCAGCTATATGCATAATCAACAACAGCTTGTGTGCGCTGCATGTTTTGTTGAGCAAAGAGGAAAACATCAGAACACAAAGACGACAAGCTTATGAGATTATGCAAAATGTTGCACTGGATAAAACATCTTTCTAAATGTCATGTTGCACACAAAGCACAAACCCGGACAGGGGAAAAACATGGGTTTTGAAAAGGGAAAATGTGATCATTTATCTGGGCAAGAGGAAACATGTGACATCATTGCCATGAAATATCAAAGAGTTTTGTAGTGGAAAAGAGGCTACGCCAACAGCAGAAAGAACAAAAGTATGTGTGTGTTGGTGGGACAGGGTTGGAACGGCCTACCTGTTTCTAAATACCTTGTTTGTTGGTGGCTGAGCCCTGAACATTGTGCTCCGTCAATGAACAAGCCCGCAGAGAGTCTCTTAGGTGCGTCTCACAGTAAAAACTCAGCAGGGGGGGAAATGTGTTTTAAACTATATTGGGCAACCATGAATCTCGTGTGTGTGCTCCCAGATTCCGCTAACCTTTTACTTTTGGAATCTACCCTAATAGAGCACAACAGTGACAATCCACTTTTTCAGCAGCCTTGATTCTTGAAGTATTTTTCCCATGTCAATTTCTCAATAGGGATTTCAGAAAGTTCTTCAACAAAACCAACCAGCTCCAAGATACTGTAAATTACAACATTATAAATATTGATTTTTAAAGCAAGACGTATTTGAAAATCAGAAGACCCAAGCATTGTGAATGACATAAGCAAATAATAAATGACAGTACAAACTGTTGACTTTCGATATGAAATATAATAATAATAATAATAATAATAATAATAATAATATATATATATATATATATATATATATATATATATATATATAGTATAGTTGTTTCACAGTGTAGGGATCAATTAATTTGCAATGCTTGGGAGTGGCTGGTCGCTGCTAAGGTCTTTCACCATGAATCCCATTTCCATGGTAACCACAACTTCCGATTTGTGCCCTTACAAAAATCGAGAGCTCATAGCAAATTTTCTGCAAATTCACCACTGATTATTTTCACATGCAAATGAGCTTTGTGGCAAACTTGTGGCAAATTGTCCATTGTTGCTAAAGTTTTGCTGCAGGTTCACCACTACCGGTGAAGAGCTTCTGGCAAACATTTGTGGTGAATCACAAGCTCATTTGCATGTGAAAATAATAAGTGGCAAATTTGTGGCAAGTTAGCCAGGACTCTAGATTTTTTTGTAAGGGTGGTGATATCTTAAAGAATGTTCCAGGCTTGATACAAGTTAAGCATAATCAGCAGCATTGAATATTGATTACCATAAAAAAATTTTTTTGAACTGTCCCTCGTTTATTTAAAAACAATAATAAAAGCAAAAACAGCGGTTACAGTAAGGCCTTTACACATCTTTTTCTCTATGTTTTGGCCTGCTGTTCACACTGAGAAAGCGTTTTAGTCCAGTGAAAACTGAGCTTTTTGAAAACGGAATGGATAAATCAAAATGGAAAATGGAAATTTTTGAAAATAATGCCATCATGTGATCCATTCAACCCAAAACAATCAAAATATTGGCCCAAGTTTTAGTGGTGTTGTTGTGCCTGCTATTCACTTTGACAGTGTTGTTCAAGATAAATGTTGTACAAATTTCAAATTGCATTCCTTCAAAGGCGATGGGAAATCTATGCGGAATTGCTGTCCAGTGGCATAACACAGTTTCTGACCACACTTCGTAAATTCTCATTTAGGTAGTTTTGACATTGCTTCTTATGGAGTCCAGAACCAGAAAACAGTCCAGCAGCAATCAGAATCATCATGGCGCCGTCCTGTGGATGCTCAGGAAAATTGTGGATACCATCACTTAACTCGGATGGTGGGGATTTGTTTTTAAACTTCTGGAATCCTACTGTTGTGCACTATAGTCAATTTAAACGAGACATAAACCCTTTATTTTTCCCCACATTTTACATTCTTCCCATGTCTCCATGAGAACAATGACTGAATAAAAAACTTTAAAAAAACTACAACTCTTGAGAGCTGTGGGGGCATGAACGGTCTTTTTCGTTACTAATGGCGCGTTGAAAGAGAGAGAGAAAGCTCATTAGATGATTATGTGTTTATGGTGCATTACCCATGACCACACAAATGGAGACCCTTATCTCACTCTTCGCACACACTATCTCACTGGATGGTCTTTATGCAACACTGATGTGGCATATGAAAAGACCTTTACACAGTAAAAGCCACAGTAAACAGAACATATTCTGAAGAAAACGTGAGATGGTTGCTTATGCAAAACTCACTGCCACAATGCCAGGGTGGTTTTATAAGGTTGCTAAGGTGTTGTTAGCTGTTCTCTTACTGGTCCAAGTCAGAAGAGTCCACCTTCTAGTCTCTTTCATGTACAAGGCTTAGTTATTTCAACAAACCCCTAATGGGACGTCTAGAAAAGGGAGTTCAAAAGGTCGCAGGACCTTGAGATTCGGCACCCTCGACCATCATGGGCCCCCAGATCAGTCCCCAGAGCTCAGAGGCTGTAGACGCTTGCTAAGTCTACTAGCCTCCATTGAATATATTGCTGCAAATGGGCCTGCCAGCCAGACTGTGAATATATTTTGTGATCTTTTTAAAGTACTTGCCAGACTATTTTGGATTTGGATTTTTAATATGTTGTTTTTGAATTCCTAATGATGAAGCATTCAAAGCCCCAACATTTTTGCACCACATTTAAGTGTATTTCCACTGAGTCATGCAGGACGATCCCATGTACAATTATTTGACAGGCTCCAGACAGGCTGTCTGTGGACAGACATTTTTAATGTGTTTTTTTATGCAATTTATACACTTTAATAAACTGTAAGTTCAATAAATAAGTCTATTTTTTTGGTTTACTCATAAAAAGTCAGCTATATAGCTCACAAGTGGGCACTTCCTGTGTTTTTGCTTAGACATACAGGAAGTGCCCACCTGCAACTTATTTTACAGGCTCCAGATAGGATGTCCGTGGACAGATATTTTTAAGCAAATTATGCAGTTTTATGTGTTGAAAGTTAGATAAATATGTTTAAATGGTGTGTCCTGAGTGCTGCACATGTGGTTTTATCAATAAATATGAATATAAATATTAAATATGTCATGTAATTGAATTGGACATCCTATTCGGGGCCCATTGAATAAGTTACAGGTGGGCACTTCCTGTTTTTTTGCTTAGTCATAAAGGAAGTGCCCACCTGCAACTTATTTGACAGGTTCCAGGTAGGCTGTCCATGGACAAGCGTTTTTAAGTGTTAGGTGTTTCTGACACATTGGACAGTCATTTTTCAAGCTCCATAATAAAAAAAATATATATATTAAAAACATATTTAGGTGACTCTACACCTCCTCCTGAAGCATGTTCGTCCATCAAAACCTCAAAATTCCACTGTCCATGAACAGCCTAATTTTTTTAATAGGATAGATTGTAAGTGGGATGTCCAGATCTAGTCCAGATATATATGTTTATTTTCATTGTTTAAAAATGTCTTTATACAATTTTATTTGCAAATTATTCAAACAATTGTTTACATTTTTGTAATTAAAGCAATAAAATAAGTTTAAATTTGGGCTTTGTCTCTCTGTCACTGTGTGAGAACAATAAGATAAATAAAGGCAGTAATTGGACACAACAGGCTGTTCGCGGACAGCCCCGCCCCTCCAGGACGCGCCCCCTGGGTCGGCATGTCAAAGCCCTGGGTTGGGGGGCCAGTCCCACAGATAGTTGATATGGGATTGTATAGGCTGTCTGTGGGATGTGGGGCGGGGTCAGAGGAGGCCCCTGGACCTCAGGGAGAAAGTGATGTAGCATATGCGGTAATCGGACAGTATAGGCTGTTGGTGGACAGCCCCGACATGCCTCGGCGGTTGGCCAATCGAACGCCTCGCTTGGGGGATGATGCCCACAGATAGGCAGTAAATAGATGTTTAGGGGGTCCACGGTCACCCTCCCCTGCCCAAAAAGCGTCCATGCCGTCACTCGTTTGACTGGAGAGGTGCCCTGTTGAATAAGCCGGGCTGGATGTGAGGGCGCCACCCCGTGGGGCAACAGCGAACTGCGAGAGAATGGGGTTTCCACAAGGGAGGCTTTGGCGATTTAAGACCGCCCGCCGGGTCATAAAAAATCGTCCACGGCCTGTCAGGTAGGTGATCCGAAGACCCCTGTTCAAAGTTGCCGCCCTACGGTAGGGGAAGGGAAGAGGGAAAATGGCAGCACTGTCAGCATGGCTTAATTTTAGTGCTACATTGCTTGAGTAATCTGTACAAATAGTGAGTAAATCTGACCTGAAAGGAGTACTGCAAAGTAAACTTTACTTGAGAATTTTAAATTAAAGCCACAAAAATTGTGTGTAGTAGCCTTTACTTGCAAATATGGTCTGTTAAGTTTACTAGAAATTTCTGTGTGGAAAGGTCCTTGTTTTTTTTTTTTTTTTTTTAAAGTAACCCTCCAATTGTTTGTTTTTATTCTTTCAGTTCAGAGGTGAGTATTTATAGTCTTTGGTTCGCTAATTATGGGGTGATTAACAGAAAATGTAAGCAATAACAACCATGTGCTCATTTCGTTTGATTTTCCTCTCTACATTGTTGCTCTATTCTTAGAGGCTTTTAAGAGCAGAAAACACGAAAAGTGTTTTCCTTTCATTCTCCTTTGATGAATATCTGTACAAAATCAGCATCATTCTCACACCCTCAGGAGGCAAAATCCCTTTAAATGGTCTAAATATAGATACTTCACAAACTTAAAATAATGTTGCATATTTAAGAAAAAATAGTGCAGACAAAACACAAATACGAGTTCTGTGTGAACGGCCCCTTACTCTGACTGTTTCTGCTATGGACAAAAATAATGCATGACCACTTGTGCTCCACTCACATTTTCTTCAA
This sequence comes from Myxocyprinus asiaticus, assembly GCF_019703515.2. Taxonomy (NCBI): domain Eukaryota; kingdom Metazoa; phylum Chordata; class Actinopteri; order Cypriniformes; family Catostomidae; genus Myxocyprinus; species Myxocyprinus asiaticus. The sequence continues at coordinate 42,728,229 of NC_059370.1, read as the reverse complement.
AATATTGTACAAAACAAGTCTGTTACATTTTAGAGAAACTTTGGTTAATAATGAGCAAGAACACAATGGCCATCACTGTTCAAACATTATGAAGTCAAACTCAGCCAAGGCAAGAATTATCATTTCATTTTATTCAATAAGCTTGTCATAAATTATAGCACATTAAAATATATTTTGAGCGTTACAAAGTGGATAGCAACATTTGTTGTTGGCCTGATCTGTTTTCTCAAAGAAAACAATGAGTTTTGTCAGTGAGGAATCTCGTTGTAGCTTCATGAAACACTTTCAAGCAGCTGAGGATCAGGAGAGGGAATTTTGAGCAGCCACTGTTGAGTCATAATGTTGGATGAAAACAGATCCATTACACCATCATGAGAGACATAGTTTCACAGTTCACTTTACAAAATCAGGAGAGCAGAGGAAAACAGGCAAAAGGAAAGTGAAACAAAGGGAAAGGAAAAGCAAGAGAAGAAGGAAAAGGAAAGGAAAAGGAAAGGAGAGAGGAACAGGAAGGGAAAAAGAAAAAGAGAAGGGAAGGGAAGGAGGAAAGGGAAGGGAAAAGGAAAGGAGAGAGGAACAGGAAGGGAAAAAGAAAGGAAAAGAGAAGGGAAGGAAAGCAAAGGGAAAAGGGAAGGAGAGAGGAAAAGGAAGGGAAAAAAAAGAAAAGGGAAGTTTTGCAAGTTGTTTAGGACATCTACTTTTTCCAGCAATTGTTTACAGACAGATTGTTTCACTTTTAATTGACTATCACAATTCTAGTGGGACAGAAGTTTACATACACTAAGTTAACTGTGCCTTTAATCAGCTTGAAAAATTCCAGAAAATGATGCCAAGCCTCTAGGCAATTAGCTTCTGATAGGCTAATTGGAGTCAATTGGAGGTGTACCTATGGATGTATTTTAAGGCCTACCTTCAAACTTAGTGCCTCTTTGCTTGACATCATGGGAAAATCAAAATAAATCAGCCAAGACCTCAGAAAAAAAAAAATCTGTGGACCTCCACAAGTCTGGTTCATCCTTGGGAGCAATTTCCAAATGCCTGAAGGTACCACGTTCATCTGTACAAACAATAGTACGCAAGTATAAACACCATGGGACCACACAGCCTTCATACCGCTCAGGAAGGAGATGCATTCTGTCTCCTAGAGATGAACGTAGTTTGGTACAAAAAGTGCAAATCAATCCCAGAACAACAACAAAGGACCTTGTGAAGATGGAAATAGGTAGACAAGTATCTATATCCACAGTAAAACGAGTCCTATATATCGACATAACCTGAAAGGCTGCTCAGCAAGGAAGAAGCCACTGCTCCAAAAACCACCATAAAAAATCCAGACTACAGTTTGCAAGTGCACATGGGGACAAAGATCTTACTATTGGAGAAATCCTCTAGTCTAATGAAACAAAAAATTAACTGTTTGGCCATAATGACCATAGTTATGTTTGGAGGAAATAGGGTGAGGCTTGCAAGCTGAAGAACACCATCCCAACCGTGAAGCATGGGGTGGCAGCAACATGTTGTGGGGGTGCTTTGTTGCAGAAGGGACATGTGCACTTCACAAAATAGATGGCATCATGAGGAAGGAAAATTATGTGGATATATTGAAGCAACATCTCAAGACATCAGCCAGCAAGTTGAAGCTCGGTCGCAAATGGGTCTTCCAAATGGACAATGACCCCAAGCATACCTCCAAAGTTGTGGCAAAATGGCTTAAGGACAACAAAGTCAAGCTATTGGAGTGGCCATCACAAAGCCCTGACCTCAATCCGATAGAAATGTTGTGGGCAGAACTGAAAAGCGTGTGTGAGCAAGGAGGTCTACAAACCTGACTCAGTTACACCAGTTCTGTCTGGAGGAATGGGCCAAAATTCCAGCACCTTATTGTGAGAAGCTTGTGGAAGGATACCCAAAACATTTGACCCAAGTTAAACAATTTAAAGGAAATGCTACCAAATACTAACAAAGTGTATGTAAACTTCTGACCCACTGGGAATGTGATGAAAGAAATAAAAGCTGAAATAAATCATTCTCTCTACTATTATTCTGACATTTCACATTCTTAAAATAAAGTAGTGATCCTAACTGACCTAAGACAGGGAATGTTTTCTATGATTAAATGTCAGGAATTGTGAAAAACTGAGTTTAAATGTATTTGGCTAAGGTGTATGTAAACTTCTGACTTCAACTGTAAGGGAAAATGGAAGAGGAAAAAGGAAGCGACAAGGAAAGAGGAAGTGGCAGTAGCGGAGGACACTGGGAAAACTGAAGTGAAAACAATACAAGTAAATAAAGAAAGAAATATATTTAATAGCAGGGTCTATGAGCAGATGTTGTGGAATAATAAAATACACAACATGGAGCTTTGACGTGTGATTGTATTAAAAACAAACAAACAAACAAATGCGCTCTATGATTCTGACAAAACAAAAACAGGACCACAGCGTGAGAAAGGAGAAACTAAGCACACAGACAATGTGAGAAATGTTATGTCAATAGTTAGAAACCACTGTGTTTGACTTGGGCTACACACAATAGCTGAATGTGAAAAGGGGAAAAAAACAGACAGAAATGAATGAAAACAGATTGTTCAGTGTGTCTCTTATGTGCAATCCGCTCGACTGCATTTCTTATTTTGTCCTCAACACTTCATTTCCTTTTTTGCCATAATAGTCCACTAATATTTCACTTTTTAACATCTTTTATTCTTAATTGTCTTTAAGCACTGCCCCCCACCCCCCCCAGAGGAGCCACAGGCTGCGACTGGCCAGGGGCATGTCTTTGCCTCTTTGCGGTCCAATCAAAGAGCTCCTTGCTAAAGTTGAGCCGCGGAACAGAAGCTAGCCGTAAATCTAGGGCTGGTTCTACAGGGATCTCTGATTCTACTTCGGCATTTGTTGCTGGATGTGAAGCAAAAACTCATAATAAGAGAAGGCAGATTCAGTTCGGTCTTCCACCAGGTGTTGGAAAAAACTGGTCTTGGCTGAAGTGTCATCCCTAGAAATAAAGAGGGAAAAATAGAGAGGTGAGAACAAAGCAACATTTAGTCTTTTCAAAGTCAACATGAAATAAAACTCGACTTTTTCTTGTTGAATATCCTGCTTCACTCAGAAATGGGGTTGCGAAGACCATTTCATGTTGACTTTAAAGGAACAACCAACAAAGATGGCTTAAAAACAACATGAAACAGCATTCACAATGTGTTTAAAGGTTAAAAAAACAAAAAACAAACATGCACAGCATTTGTGGCATAATGTTGATTACCACTCAAATTAATTTGGACTTGACCCTCTTCTTAAAAAAAAAAAAAAAAAAAAAAAAAAAAAAAAAGCCACTTACAATGGAAGCGAATGGGGCCAATATATGTGTTAACATGATTTTAGTGATAAAACCGCTTACTGACATTTTCTGTGTAAAGTTATAGCCAATTTTACAACTTCGCTGCCATGAATACATAACGTGGTAAACCATAAAACACCCTTAGGCACTTACAATGGAAGTTAATGGGGCCAATTTTTGGAGGGTTTAAAAGTAGAAATGTGAAGCTTATAATTTTATAAAAGGACTTACATTAATTCTTCTGTTAAAACTCATGTATTATTTGAGCTGTAAAGTTGTTTAAAATGTAATTTTAGGGTTTGTTTACATCGTCATGGCAACAAAGTTGCAAAATTGGCTATAACTTTACACAGAAAATTTTAGTAAGTGATTTTATCACATTAAAACTATGTTAACGCTCATATTGTTTATGTCTTGTGGCTACACTTTTAAACAGTGAGTATTTTAACATTTACCGATTAGTCCCCATTGACTTCCATTGTAAGTGCCTCACTGTAACCCAGATTTGTGCTTTTGTTTTGTGTTTTTTTTTAAAGAAAAGCAGGGATGAGCTGAAATTAATTTTAAATTGGTAATCAACATTGTGCCACAAATGCTGTCGATTGAGCTTAACTTGAACCCAGAATATTCCTTTAAGAAAGTAAAAAGGCTCCAGTTTGATTTCATGTTGTCTTTAAACCACATTAAAGCTGAGAGAAATGTTAGAGAGCTCCTTGAAACACAGATTTCATAACCGTCCAACAATCTTAAAAAACAATGTGGAATGTACCGACTCCCACTGCGAGAGGAGGCATACTATCCTCCCTCAGGAATAATATGCAGCCCGAGACTATGAATAACAGGGGCGAAAAGAGAGAGAAAAAGACTGGGAAAAATGGTGAGAACTAGAGTTGTACGTAAGCCTGAATTAGGAGCGACAGACATACTTGACCACATAAAACGCAGGATGAAATGTTCTAGACTCCAACAGCCAAGAAATAAATGCGCGAGTCCTCTCAGAATACGTCGTCTGCAACTCCGGAATCTCTGTCTGTAGAATAACAAAAAAACAAAAAAACAAAAAAAATTCAGTCGTAACCTTTACACTCACAAATTGATCTGTTTTGTGTCAGTAAGATGACAGTTACAGTACATAAACATGTTGTGTTTGAAGCGTCTGGAATACTCAGAGGTTGTGCGCAGAGCGCAGCAGAAATGGTGTGAAATCAGAGTGAAATAAGTGAGATTTGGATCTGGACCCATCAGGAACTTTTTAATTATTTTTTTTTATCCCTTTTTCTCCCAATTTGGAATGCCCAATTCCCACTACTTAGTAGGTCCTTGTGGTGGCGCGGTTACTCACCTCAATCCGGGTAGCGGAGGACAAGTCTCAGTTGCCTCCGCTTCTGAGACCGTCAATCCACGCATCTTATCTCGTGGCTCGTTGTGCATGACACCGCGGAGACTCACAGCATGTGGAGACTCATGCTACTCTCTCCGTGATCCACGCACAGCTTACCACGCGCCCCACTGAGAGCGAGAACCACTAATTGCGACCACGAGGAGGTTACCCCATGTGACTCTACCCTCCCTAGCAACCGGGCCAATTTGGTTGCTAAGGAGACCTGGCTGGAGTCACTCAGCACGCCCTGGATTCGAACTCATGACTCCAGGGGTGGTAGTCAGCGTCAATACTCGCTGAGCTACTCAGGCAGCCCATCAGGAACTTTTAAAGAAATGATACACAGCCAACAAGTCTTCTTAGAGTGCAATATTGATTGCAAGATTTTTATGCCTTTCAAAATGAAAAACAAGTATGTCCGGTTCAAGTTCTATTGCTTATCAGAAGCAGCTTCTGTCTTTCATAACTCTGTAAGTATCATAACTTGGACAAAGAAAAACTGATATCAGAGACATCAGTGCTGAACTATATGGCTACAAAAAATAATCTCTACATTTTTCAGCTTATTGAAGCTATTCTATTTACATTTCTATAATTATGTATTTGCATTGAAATGGCTTTTTGGAACCCAGCTGAATATTATTATAATACTGAAATGTTATGATGGGACCCAGTCAAGTTTCTTATAATAATCTTGAATAATTTTTATTGTTTTAAGAATTAGATTTGTTTTATATATACACACTGGTGGCCAAAAGTTTGGAATAATGTACAGATTTTGCTCTTATGGAAAGAAATTGGTACTTTTATTCACCAAAGTGGCATTCAACTGATCACAACGTATAGTCAGGACATTAATAACGTGAAAAATTACTATTACAATTTGAACAAAATGTTCAGAACTTCTTAAACTACTTCAAAGAGTTCTCATCAAAAAAATCCTCCACATGCAGCAATGACAGCTTTGCAGATCCTTGTTATTCTAGCTGTCAGTTTGTCCAGATACTCAGGTGACATTTCACCCCACACTTCCTGTAGCACTTGCCATAGATGTGACTGTCTTGTCGGGCACTTCTCACACACCTTACAGTCTAGCTGATCCCACAAAAGCTCAATGGGGTTAAGATCCAGAATACTCTTTTCCAATTATCTGTTGTCCAATGTCTGTGTTTCTTTGCCCACTCGAACCTTTTCTTTTTGTTTTTCTGTTTCAAAAGTGGCTTTTTCTTTGCAATTCTTCCCATAAGACCTGCACCCCTGAGTCTTCTCTTTACTGTTGTACATGAAACTGGTGTTGAGCGGGTAGAATTCAATGAAGCTGTCAGCTGAGGACATGTGAGGCGTGTATTTCTCAAACTAGAGACTCTGATGTACTTATCCTCTTGTTTAGTTGTACATCTGGTCTTCCACATCTCTTTCTGTCCTTGTTAGAGCCAGTTGTCCTTTGTCTTTGAAGAATGTAGTGTACACCTTTGGATGAAATCTTCAGTTTTTTGGCAATTTCAAGCATTGTATAGCCTTCATTCCTCAAAACAATGATTGACTGACGAGTTTCTAAAGAAAGCTGTTTCTTTTTTGCCGTTTTTGACCTAATATTGACCTTAAGACATGCCAGTCTATTGCATACTGTGGCAACTCAAAAACAAACAAAGACAATGTTAAACTTCATTTAATGAACCAAATATCTTTCAACTGTGTTTGATATAATTTGATATAAAGTGATTTTCTAGTACCAAATGATCAATTTAGCAGGATAACTCAAGCATAAGGTGTTGGAGTGATGGCTGCTGTCTAGATTTGATCAAAAATGTTTTTTACATCAGTAATGTCCTGACTATAGTTTGTGATCAGTTGAATGCCACTTTGGTGAATTAAAGTACCAATTTCCTTCCGAAACAGTCAAGCTCCAAGATGACAATAGTCCATACAGCTTATAACATCATATTCCATATCTTCTGAAACCATATGATAGCACTTGCATGTGTCATGTCATGTTTGACGTCAATGACGACTGTTCACAACAGCATGTAAACATACACACACACTCACCATGCTGGACGGTATGGATGCATAATTGGGGCAGCCCAGCACATCACGTACAAACATCTCATTACAGCATTTTCCCACCCACAAGTACATCACCTACAGGGCAAAGTATAGAGTTCAACTGAACATTCAGAAATTGCCACTGATGAGAGGATCTGAGTTCGATTTTTTTTTTTTTACATTCAGGCGTTTTTGTCGTGTTGTACTTACACTGCCACAGTCCATGAGGAATGCTCCCTCTCTAGTGAGCTTCTCTGCAGTGAGTTGCAGTAAGGGAGGCTGAGGAATCACACTGTCGTTCAGGTGCAGCGCCCCCTAGAGGAAAGACAACACATTGATCACTTTTCGGCCCAGGTCGAGTAAGAAAAAAACATCTAATTGGCGGAAAATTGTAATTAGCATAAACAGAAATACATATGATGCATTCAGATTTTTGATGAGCGTGCATTTTCCAGTTTGCATGTTACTACTGTAGTAGTGTGGAGTATGTATTGCATATGAATACCACATTACAGCATGTTACCTGTTCAGTCAAGTTGTCGATCCTGTAGAGGTCTGGATGAACGATGCGCATGATCTGATGCAGCGGCTGACTCTTAAACTCGCACATGGCAAACACGCGCTCGTCCAGACGGGTGCTGGTTCCGGTGCGCAGAGCTTTCTGAAAGAAGAAACACAGAATCCCACTAAAATCAGACTAAACATAACACAGCAGCATCAGAACTTTCTAGAAACATCTAAAAGCAAGACAAACATACATTTGGATCTCTATATTTTGTATTTTGATTGTCTTTGAAATATCCACAAACACTTAATAAATCGATAAGCATCAATAAGGTAATTTCTATTTACAAATCTCTAGAACTTCTGTCTTGCAGTACTGTTAATATAGTAGACTCCTGTGTGATAAATGGATGGTGTTTTTTTCTCATTTGTAACCTATTTTGAATAAAAGCATCCACTAAATGATTAGGAGTAATGTAAATTTACAGCATCTTACAGCTTTCAAATTGTATATAGTATACAGGCGTAGTATATATCTATACAATATTAGCAATTTTCAATGATCTTTAATGCAAGTTGTTCTGACAGTTGTGCTTAAGATCTGCAGAAAACAAGGTCTGATGAAGGAAAGGTTTTTATCACTTTACATTTTGAACGTCATGTGATTAGAAACTGAACCTCTGCTACTGTATGTGTGTATAGCACCCTCACCTGTTTAAGAAGAGCCAGTACATATAGAGGGAAGAGACGCAGGGCTGAGGGTGCGATCAGACCTGATGGCTGGATGTTTGAGCCGTTAGCACGATACGCCGTTAAACAATCCACCACAGCGTTCACTAACGCGTCTCTCGCATCAGATAGACTGGAGGAGATGGAGCGGTCAATTGCTGAAGAAAGAGAGACAGAGACAGACATTTGTAAGTAAGACATTTTAAAGGCAGGTTATGATCAATTCTCTCCTTTATGGAACATTTAACAATACATTAAACAGCTATTTACTGAGAATCTGAGAATTAGTAACAAAACTATTCACACCAACGTGATGCATCAGCGCAGTGTATATCTGGAATGGCAGTTCTGGACACATGACCCAAAAGCTTTTATAACATTGATCAAGTGAGTTTTATGCTTGGCTAACAAAACAAACAAAACTTTGTTTTGTCACAGTGTGAATTTTTACACTATGTGATTTCACAACATACTTTGTGCTTAGTGTGACCAAGAACACAAGACAGAATCATATTTATATTAATAAATTACCATAAATACAGATAATATGGTGCAATAAATAATACAATAGTATAATATAATATAATTAAATAATATAAATTAAAATATAAATACTGGAACACTGTGTGTAGTATACTGATATAATACAATATAATATAAATATAATACTGGAACATATATAAAGTATACTGAAATAATATAATACTGGAACACTATATAAAGTATACTGATATAATATAATATAATACTGGAACACTATATAAAGTATACTGAAATAATATAATACTGGAACACTATATAAAGTATATTGATATAATATAATATAATACTGGAACACTATATAAAGTATACTGAAATAATATAATACTGGAACACTATATAAAGTATACTGAAATAATATAATACTGGAACACTATATAAAGTATACTGATATAATATAATATAATACTGGAACACTATATAAAGTATACTGAAATAATATAATACTGGAACACTATATAAAGTATACTGATATAATATAATATAATACTGGAACACTATATAAAGTATACTGAAATAATATAATACTGGAACACTATATAAAGTATACTGAAATAATATAATACTGGAACACTATATAAAGTATACTGAAATAATATAATACTGGAACACTATATAAAGTATACTGATATAATATAATACTGGAACACTATATAAAGTATACTGAAATAATATAATACTGGAACACTATATAAAGTATACTGATATAATATAATATAATACTGGAACACTATATAAAGTAAACTGAAATAATATAATATAATACTGGAACACTATATAAAGTATACTGAAATAATATAATACTGGAACACTATATAAAGTATACTGAAATAATATAATACTGGAACACTATATAAAGTATACTGATATAATATAATATAATACTGGAACACTATATAAAGTATACTGAAATAATATAATACTGGAACACTATATAAAGTATACTGAAATAATATAATACTGGAACACTATATAAAGTATACTGAAATAATATAATACTGGAACACTATATAAAGTATACTGATATAATATAATACTGGAACACTATATAAAGTATACTGATATAATATAATATAATACTGGAACACTATATAAAGTATACTGATATAATATAATACTGGAACACTATATAAAGTATACTGATATAATATAATACTGGAACACTATATAAAGTATACTGATATAATATAATATAATACTGGAACATGAAATAATATAATACTGGAACACTATATAAAGTATATTGATATAATATAATATAATACTGGAACACTATATAAAGTATACTGAAATAATATAATACTGGAACACTATATAAAGTATACTGAAATAATATAATACTGGAACACTATATAAAGTATACTGAAATAATATAATACTGGAACACTATATAAGGTATACTGAAATAATATAATACTGGAACACTATATAAAGTATACTGAAATAATATAATACTGGAACACTATATAAAGTATACTGATATAATATAATATAATACTGGAACACTATATAAAGTAAACTGAAATAATATAATATAATACTGGAACACTATATAAAGTATACTGAAATAATATAATACTGGAACACTATATAAAGTATACTGAAATAATATAATACTGGAACACTATATAAAGTATACTGATATAATATAATATAATACTGGAACACTATATAAAGTATACTGAAATAATATAATACTGGAACACTATATAAAGTATACTGAAATAATATAATACTGGAACACTATATAAAGTATACTGAAATAATATAATACTGGAACACTATATAAAGTATACTGATATAATATAATACTGGAACACTATATAAAGTATACTGATATAATATAATATAATACTGGAACACTATATAAAGTATACTGATATAATATAATACTGGAACACTATAAAGTATACTGAAATAATATAATACTGGAACACTATATAAAGTATACTGATATAATATAATACTGGAACACTATATAAAGTATACTGATATAATATAATATAATACTGGAACACTATATAAAGTATACTGAAATAATATAATATAATACTGGAACACTATATAAAGTATACTGATATAATATAATACTGGAACACTATATAAAGTATACTGAAATAATATAATACTGGAACACTATATAAAGTATACTGAAATAATATAATATAATACTGGAACACTATATAAAGTATACTGATATAATATAATATAATACTGGAACACTATATAAAGTATACTGATATAATATAATATAATACTGGAACACTATATAAAGTATACTGTAATAATATAATACTGGAACACTATATAAAGTATACTGAAATAATATAATACTGGAACACTATATAAAGTATACTGATATAATATAATATAATACTGCAACACTATATAAAGTATATTGATATAATATAATACTGGAACACTATATAAAGTATACTGATATAATATAATACTGGAACACTATATAAAGTATACTGATATAATATAATATAATACTGGAACACTATATAAAGTATATTGATATAATATAATACTGGAACACTATATAAAGTATACTGATATAATATAATATAATACTGGAACACTATATAAAGTATACTGATAATAATATAATACTGGAACACTATATAAAGTATACTGATATAATATAATATAATACTGGAACACTATATAAAGTATACTGAATATAATATAATACTGGAACACTATATAAAGTATACTGATATAATATAATATAATACTGGAACACTATATAAAGTATACTGAAATAATATAATACTGGAACACTATTTAAAGTATACTGATATAATATAATATAATATTGGAACACTATATAAAGTATACTGATATAATATAATACTGGAACACTATTTAAAGTATACTGATATAATATAAAATAATACTGGAACACTATATAAAGTATACTGATATAATATAATATAATACTGGAACACTATATAAAGTATATTGATATAATATAATACTGGAACACTATATAAAGTATACTGATATAATACAATACTGGAACACTATTTAAAGTATACTGATATAATATAATACTGGAACACTATATAAAGTATATTGACATAATATTATATAATAAAGGAACACTATTTTAAGTATATTGATATAATATAATATAATATATAATATAATACTGGAACACTATATAAAGTATATTGATATAATATAATAAAATATAAATGTAATACTGGAACACTACATGAAGTATATTGATATAATATAATATATAAATACTGGAACACTATATAAAGTATATTGACATACTAAAATAAAATATAAGATAATATCAATAATAAAATATAAATATTGGAACACTATGTGCAGTTTTTTGACATATTATAAAATTAATAGTTTCGGTAGCACACACTCCAGTGCATTATTGCTATAGCATATGGCACTAAAATAGAAAAAAGTCAATATGTGTGTGCCATACTCACCCATGTTGGCCAGCAGGCATGAGATGGCCTGGATATCAGCTCCAGCAAACACATCACTCAACTGACTGACCACCGGTAGACACAGAGTGTGCACTCGGATGCGACGTTTACCTGTCAATCATGAATACACACCAATCAGTGACCCTCCTTTAGTTGGCTGACCACTCCCACAAACTCTGATTTGCCACATATTTGTCATTTAGACTAAAACAAAAAAGGTGTAAACACAATAAATAACAATAATGGAGAATTAAAAGGTACATCAAAACAAGATTAGACACATTCTTATTTACCTTTGCTTGACGTGTAAAGTAGAGCGGCTTGAAAACAAGCGAGCGATGTATCTGCTAAACTCTCCTCGATGGACATCTGTACAGCGAAACCAGAGTCCGGGTTCACATTCGCCAGCGACAGCAAATCAGTGGAGCGCACAAAGAAGTTGCCGTGGAAAGTGTGGATGGACAAACCTGTCGAACAATCAGAGAAAGTGTCACTTCAAGCAGATTTTGAACTGTAATTCCATTAATTAAAACACCTGCTTCTCAAAGCAGCCTTGTTGTCCAATCTCTAAAGACAGCTGGGCTCGTGTCTCTCTGCCCCCTCACCTTTGGTACACCTGATCCTCATGACGGCTTCAAATCCGATCTTTCTGGTGAGGTAGCGCTGGAGATCTTTCTGGAACTTCTGTCTCTGTGATGGATTATGAATGTGATGGAAGGACGGATAGTAGAAGATGCTACCGGCCGAGTATTTGGACACTCCCGCTGAACAAGAGTCAAAAAGTCTCATCTTAGAACATTTCACATATCAGAGCTGAGAAAAAAAACAGTATGTGTGAGAGTGTGTACCCAGTGAAGCAAGATCTGAGTACTGAGAGCTCAGTAAGAATAGATCCACTCCGATCTGCTGTCCAGAACAATCCAGAGCCAGTTTCTTATAGAAGTCTGTAGCAGGACCCAAATGCTGCACATTCTAAACACAAACAAAACAGACTTTGTCTGAATTAGTGTTGTCACGATACCAAAATGTCATCCGGTACTAATACAAGTAAAATTTCACTTTTCTCGACACCAATTTTGATAGCAAAGAGAAAATAGATATGGTATTGAACACACTCCTTTAGACTATTAAAATGATACATTTTAATGTAATAAATCAAAACAAAAGCATGTTTCCCCCCCGAGTGTTTCTCTATTAAGTAAATATTGCTTTAAGGTTTTTAATTAGGACCCTATGAAATCAGTTTTATTTTTTTCTAAATTCTATTAATTTCCCCCCCAAATTTCACGATTTCCCTTTTTTCTTCTTCTCTGAATTCCATGTTTTAAATTTCATCATCAGAATTGTCTCTAATCAAATTAATCCAAACTTTAATCAAATGAAAATAGAAAAAAAAAAAAACAAAAAAATAAAAAAAAAAATCAACAAAAACAATTCTTTTAATCAAGTGCTTTAGTGAAGATCCTCACAACATAATCTAAAACACAACATTGGTTTTATTTTTGTCAAATAAAGTGCTGCTCAAAAGAGAATCACATTTTAAATAAAAAATAAAAAAACACTGATGAAAACTCATTTATTCAGTACAAATGCACTCTTGCCTGTGAGATGTAGGTTCAACATAATAATAATAATAATAATAATAATAATACAATACATTTTACTTAACACTAGTAATATATTTGTAACAATTTCTTAAATTTCATGGTCAAGCTTTTATTTTGAATCAAATTTTTATTTTGACATGAAGACATTTTTGACATATCTGGTTCTGTGTTTTTGACAATAGTTTCACACTTCCGGATAAGACGTTTGTTATATGACCCAGTGTGTGTACTGAAGCGCAAAATTCTGTGATTTAATTATAAATACAGTATAAAGTCTGCAGGCGCTGCGCACATTACAGTGAATCAGCGCTTTCTTCTGTCATCTCGTACAACAGTCACAGTGGTGTTTCAGCGTATGAGGGGCTTCACACATTCACTTTGCAGCGCGCAGTGCATGCAGACTGTATAATTATTTAATTAAATCACATCCATTTAGAGTTTAACAATTACACTAGGACATATCACAATTTTAATTTGATTAGTTGTCCATTTCTGTGTAAAAGGAGTATCAGAACACGCACTCATAAGAGTGTGAGTATTTGAAAACAGCCGTCTGTCAGTCAGACAGCATGAGGACAGAATTGAGTCGGTGCTTGGTCCTACCGGTACTGCAGAAACACCATCATTACAATAAAATAAAAAGTGAATAGAAAATGCAAGTATATACAGAATTACACAATAAGACAAAAACTATATATATATACATATGCACAAATACAAATACAGATCTGTTATATACAGATGCGAGGAAATGTATGGGAGAAGAGGTAGGTTTGTTGGATAAATATAAATAGACTAAGCTGTGTATTGCACATAATTATTCTCAATGGGGCAGTTTTAACAGTTCATGAGATGGATAGCCTGAGGGAAAAAACTGTTCCTGTGCATGACGGTTCTGGTGCTCAGTGCTCTGTAGTGCCTGCCAGAAGGCAACAGTTAGCGGAAAAATCTTTTTTATTTTAGTATGGACTTGGTACCGAAGTACCGGTACTTTTGACATCACTAGTCTGAACAAAACACACCTTTCTAAGAGCAGATATTAATACAATTCTATATCTTCACATCTGGATTTATTCTAGGAATGTGGTCTTTACCCTGATAACACGAGGTATCAGTGGTTATTAGTAACATTAACATTAAACAGAATTAAAGTAGTTTATTAGTAAATTACTTAAAGTTAGTCTGTTTGATCCATTTGACCATGTAATCAGAGCTTGGCTTTGTGCAGGAACATGGTTTGTTTTAATGTTATGCTTTTTCAGGAGACGTACCTTGGTGCTGGATCTGAGGTTGGGATCTTCTCGTGACTGCAGGACTCCAGTGCCTACCGTGGGCAGCTGTGTTTGAAACACAGACACCCGACCGCCTGTCGGGGACATGAGCTTATACGCTGCCTGCAGAGCCGGACCCAGAGCACTCCGAGTCTCACGCGTGTGTGTGAACATCCCCGGCAGAGCGTTCAATAGGTCCTTCACCAGCTGCAAACATACACAAGTCCATCAGAAAATATGCACGTTTACATATGCAAGCTTAAAAAACAAACTAATAATACAGTACCTAGCTGCTGCTTATTTTAATTTTTTTTATCAGCTGAAACTTATTTATTGAACCTGCGGGACATCCTCCCAATATAGCATTACAATAATCTTGTCTTGAGGTTAAGAATGCACAAATTAGCTTTTCAGCATTAGAAACAGAGCATGTGTCTTAACTTTGCAGTATTTCTCAGGTGGAAGAATGCTGTTCTAAAACATTGGAAACATGTTTCAAAGGATAAAATGCTAAATATAACACCGAAGAGACAAATCAAATTGTAGTATCTTATTTTTAGAAGTTTTTAGATCATTGATACACTCTGTTAACTTGGAAATCTGGGAACATTCATCAGGTTTTGAGGAAATATAAAGCAGAGTATTGTCCGCATAACAGTGAAGACTAATTCCATGGTTCGTGATACTGTCTCCCAGGAGAAACTTGTACAAGGAGAAAAGCAGAGGACCTAATACTGAGCCTTGTGGCACTCCATACTTCTACTTGATCTGAAAACTCCTGGTTTACACAAACAAAGTGTTAGCAGTCAAATAAATAGGACCTAAACCATACCAGTGCCTGTCAACAAATGCCAACATAAGTCAGTCAGTTGAATCACTCAAAGTCAGTTTTTTTTTTTTTTCACCCAATTTGGAATGGCCAATTCCCAGTGCGCTTTTAAGTCCTCGTGGTCGCGTAGTGATTCACCTCAAAACGGGTGGCGGAGGATGAATCCTAGTTTCCTCTGCATCTGAGACCATCAACCCGCTCATCTTATCACGTGGCTTGTTGAGCACGTTGCCACGGAGACATAGCGCGTGTGGAGGCTTCACACCATCCACCGCGGCATCCGCGCTCAACTCACCACGCACCCCACCGAGAATGAACTACATTATAGTGACCACGAGGAGGTTACCCCATGTGACTCTACCCTCCCTAGCAACCGGGCCAATTTGGTTGCTTAGGAGACCTGGCTGGAGTCACTCAGCACTCCCTGGGATTCGAACTAGAGATAGCAAACTCCAGGGGTGGTAGCCAGCATCTTTTACCACTGAGCTACCCAGGCCCCTCAAAGTCAGTTGCTGATTAAAAAAAAATAAAAAAATAATTCCTCTCTTTTTAATGTGTGCTCAACCAAAATACGGAGACGATCTTAACTGAACTGCTGCTATTCTTAAAAAGACAGTAACGGTTTTAGCATATGTTCTACAAATCAATGTAAATACTTTGAAATAGTACAAATTATGCATGTAAACAATAAGCATGTAACAAAATATATATGCAATTTAAAATATGCAGTTTCATGAAATCTTATTTATTGATGGAATATTGGATTTGTAAATTTTTTTAAAAGCTAAAATGTGATCATTATGATGAAAAACTAATGATAAAATGTTAATATTATATATATATATATATATATATATATATATATATATATATATATATATATATTTAACTGTAAAATAAATATTTTCGTAATGTATGTAGTTAGAAGGTCTCCTGTATAATTAACAGCATTAGCTGAGAGAGAATTTCTTTCATATGTAACAAAGGGATAGTTCATCATTTACTCACCCTCATGCCATCCAAGATGTGTATGACTTTCCTTCATCTGCTGAACTCAAATGAAGATTTTTAGAAGAAAATCTCAGCTCTGTAGGTCCATACAATGCAAGTGAAAGGGTGCCAAATTTCTGATGCTCCAAAAAGCACATAAACGCATCATAAAGTAATCCTTATGACTTAAGTGTTTTAATCCATACCTTCAGAATTTATATGATAGGTGTGGGTGAGAAATCAATATTTAAGTCTTTTTTTGCAATATATTTTTCTCCCTGCCCAGCAGGGGGCAATATGCATGAAGAATGTGAATCACCAAAAACACAAGAAGAAGTATGTGAAAGTTAAAGTGGAGATTGACTGATCAAGGAGGAGAATTTATAGTAAATTCTCACCCGCACCTATCATATCGCTTCAGAAAACGTTGATTTAAACACTGGAGTTGTCTGGGGTACTTTTATGATTCCTTTATGTGATTTCTGGAGCTTCAAAAATTTGGCACCCATTCACTTGCATTGTATGGACCAAAAGAGCTGAGATATTCTTCTAAAAATCTTCTACTGAGTTCAGCAGATTGAAGAAAGTCATACCCATCTCGGATGGCATGAGTGTGAGTAAATGATAAAGAATTTTCATTTTTGGGTGAACTATCCCTTTAATGGACATTATAACTAAAATATGAAATGAATTCAAAACAAAAGCCAGTGAATCAGATTAAAATCAGGAAATGTGAATTAATACCCAGCCCTAGTACTGTATGTCCACCAGAAAAAGTGCGTGCATACACACAAATGCTCAAGTCATTTCTGTGAGATAATACAGCTGCAAAACTGTGACAAGTGACATATTAAGTAATATATGATATGAGCAGAGAAATGGGAGCATACAACTGAGCACATGCATACACACAGAAGGTGTTTAAATACAGTGAGTGTGTTGTAAGGTTCATACCTCTTTACTCTCTTTGAGGTTCACCAGTAGACTGTCATGTGTCGGGATGAAAATATCTAAACACAATCAAATAAAAACATCTCTTAATCTCTCACACAGAAACAAGAAAAATCCTGTCAGGCGATTTTGAACTATATAAACTCTGAATGACAACAAACACAAATCAATATGTGCTTTCAAAACACAGCCTTTGCAATAAATCTAACACCATTAAAAGGTAACGTGTGCAACAAATCAGTTCGGCTAGCAAAAATTCACTTTTTTCAGAAGTTGTAACATTGGTAGAAAAGTTCAGATATACAAAGTCAGCGAGTTTGAGCCAATCACAAAGTTCCGAACAAGCGGAACAATTATTACTCCACAACATTTACATGTAAGCCTGTGATGTCATGAGAAACTTTATAAACTTAAACATTTGCCCCAAAAATGCAGCAAAAGTAAATCAATTGTGCTCCACTTTTTCAAACTAGTGGTAGTTTTTTTTCTCAGAACAGAAACGCTAGTTAAAATTTATTTCCGTCAAATTACATTTAAGACTTTTAACTGCATTTTAATGATTTGTTTTGTCAATGGAAGGAATATAACGCACACATCAATCTATCTATCTATTGCATATACAATGTACACATATATATATACATACACACACACACACACACACACACACACACTTATTCTTTATTATAATTTTTTTTCACATTTTAGTATAATAGTAAAGTCATCAAAACTATGGAATAACATAAATGGAACTATGGGAATTATGTTGTGACTAAACAAAATCCAAAATAAATCAAAACTGTGTTATATTTTAGCATCTTCAAAGTAGTCGCCCTTTGCCTAGAATTTGCAGACATGTACTCTTGACATTTTCTCAACCAACTTCTTGAGGTATCACCCTGGGATGCTTTTTAAACAGTATTATACAGTATTATACATACATACACATACAGCATATATACTGATAACCGTAAGATAACTCGACAGAATTACCATCAATATCAGACACCACCAGCATCTGAGGCTGAGAAAGTCCCTCCTGCAGGTTATAGAAGTGAACGGTGCTGTCAAACGTCACAAACCCGATTCGTGTACGAGTATCCCCTGGCATCCTGACAGAGAGAAACACACACACATGATTTTGATAAATACCATGAAACAGACTGTGGAAATAAACAGAGTAGTGATGTTAATGCTAAAACATTCAGTCCGAATTCTCACTTTTCCAGGTTGTCCAGAAGAGACTGGCAGAACACAGTCAGGTAGCCTGACTCCATGGCATTATGGGACACATCCAACACAAACAGGTACACAGCAGGCTGAGGTGGCCGCAGCTTCAGGAAGAGAGAGAAAACATGCATAAAGGTGCTAGTTTAACAAAGAAACTTCTGAGTTTTCAATATAATCATAATACAGCTCCTATTTACTTAATTTGGAAAAGACTGAAATCTCTAAGACTAGTTGGTAAGGACATGTATTTGATAAATTTTGCTTCTTAAGCTGAAATCAGGCTAAAAACCTGGTCTAGCTCCTTCATACATATTCTAGACAATAGACAAAGAGCTCCCTTTATCAAAACAGCGATAGACTCTTTTTAACTCACAGGCGGGACTTCCATTCCGACAGCCGCTATGTGGAGCGTTACTGTTTCTCTGCATTATTCCAACCCCCCCCATTTTTAAAGAGATCTGTCTTTCTGGTACAACATAAGTGTATTCAAGCTGTGAAAAACATGCAAACACACACTCACCATGTAGTCAGAGGAGGCGATGAACTCGACAGTTGAATTCTGGACCTCTGGTCTCTTGTGTGGCTCACCGTATGAACGAGTGACAGGATTATACATGAACTCATCAGGGACTGATCGAGAAAAAGACACAATCAGAACATCTCCAAACCCTACAGAACATGCCAAACATGTTGAAGTCTCTATTCAAGTGAGAAATATGAGAAAATAACTCAATTTCCAGAATTTACCCATCCACTTGTGCATGTTTTGGCTGCTGCAATTTTTCACACCCAAAATTAAAAGCTCACCTTACACACATAAAATTGACTAATTGTCACATTTTACAAAAAAAGATTTCAAAAATTCATAAATGATGCTGTATATGTTTACAATGCTATGAACATACAGTTGTGCTCAAAAGTTTGCATAGCCTGGCAGAAATTTTGGCATTGATTTTGAAAATAGGACTGATTATTTAAGGATAGTGATCATATGAAGCCATTTATTATCACATAGTTGTTCAGCTCCTTTTTAAATCATAATGATAACAGAAATCACCCAAATGGCCCTGATCAAAAGTTTACATACCCTTGAATGTTTGGCCTTGTTACAGACACACAAGGTGACACACACAGGTTTAAATGGGAATTAAAGGTTAATTTCCCACACCTGTGGCTTTTTAAATTGCAATTATTGTCTGTGTATAAATAGTTAATGAGTTTGTTAGCTCTCACGTGGATGCACTGAGCAGGCTAGATACTGAGACATGGGGAGCAGAAAAGAACTGTCAAAAGACCTGCGTAACAAGGTAATGGAACTTTATAAAGATGGAAAAGGATATAAAAGATATCCAAAGCCTTGAAAATGCCAGTCAGTACTGTTCAATCACTTATTAAGAAGTGGAAAATTTGGGGATCTCTTGATACCAAGCCAAGGTCAGGTAGACCAAGAAAGATTTCAGCCACAACTGCCAGAAGAATTGTTCGGGATACAAAGAAAAACCCACAGGTAACCTCAGGAGAAATACAGGCTGCTCTGGAAAAAGACGGTGTGGTTGTTTCAAGGAGCACTTAATAAGTGATATATATATATATATATATATATATATATATATAAAATTCAATTTTTTTTGTTGTCCTAACTTTGCAAGCATGCTTTCTGGTTCTATTTGCTAAATGTCCCAGCATTCAATCAGATTGCATCAAGTACTAGTAAAAATAATTTTCCTCCATCACCTTCCACCACAATTTACAGATTGGAAATGTAGGTGGCGCTCTAACGCAGCCGAGCACTCACATCATAGACATTCAGTCAATTTTGGATTGCATGCATATTCCCAACTGTTTCATCAAATATAACATTTCATCAACAGTTCATAACATGTTTTGCAGATGATTTATCACTTTTTCTGCTGGACTGCACTTTTGTTCTGGACATATAACACTGGATTATTTAACTAAGCAAGCTCACAGACAAGTAAAAAATGACTAATTTTGAAGAAAACAACATAAGGTAAGAGCAGATATGGATGTCTAATTGGGGCTTACAAAAACAGTGATCGGAGCAGAAATGAGACATTTGTCTTTGTTGTCTTACAGAGATCATATTTTACTTCGTGGAAATTTTTATAATCGTTCAAACTGTGGTATGAGTACAATAAAATGAACTGTAAATTCACATGACTGAGACTTAGAGCTTTAATTTGATATATGACTTGCCTATTTAAGTGCTATGTGAAATTTTTTTATATTTCTACACATTCCTACATCACCTCTAGGTGGCACTTATTTGCATCACGGAGGTTTTCAGGGCTAATTTAGTCATTTATTGTCAAATAAATGCAAAAGTGATGGTATTCTATGAAACGTTCAGATTCTAAGCTTTCAAATGATACCACGAGTGACTTATGTTTCCGGGGACCTTTACAATGTAAGCATACACTTATTGCACGCTTCTGGCCCCACACATGGAGAGTTTAAGAGGTTAACGGTCATTTATTGGACAAACTGGGACAGTTCAAACACCTAACCTGAGTCAGACCAAAGACAAATAAACTGATTAACTAAAGACTATCCCAGCACAACTGCTGAGCTCTTACCATCATTGACTCTGTAACAGAGATTACACTTCCACCGGCGCTGGTCCAGAAACGAAACGAAAGGGTTAATATATGTCCGACATGAACGACAACGAACTATAGTGTTAGAGGTGATGACCGGTAACTGCTGCAAAGAGAGAAACAGATGATTAAAAGTCACCAATGTAAAAGAGATACAAGAGATTTAGATATCTGGGTTATCAAGATTTCAAATATAATCTTATCCACATAAGAGTGGAAAATCAACAGGTGTGTGAAATGTCTGTTTATATCACCTTTATCTGTAGCTCGGATATCAATGCTGATAAAACTCAATTGTCAGTTCAATTTCCCCTCATAAATATACTATTTGCGAATGTTCAGACACAAGCCACACCGCTGGGGGAGGAGTTTACAGGAGAATGTGTTACATTAAAATGTGTAATCAGTGAATTGACATAAGATCAGTAGAAGTTGTTTTTAACCACTCACTGATAATGTAGGACAGTAGATAATGTGTAATGTGTCATTTTGCATTCATGGCGCTAACACGCAACATACGCGGCTAAAATCATGTTAACACGCAAATTGTTCACGTCTTATGGCTATACTTTTGAAACAGTAAGGGGCAGATTTACCAAACAGTTGTGCCACTTTTACACCTGGTATTTCAGCGCAAAAACCAGCATCTTATTCACTAACCACACGCAATCAATTTTAGCAGGCACAACCAGCATTGAAATTGCGCTGCGTCTTGAGTATTTAAATGAAGTCATTGTCATTCCTTTCCGCACAAACATGCCCACTTTCTATGTAAATTAGGCTCATTGTAGATTACGTTTTAATCACAAAAATTGCCTGCCGCAATTTAGATTACGCTATTACCACAAAATGAAAGTAGACAAATGAATTTTATTTAAAAGAGATGTTTGTGAACATTTTCAACCGATCATATCAGCAGTAATTAAATAATCATCAAATGATGGAGAAGAGCATTATAACCTGGCACGTTTAAGAGAGGATCCTGGCGTCTGGATCAAAGTGATGCTGTACAGTCCCGGCAGGTGGTCTGCAGCATACTCTGCTATAAAGCACTCAGAATCATACCGCAAGATCAGAATTGTGCGTGCAAATTGCGATTTTTTTTGGGTGCGTTTGCGCCGTTCTTATCAGCATAATATTAATCAATTGGGTGCTAAACCATAGCAGAGAGCATGTGCAAAAAAATAAATAAAAAAAACGCTTTTACCAGCCGCAATTCATTCTTAGTGAATCTGCCCCTGAGTGTTTTAATGTTTACGGATTGGCCCCATTCATTTCCATTGTAAGTGCCTCACCGTAACCCAGATTTTTGCTTTTATATAAAGGAAAGGAGAGAAGAATCAAAATGAATTTTTATGGTAATGCCACAAATGCTGTCGATTGAGCTGAACTTGTATTTAACCGGGACAAAGTAGGTGGAGCACCAAGTCACACCTACAGAAGATGTGGACCAGTGGCAGTACGAAGGTGTTAAGCAGCCGGTAGAAAGTCTTCCGAGAGTTCACGCTGGAAAGATGTTTCAAACCACAGAAAATTACTATTTCTAATATAACTAATTCTTTTTGGACGGATTTTGTTCAAAATGATGTCACATTTGTTAATTCTTCGATTTCGCTAGAAGTACAATATATTTGGGCCTTTAAGTTTAATCATAAACAGGGGCTTTTTATTTATTTTTAAGTTCACTCATGCTTGTCAAGGATTCTTGCACCAAAAACAAAGTCGTAATTTCATTTTGCATGACCATTTTTCACCCTCTCATTAACCCTTACAATTAATTGGTCTGTTTTTGCTAATGTACCTTCTATATGTTAAAGACCTGATACTGTTGGCTAACCTTTGGTGTAGTTCACTCTGTTGTTATTCAGGGCCGGCCACCTTGCCAAACACTAAATAGGTGTTGATATGTCAATACGGACAGCATATGTTTATTGTGATGTCATAACAATGATGATTTTCAACGAGACGTTTTTGAGTTGCGAATGTGAAAGTACATCTACACAGTACAACCTACTCATTTACCGTTAAATCTCTAAAGGGATGCAGCAGTAATCCGAGAGGCAGGCGAGCTTTATTCAACAGAGCTTGAGTCTGGGGAATGTTAGTGAGAGTACAGCAGAACGTGCTGGAAGTGAAAGAGACAGAATGAAAGAGAAACGGTTAAACTCATGGCACTGACATCAAAAACAAAGCAGCGCTGTCTTCATACGTGCACCTGTGGTGTCAAACCACAAACAGACATGCGTCATCTCTCTGCTGTCTTACTCGGGGCTGCAGTTGACTTTGCGGAGGTCGTTGCTCAGGTTGGGCTCAGGTGGAGGTGTGCGTTTGGGTGGAAGGATGTTTCTCTCCTGGAGTAGATTCACAGGTCTCAAGGTTTCCACCTCCAGGTCAGGAACGCTGCTGAGACCCCCCAACGCTGACGACAGCTCGGAGAGAGACGGGAATGGCTGCACACACAAACAGGAAGGCAACACGACCAGTTTAAAAAAATTCTTTCGAAGAAGCATCACAAACTTGCACCAGTGTCGGTACCTGTGAGTATTGCTGGTATCCTGGTGGGTTGTACCCTCCATGAGAGGGGGAGGAGTCTGTTCTGGGGGTGGGGTTTTGTTGGTAAGCAGGATGCATGGTTGGATAGTTGTAGCCGAAGGGCGGGGCCTGTTTGGGGGGAACGCCAGTAGGAGGAGCTGAGAGATCTGACGAAGGAAGGAAAGATAGATTAGAATAAGTGTCGGCAAATCATTCATGTGTAGATCTGGCACTCTGATGTCACAGCGTGTGTTGTGAGGGTGTACCTGGGTAACTGCCGCCCTCCAGAGACTCATAACTGTTGGGAACCGGAGAGGCACTGCCTGTGGTTGTGGATGAGCTTTCTCCACCTGTGAGATTTTATGTAAAACGAGGGAGCTGCTGTTTATGATTGTTTTCGTATTTCTGCACACGTCATTTATTCACAATATCAGAAACTATAGAAACATATTTGAATTAAATCATTAGAACGTGTCCATGTTCAAAGAGACTTACAGAACACAGTCCAATAGTCTGACATGACATGTAGGTAAATCTACCTTGTACGTTTCAGGGGTCTAAAGCCGGATTCAGAAAAATCTCTTTGAAAAAGAAAAATCTTTGGATAATTTATAAGATCGCAAGAGAGTGTTTTCTTCAACTTTGGGCAATTTTAACACAGTGGACATTTTTTTTTATTTTTTTTTACACTCTCTCTAGTTTATTTAATTTGTCTACCAAAAATGTCCAACAGTGTGTTTTTCTGAAAGTCATGAAAATTTCCACCACAGTGTTATTTCCAGCACATCAAATTCTGTTTTGTGTTTAATGGAGATTTGTGGTGAAAATGCTGCTCATGGAAATTTAAATGTTTGTGAAATAAAATGTCATATTATTTTGTCTTTCTAAGCATAATTCCATAACTAATATTTTATGTTTTAAGATTAAACAATATTTTCACACTTTGATGCAATATTTTGCATAATTTGGCAATATTCCAGCTTGATTTAAACTGACGAATAAAAAAGTGATATTTACCAAAAAGTGATAGTGTGTTTTTTTCTTCCAACATCACTTCAAACATCACATTTCATGTCAAGCATGCTCTTGTCGACATGGTGAACAAGTAAAAATTAAAATAGTTTGGTGTGGTGGAAATTCCGCACAATAAATATTGAAATTGTTCATGTCTATCTCACTCTTTGATTAGATTATTATGGTTTATAATGGATTTAATAGTTTAATCTATGCATAAAAAGGTGTTTGGAAATAGGGGTAGACCGATATATTGGTTTTACCGATTAATCGGTGCCGATAGTTGCTTCTTGGAACTATTGTTATCGGCAAAAATCTGTGCCGATGGTTTTTTCATAATTTCTTCATTTCAAAATAAGAGTCCCCAATGAATATCGGGTTTGTTTATCCTTAAAAGTTCCACATTATGCACCAAATCTTCATATTGGATTCTTTGTCTGTGCCCGTCATAGTAAGGAAAGAATAAGATTTTTTTTTGGCATTCTAAAAATGGATTTTAAAACTCAGCAGATTAATCGTTATCAGCCTTTCCCACCACCTTGTTTATTCGTATCGGCAAAATCCACTATCGGTCAACCTCTATTTGAAAAGTACCAAAAATAAACGAGGTAAGCCTGGTTAAAAGTTTTCAAATCAGTTTTAATGTGACCTTCATGTAACAGAAAGAAACAAATTTGAAACATGATAGTTTTAATAAAAATCAAACATGAAATTGCCCTGGGGTCTGGGTAGCTCAGCGAGCAAAGATGCTGACTACCACCCCTGGAGTTGCGAGTTCGAATTCAGGGCGTGCTGAGTGACTCCAGCAAGGTCTCCTAAGCAACCAAATTGGCCCGGTTGCTAGGGAGGGTAGAGTCACGTGGGGTAACCTCCTTGTGGTCACTATAACGTGGTTCGATCTTGGTGGGGCGTGTGAGGAGTTGTGCATGGATGCCGCGGAGAATGGCGTGGGCCTCCACACGCGCTTCGTCTCTGCGGTAAAGCGCTCAACAAGCCACGTGATAAGATGCGCGGATTGACGGTCTCAGACGCGGAGGCAACTGAGATTCGTCCTCCGCCACCCGGATTGAGGCGAGTCACTACGCCACCACGAGGTCTTAGAGCGCGTTGGGAATTGGGCATTCCAAATTGGGGAGAAAAAGGGGAGACATGAAATTGCCCTGAAGTTGAAGAAACAACCAAGAATGCCTAGAGTGCAGTTCATGAAGAAAATATATAAGAATATAAAGAACCAGGAAAACAATCTGGAATGCAAAATATTCTGGTAACACTTAACAAAAAGGTTTTATTTGTAAACATTAGTTTATGCATTAGGTATCATGAACAAACAATATAAATATATATATATATATATATATTTACAGCATTTATTCATTTTTGTTCATGTTAGTTAAAAATACAATTGTTTATTGTTAGTTCATAGTGCATTAATGAATGTTAACAAATGGAACCTTTTTGTAAAGTGTTACCAATATTCTTAAAATTTTTCTTTAGTTAGAAAATCAATTTTATTCTTAAGAATGTTTCATGAATCCGGCCCCTAAACTGGTTCACAAGTATTTTGACTTATGTGAATGCACCAAACGAACTCGCAGCCCTTAAATGCAACAAAAAAAACCCCAAAACACACTCAAAACATCCTCCAGAGATGCGATTCACTTTAAGTTTGTTGCAATTTGCTTATAACATGCATTGTAAATGCAAAGTGCATCAGGAATTTATTTGAGGGGTTTTGCCGTAATTCTAAGTAATCACGTGGTCCGTAAAAAACTGTGTAAGTAGAATAAGACCTAGTCACAACTAAAAGGTATCAAAATGAGTCCACTGAGTCCACTTTTAAGGTCAGAGATATTGTGAATGCAAAAAAAAAAGCGTGTTATTCTGTTCACATTAAAATCCACTTAAAGGGAGTTTGGTTCCTGTTTGGTTGAGGAAGACTCAGTGATAATACATCATCAGGCATACTCTAAGTGGAGAAGACAGAGTAATAAACCTCAGCAGAGCTTAACCTAACACTAATCACAGAGAGAGAGACGGTGATTGGCTTAGCTCCTGTTATCCCGTTTTCAATCTATTACCTCACTGGATCAGCAGTACACACTAAAGAAATTGAGAAATTAAAGCACATTCTCTGAAACTAGCAGAAAATGAAGTCAGAAGTTTACATACACCATAGCCAAATACATTTAAACTATTTTAAATGTTTTTCACAATTCCTGACATTTAATCATAGAAAACATTCCCTGTCTTATGTCAGTCAGGATCACTACTTTATTTTAATACAGAATGATTTATTTCAGCTGATATTTCGTTCATCACATTCCCAGTGGGTCAGAAGTTTACATACACTTTGTTAGTATTTGGTAGCATTTCCTTTAAATTGTTTAACTCGGGTCAAACATTTTGGGTATCCTTCCACAAGCTTCTCAAAATAAGTTGCTGGAATTTTGGCCCATTCCTCCAGACAGAACTGGTGTAACTGAGTCAGGTTTGTAGACCTCCTTGCTCGCACACGCTTTTTCAGTTCTGCCCACAAATTTTCTATCGGATTGAGGTCAGGGCTTTGTGATGGCCACTCCAATACCTTGACTTTGTTGTCCTTAAGCCATTTTGCCACAACTTCTGAGGTATGCTTGGGGTCATTGTCCATTTGGAAGACTCATTTGCAATGAGCTTTAACTTCCTGTCTGATGTCTTGGGATGTTGCTTCAGTATATCCATATAATTTTCCTTCCTCATGATGCCATCTATTTTGTGAAGTGCACCAGTCCCTCCTGCAGCAAAGCACCCCCAAAACATGATGCTGCCACCCCCATGCTTCACGGTTGGGATGATGCAGTGGCTTCTTCCTTGCTGAGCAGCCTGTAACGCTATGACGATATAGGATATAGATTTACTGTGGATATAGATACTTGTCTACCCGTTTCCTCCAGCATCTTCACAAGGTCCTTTGCTGTTGTTCTGTGATTGATTTGCACTTTTCACACCAAACTTCGTTCATCTTTAGGAGACAGAATGCGTCTCCTTCCTGAGCAGTATGATGGCTGTGTGGCCAATGGTGTT
Organism: Myxocyprinus asiaticus; assembly: GCF_019703515.2. Lineage (NCBI taxonomy): Eukaryota > Metazoa > Chordata > Actinopteri > Cypriniformes > Catostomidae > Myxocyprinus > Myxocyprinus asiaticus. The sequence goes on along the minus strand of NC_059370.1, from coordinate 42,700,127 downwards.
TATACTTGCATACTATTGTTTGTACAGATGAACGTGGTACCTTCAGGTGTTTGGAAATTGCCCCCAAGGATGAACCAGACTTGTGGAGGTCCACAGTTTTTTTTCTGAGGTTTTGGTTGATTTATTTTGGTTTTCTCATGATGTCAAGCAAAGAGGCACTGAGTTTGAAGGTAGGCCTTAAAATACATCCACAGGTACACCTCCAATTCAGTACACCTCCTATCTGAATCTAATTGGCTAATTATCTAAAGGTTTGACATCATTATCTGGAATTTTCCAAGCTGCTTAAAAGGCACAGTTAACTTAGTGTATGTAAACTTCTGACCCACAGGAATTGTGATATAGTCAATTAAAAGTGAAACAATCTGTTTGCAAACAATTGTTGGAAAAATTACTCCTGTCATGCACAAAGTAGATGCCTAAACGACTTGCCAAAACTATAGTTTGCTAATATGAAATCTGTGGAGAGGTTATAAAATGAGTTTTAATGACTTCAACCTAAGTGTATGTAAACTTCTGACTTCAACTGTGTGTGTGTGTGTGTGTGTATATATATATATATATATATATATATATATATATATATATATATATAAAACTTATGCATTCAGCAAGAAAGAACTGTGGCTCATTTTGCTTAAATGTTTGTTCTCATATCGTTTCTGCAAAATAACTTTCTCCGCATCTGAGAAGACTTTGTTTTCTTCTGATGTAATAAAGGCCTTGTGGGTTGGACATAACAATATTAACCGATCATATCACAGCCTATCCTGTCTGCATCCAATCAAATAATTAATGTACAAAATCAAGTCCCGCCCTACATTATTTTAACTAAAACTTCTGTTTCACTCTGGATTGTGGAAGTTAAATGCATCGCAAATACTGTTTAATGCCGTTTTTAAGTTCTCTCCAGCCATGTAATGTTGAATTTGAGGGACTGCCTTAAAGGGATATTTTACTGAAAAATGAAAATTCTCTCATCATTTACTCACCCTCATGCCATCCCAGATGTGTATGACTTTCTTTCTTCTGCAGAACATAAACGAAGATTTTAAAAGAATATCTCAGCTCTGGAGGTCCATACAATGCAAGTGAATGGTGGCCAGAACTTTGAAGCTCTAAAAAGCACATAAAGGCAGCATAAAAGTAAGCCAGTGATATGGTAGGTGTGGGTGAGAAACAGATAAATATTTTAGTCCTTTTTTTTTTTTTGTATTATAAATCTTCAACTTTTACCAGCCCCAACCAGTTGGTGGCAATATGTACGAAGAATACTAATCGCCAAACAAAAGAAGAATGTGGAAGTGAAAGTGGAGATTTATAGTTAAAAAGGCCTTAAATATTGATCTGTTTCTCACCCACGCCTATCATATCACTTCAGAAGACATGGATTAAACCACTGGTGTCTTCTGAATTACTTTTATACTGCCTTTATTTACTTTTTGGACCTTCTGAGTTCTGGTCACCATTCATTTGCATTGTATGGACCAACAGAGCTGAGATATTCTTCTAAAAATCTTCATTTGTGCTCTGCAGAAGAAAGAAAGTCATACACATCTGGGATGGCATAAGGGGCTTAAAAAAGAGAATTTTAATTGTTGGTGAACTAATCTTTTAAAAATGTAAATAGCACCTCAAATCACAGCTGCGGTCCATTACCTCAGGAGAGATGAATGACCTGCAAAAAGAGGCAGAACTTTTCCTCTGGGACCATCTGAAAGCTAAACCCTCTGATAACACACAGCGAGTGTTATTCACACACTCCCACTCACATCAATGAAGGGTGCAGGAAATCCAGGGAAAATCTGTGAGGAGGATGAAACCTCTGGGGTGTGTGTGATGAATCAGTAGCAGGCTTGGACATGACACATCCAAACTCCCATGAGAAAACATTTCATCATGAGGAGCTAAATATAAACCTGCCCATGATAATAACACTCATAGGTCACAAGGGGTTTCTCTAAAAGACACGCACACACAGACAGAAGCCCTGTACTGTGTTTAAAGACCTCTTTATAAGGCAGGAGTCAAAACAGGGCTACTAAAGTTCAAGGCATACTTCGGTTTTTGGTGTACGTCTTGGATGTTTAGTCACATTTATCTACATAACAAACAGTTCAGAAGTCCCAGTGAAAGGCATGAGGAGTATGGCAGAAATAACGACATTTCTCTTTATCGTTAAAAACTGGTTCGGTGAGAAATGTGTTTTTGGAACTGACATTTTGCCAGTTTGGAAATGAAAACATATCTGTAGTCTTCAGGTCTGTGGAAGGAGAAAACAGAGGTAGAGAGGAACACAGAAGGGGACATGCAGACCCTTAGGGCCAGTGTGAAGAGCTTATATGTGTGAGGGCTGTTGTATGTGCCTGTAAAAGTGGGCATTTCAATGCCAAACACTATTTTTGCAATATGAAGCACACAGAATGCAAGTAGTGCACAGTATGCAAATATATATGCATAGATAGCCTACTATATTGGCCAAAATGTACAGAATACATCCAGAGCTGACTTCATGGAACACTGTATCCTACAATGTGATGCGCTCAGCTTCAGTTCTCCAGTATGACGACTGAACTGTCAACGATCTCTTTCTTTTCTCATTATTTGATTAAACTGCCAAAAGACACTTTTACACAAAACTGGATTAAAAATGCAAAAACAACCGTATATATTTCATAACTGGGTGGCACTCACTGAATCGAACATGCATGTCATTTGAAATGTATCGTTGCATACTGCAAAGTGTTTCACACATTAAAAAAAAAATAATGGTATTTTTTAGTGTTATACAGCTTCATATATTTATAAAGTATAGTGCACGCTGCTTAATATATTAGAAAAATTGTATACTGCATAGTGTTTAACATAATGATGGTATACTGTCTGCATACTGCTAATTTGAAAGTATATTGCATACTGTGACACAAATTTAAAAAGTATACAGAATACAATATATATATATATATATATATATATTAGTTACAACGTATACTGCATATTGTCTGACATTTTTTTTAATTTAAATAATGGTATACTGCCTCTATTTGTTTTAAAGTATACTGCATACTGCTTCACATATTTAAAAAGTATACTGCAAACTAAATATATACAAGAAAAATAGTTTACTGCATAGTTTTTGACATTTAAAAAAAAACAATTATGGTATACTGTATTACATTATTAAAACCGAATATATTTAAAAAATGGTATACTGCATAGTGTTTGAAATATATATATATATATATATATATATATATATATATATATATATAAAAATGATGCTATACTGCAAACTATTCATTTTAAAGTACACTGAATACTGTTTCACATATCTAAAACGTATACTGCATACTTAATGTTAAAATAATAGTATACAGCATACTGCAGTTAATTTTAAAGTACACTGCATACTGTCACACATATTTAAAAATGATGCATACTGAATATATTTTTTTTTAATTATACTGCATAGTGTTTGACATTTTGAAATTTTTTTATAATACATTCTATTTATTTGAAAGTATACTACATACTGTGTCCCACATTTAAAAAATGCATACTAAATACATTCTAAAAATTAGTATACAGCGTAGTGTTTGACATATTTAAAAAACAAAATGATGGTATACTGCACACTGTTCACTGTTCATAAAGGACACTACATACTGTGTCACATGTTGAAAAAGTATGGATATACTGAATACATTTCAAAAATAGTAAACTGCACAGTGCTTGACACATTTTAAAAAAATAATAATGGTATACTGCATTCTATTTATTTTAAAGTTTACTGCATATACTGTGTCCCATATTTAAAAAGTATGCATACTAAATATATTCCAAAAAAAATAGTATTCTGCATAGTTTGACATAAAAAAATAAAAAAAGATGGTATACTGCACACTGTTCATTTGTAAGTACACTGCATACTGTGTCACATATTTAAAATGTATACTGCATACTACTTTTGTGTTTGACATATTGACATAAAAAAAAATAATGGTATACTGCATACTGCTTAATACAATAAAAATGAATACTGCAAAGTGTTTGACATTTAAAAAAAAAAAAATAATTTTATACTGCTAAATAGATTTTAAAACAATTTTCGCCTTGTCATGTGTGTGTTTATTTGCTGTGAACTTTTGACACTTAAAGGGCTCTGGAAGCCCAGATAGCTGTAGTAATAACTGTCAAATACTTGCACTATTTTTATATAACATACTGTATAAACAAATAGATAATATAAACCTATTTAACAGCATATACACATTTAACAACTATCAACACTACTGGAACACTGCACAAGTGGTTCTCAACTGGTTTTGCTTCGGGAACCAGATTTTACATTGGACATCAAGTCGCTACCCAACACAGTAAAAAGTAATAAGCATAAGGACATACTGTATCAAGTGCCATTATTTGTGTTGTTGATGTCAACAACAAAAGATACAGGAAGTTTTCTCTCCCACTTTTTAAAAGTTGATGAGTTTATTACTTATTTATATGAGCCTATTATATTTATTATCCAGTTTATTTCTAATATCCTAATATCCATAAATGGATCCTCATTACTGTGGTAAGGTCATCGTAGCTAGTCTTTCTAAAACAATAATAATGAATAATAGAATTTATGGAAAAAAATAATAGCCTATTGATAATAATAACACATTGAGAAACTTTAAATACAACTGCTACAGTTGTAATAAAAATGACCTCTTTTAGATTGTACAGACTATTTATCTGTATTGCACTTTAAACTAAGAAATTCTCACTAGAATTCAAATGGGCCACATACGTTTTGTGGTCTGTGACGCTATAGCCCGCGTGTACAATGCATGCACTCCAGAGATACAGAGCAGATCATTGACGTGAGTAATCCCGTGATGGCTCACACCAAAATATCAGACTTCAAATATTTAGCCTGTAAAACACTGTATGCAGTATAAACTGCACAGTGAGTTTTAGGCAAGGTGAATACACACACAAGTGTGTGTGTGTGTGTGTGTATGTGTGTGTGTGTGTGTTCATGGGCATTATAGAGTTCAAGTTAATGAAGAACTGGGAAGAAGCAGAAAATGCAGGAAGTTGTTCAAGACAGTAGGAAGTGTGCTTTCATTAATCATTTTAAATAAGGGAGATGGAGGGATGGAAAACGGCAGAATTCTGGGATGGAGGGATGAAGGAATGTCAAAGTGAGGAACAGAGGTGAGTGGAGAAATAAAAGCGAAAGCAGACCTGCTTCCTCATCCTCCTCATCCTCTTCCTCATGGTCAGAACTGGATGAGGAGTGATCACCTGCGGCCGAGCTAACAGCGTTATTCACCCTGTGGTCACCATACAGCAGCCCTGAAATACACCAACCATCAGAGAAAGAGAAAGAGAGAGACAGACAGACGGGTTTGAGTACAGAAGAGAGAGTAAACAGTGCCCAAATCGCACATGAGGGCGGCAAAAAAATATGACCCAAAACCTAACAGCACATGATGTGAGAAAGAATATGCAAAGAAAGATGAATGAGTGAGAAGAATAAGCAGAATAGAATTAGTGGACATGAGAAATAAATGACACGTTTAGCTAAAGAATCGGCGCTCTATACTATAGACACCAAAAATAATAAATAACACACCTGTTATGGATCTGAGCAGCAAGGAGGATCTCATGAAAACATGTCCAGGTCATGTTTCACCTCAAATATCACAACTAAAAAACATTATATTTTGCGTAAAGAAAATGAAGTGAATGGGAATTGGGGAGAAGATTTCCTTTATTGTCATTAAAATGTCATAACGCATTTATGTCTTAAGTTTAATTTTCTTTAAAAGCTTAGAATGCAATTTCTGCACCTCTAGCATCCCTATACAGAATGTGGTCTTCCCTTGGTTAACAACCAGATAGTCCAGCCCCAAATTCACACCACTGGTCGAGCCAATGTTGCTATGTAAGGTTGGTCGGGATGCTCAAACAAATAGAGCCTCAGTGTTACACTTAGAGGGAATTATTCTATAAATGGCTAATTTACATTTGTTTTTGCATATTAAAGAGGGATATAATTGGATATAATTTCTTATTTGGAACTTTTTATTTTTATTTTGTGGTGAAATATATATGATATGATATTCACCATATTCTACATGGGTTTGTCTGGTTAACCGCACACACACACAAGCGCCAAGTCATCTGTCTAAATAAAGGAAACACAACTACAGCAAGCAATCAAACGGCAATCACAAACGAAAGTACGTGGATGGTGTCGTGGTGAGGAATGCACAGAAGTGTCGGGGGTTCCTGAGGGCGCCCTCTCTCTATCAGGGGCCTCTGAGATGGGAGGGGCCCTGGCGTAATAATGGCTCATGGGATTTTGGAGGTTTTGGTCATAGTGTTGTTGAACTAGAAATACATAAAGCATAAAGAAAATCGATATCAGTCTGTTACAATGTTTTTTTTTTTTTACTAAGCTGCGCTGATACCATCAGATATCAATAAATCACAATTATATTTTCAATTTCAGATCCTTGTTTAAATATTTATGTGCGCATTAAAGAAATGTTCGGGGTTCAATATAAGTCATGTTCAATCGACAGGATTTGTGGCATAATGTGGATTACCACAAAAAATTATTTCAATTCATCCCTTGTTTTTTAACTGAAAACAAAAATCGTGCTTACAATGGAAGTGAATGGAGCCAATCCATAAACATTAAAATACTTAATGTTAGGGATGCACCAATACTGATACTGGTATCTGAATTGGGTCCGATACTGCGCTCATGTACTTGTACTCATACAATGCTCCTATATCATCTGATGTACGAATGTCATTACATAAACATTCAGCGCAGAGATATTCAGGACATTTTTGTTTTTTCGATCATTTTGGCTGTGTTAATGCCAACAGCTTACATTTCGCCAAAGGTGTATTTTGGGGGGAATTTTGATATTTCAACCTCAGTTGCTATAATACATCTATAATACACTGTGTACACTAAATAGTTACACTCAGGACCTTCAGGACAAAAATGTCCCCATTGAAACCCATTAAAACGGCAATATTTGATCCCAGTGCCATTAAAGCATAAAATCATGAATTCTATGATATTATGCTTTCATTCTGGAGCCCTGGCTTCAAAATTTAAATTTTTAATATTTTCCACAAGATGGCACCATTTTTCTCATATTTAGCCTATGGAGCAAATACATGCTTTTTTCCTATTTTCTGTTTGCTGTATTATAGAGCACTGCACGCCAATTGAATAAATGATGCAGCTAAAATTGCGTGGGTGTGCTGGTAATGATGTCAGAGTGTTTTGCATGTGTGTACTGAGAAATATGTGTGTGTGTGTGTGTGTGTATGTGTAAAAAACACCAGTGGCATTATGTAAACAAAGTCAGTGAAAGTGGAAATTAATATTAATATATAATAATTTTATGGCAGGTTTTTGACATGGACATTTCTCTAAGTTACTGAGTGTGTGTGTTTTTTTTAATCTGGCACAAGGGTTAAGTAGTATCTCACATCTGTGATGCTCTATTATGCAGCACTTTATTTGATAAAAATAACTCCAATGTTTTATTTAGGATTGTGCTGTGAGGTTCTGTATAAAATCTCTTCATTTGATAAAAATAAACCAATTTCATGTTGAAAATTAATTGTTATACTTTCATTTGATTCAAGTTTTAATTAATAAATTTATTTAAACACAATTTTGATGATAAAAGTGAAATAAACTGCTGATATTGAGTTCAGAGTACTAAAAAAATGTTTATCGGTACTCGTGCTCAAAAGAAAGGGTATCGGAACATCCCTACTTACTGTTTCAAAAGTATAGCCACAAAATGTAAACATTATATGTGCTAACTAGGGATGTGCTGAACGACTAATTTCTGACTGATGTTTAAATGGAAATTTTGAAACCAACCTTCAGAAAACAGTAAAAAAAAAAAAAACTAAATTCCACTGAAAAGGGGCATTTATCTGCGACGTGCTCGCCTTGCATTATCATTATTGAACATTAAATACAGAACATGACATGCATTCACTGAATCAACATTATCAAATATTTAACAGGCATATTTATTGAAAACAATTGAATGAATAGTGCAGGACCAATAGAGCTACCCTAATAGCCTGTTCTAAATGGAATTCACCACATAAGTTACTTAACATATTAAACCAGGACATTGTTTTTTTTTTTTCCTCCCAATTTGGAATGCCCAATTCCCAATATGCTTTTAAGTCCTCATGGTGGCGTAGTGATTCGCCTCAGTCCGGGTGACGGAGGAAGAATCCCAGTTGCCTCCACGTCTGAGACCGTCAACCCGTGCATCTTATCACGTGGCTTGTTGAGCACGTTGCCACTTAGCACATAGCACGTGTGGAGGCTTCACGCCATCCACCGCGGCAACCACGCTCAACTCACCACGCGCCCCACCAAGAACGAACCACATTATAGCGACCACGAGGAGTTTACCCCATGTGACTCTACCCTCCCTAGCAACCAGGCCAATTTGGTTGCTTAGGAGACCTGGCTGGAGTCACTCAGCATGCCATGGATTCAAACTAGCGAGCTAGCGAACTCCAGGGGTGGGATCCAGCGTATTTTACCAATGAGCTACCCAGGCCCCCAAACCAGGACATTGTTGAAACTAATTAACAGGTAGACTAAGCCAATCTACGAGAAGGAGTAAAAAAACATTTCTATAATACTATACTCAAACTCTGGTTCCGATTCCAGAACCGCCACCGAAGTGATTTCATAACTACTTTGCTAAATTTGCTTATCTAGCGAGAGGACATTTCCCTACACGCACCGCGAGTGAGAGAGGGATGAAGAGGTGAAATTAAACTCTGTATCTGCTCCAGATATCCTATTTTTTAAATAATATTCGTATTATTAATTCTATTTAAAATATGTAACATTAATATGACAGTAATTTATGCGCAGCCTCTGTAAAAATATAAAGCCAAACGTAAATGTGTAAAAATTATGATCAGTTTAATGGGGGGAAATGCTGTCAATTGAGCTGAACTTTTATTGAACCGGGAACATTTCTTTAATATCATTTCTGGATTTTGCCTATACCGATAACTAAGGTAGTGGGACAGGCTGACAACCGATTAATCGGCAGACAGTTTTTACAATCAATTCATAGAATGTAAAAAAATACAAATAATAAAAAAAAAAATCTACCCTTACTATGACGGGCACAGACACAGCAGCTTCAAGAGTCCAAAATGAATCCCAGATGCAGTTTATTGAGCAACTAAAATCCCAGTAATAAAAACATTTGGTGGATAATGCGGGACTTTTCCCTTTTAACAAGCCCTAACCACACCGGGGATTCTTATTTGAAATTACAAAGACTTGGCCCGCTACAATGTGCCATAATAACAATTAACCAAATTGAGATTTTTATAGCCTAAATATTCACCAGATGAAGGGTTTTGTGTGTGTGTATATGTCTCACCAGATTAGGTTTAATGAAGAATAAGATTTACAATTATTCACAAGATTTGAAGCTGGAGACACAATGTGTGTGCTATTTTTGAACACTTGATTATCTAATTAAAATAACAAACTATGCATTAAAGTGAGAACAAAAAATATGGATGAATATTGTCAATGATGAAAGGTTTAGATACAGCAAATCACCAGGAGGTGTCAATAATGGTTTTATTTCACCTATAGAGGCCACTGTTATACTGTAGAATTAAGCCGTTCTAGCTGTAAATTCCTCCAGTTCCAGCCAAAGAGGAACACAAAGGAAAAATAATAATAATAAAAAACTATCGGTAGCTATTGGCTTACATTTCTGCTGATAACCGATAGTTCCAAAAAGCAACTATCTGCACCGATTAATCGGTAAAAACTTACTCACGTAATTTCATATCAAAGCATAAATCCAATGAAAATAACCTCAATACAAACCTGCATTTGATTGGCCATTGACAGTGGCTGTTTGGCTGAGAGGTGCGGCTCCGTATCCTTGATGAGCTGGTGTGGGTGTGGCCCCATTCCCTTGAGGATACTGTTGCGAAGAACTCTGGGTGGGCGGTGGTTGCATTAACGTGGGAACGGGTGGCTGCCCAGCAGCTATTTGAGATGATCTCAGCGTGCCATACTGACTGCTACCAGGAGCTGATGGGTAAGAAACGATGGGGTGCAGCGGGGCGCCGAGGTTGTTGCCGCTGGATGCCGGTACCACGCTGTGCTGCATCTGCTGAGACTGAGCACAAGTTTGCCCCTGTGAGGGGTGATTATACGGCTGTCCGCAGTATCCAGTTGGCATCGTGTAGGGCGCGGCCTGCTGAAATGGCTGTACCAGGATGGTGGAGAGACACTCCGGGCCCTGGGGCATTAGAGCTGGGGTACTGATGCGTTCCTGGTGGTGTTAGGTATGGAGATGCACCTGGTACAGTTCCTGTATGGGCATGGCTCTTCATGTAATAGTCTGCACTATAGTCTGTGCTTGAAACTGAGACTTTGCCAGTCGGAGGGGCGCAGTGTCCCACTATGGTGGTGTAACCCTGCGGTGGAGCAGAACTGTAGTAGCTGGTTGCTGGATACATGGCAGAGTACGTCTGTGCCGGACCTGTCAAAAACATCATCATCACTTTTATTTGTGACACCACCATGCAAATGCTATTCAAATATGACACATGTGAATTTTCCTCATTACTGAGACAAATCGCTGGTTTTATGCAAACGTATTGCAGAAATCAAACAGCAGGTCAAATAAATAAATACTGAGAGACAATCATGGTACAACCTGTCTCCACCGGACGTGAGCGATGACGTGTCGCAATGCCTTAAGGCTGTCTACAATGGCGCGTCAAAGCGAATGTTTTAAACCGTTTATTTGTCTCGTTGGCTGGAGCAGTGCCAGCATGTGCAGCATAAAAAAATGGAGAAAAAAAAACAAAAAACGGGGCATCGCTTTACTGTGAGCGTATGTAGTATGGTGGGGCAATTTGCTTTTGTCGCATAAAAAGTGCACTATTTAAATATATTACTGTTGTATTTAAAATTAAAAGTCAATAATAATAACATTAATAACAATTTATTATTATTATTATTATTATTGTCATCATTAGTATTTGTTTACAATTTATAACAATATTTACGTTGAATGGGTTCCAAAAAATAACTGTGTGAATGAAAAGTGGACTGATGTCTTACAACTAAATTGAACAAAAAAGAGATCTGAATCCTTTAAAGTCCAGATGCAAGTTGAAACATTTTTGAAAAAAAAAAAAAAAAAGGCAAAAATAAAACACTTGCTACATTATCCAGTATACTAGTTAATAATAAAGTGTTTCTTAATAAGCTATACATTTATACTGAAATAATGTGTAGTTAGAGGTTTGTGTTTCTTTTCATATTAAAGAGTACTCCCAATTAGTTCCACACAATAATGTAAAGATATTCTAAACTGATTATGCAAAAAAACAACACTGGTATCGGATCGGGATCGGTATCGGCCGATACTGAGATTTCCGATATCGGAATCGGAAGAGAAAAAATGGTATCGGTGCATCTCTACAAGACACTACTATATGCATGTTATACTTTATGTAAATACGTGTTATGTAGATTCCGAAGGGCAGTACTAAATAATAATAATTAAAAAAAAGATCTTTTATCTCTTTTATTTGTATACATTCTGAAAGGGGTGTGAAAACTTATGAGACAAAAGGGGAATGCAAATGTGTGCACTCAACTATTCAGTGTATATATATATATATATATATATATATATATATATATATATATATTAAACACCCAATTAATGAGCTATCAGCTGTGTTTTCTTTGGCTTTCTATCTAAATCGAGCAATTCTGTGATGTGGCAACTAAAACAGCCATTTGGCTCCTAAATGTTTGAGTTTAAGAGCCAATGGCTCCTTAGTAATTTTTAACTTTTTAACTTTTTTTAACTAATTGTTAACATCATTTTAGAGTGATAAAATTGCTTACTCATATTTTCTGTGTAAAGTCATAGCCATTTTTACAACTTCATTGCCATGATGATGTAACGTCAACAAACCCTAAAACGACTGTAAAACTGACAATTTAAACAACTTTACAGCTCAGTAACGTGAGTTTTAACAGAAGAATTAATGCAAGTGCTTTTATAAAATGATAAGCTTCTCATTTCTGCCTTTAAACCCTCCAAAAATTGGCCCCATTGACTTCCATTGTAAGTGCCTCACTGGAACCTCAATCTTTGCACTTTTTTAAAGAAAAGGAGGGACGAGTAGTAATTAATTTTTATGGTAATCAACATTACGCCATGAATGCTGTTGATTAATCTTGACTTATATTGAAGCCGGAACATTTTTAACAGTCAAAGACCAAATACAAAACTATTTTTGGGGGGTATAAATATTAGGGGTGGTGGGTTGTAGTTGCTTGTTTTGATTATTGGGAGGAATCTACGCCCCTGGACATACTGTTTACAGTAAATAAACAACTGTGATCCACAAAGAGTCACATAATAACTAATATGACAATTTCGGTTCATAATGTAGATCTACAACATGATCCAATAACCCTTTTGATACGAGAATAAAAACAACTGATCTAATCGCATCAGGTGCATTAGACTGACTACAGTTGTTTGTTGACATTAATATTCATTAAAATACATCAACAGCCGCTGCATGTTTTAAATGACAGGAATATATATTTTTTTAATATAGAGCCTTTAAGGTCGAAGTCTTCACCCATGAGAAACAGGTGATTTAGCTTGGGCCTGCAGCCAGTTATCTTAGCACTTAGCATTTTAGCCTTTCAATTGGATTTAAATGTGATTTTAGCCGTTAGCATTTTAGCTTAGCATGTAGCCTGTTAGTTTGGCATCTGAATCCTGTATTTGAATGTGATTACAGCACTTAGCCTCTAACTCGGATCTCGTCGCTTTAATCCCCCACCGTTGTGACAGGATGCCGCTCCGCCTCCGTTCTGCGTCGCGTTCATGCCGTAATTATTCACGGACGAGTTCGGATTGGTATAACCCGGTGTGGACATCTCTATCTGAGCCCAAAGCAAATGACGCTGTCACCAGTTGTGGGTCTCCATCGACCAGCCCGCAGCTCATCGGAGGTTCTGACTAACGGACTGATCACGGGCCGCTACAGCCAGAGATCAACAGTGAAGCTAACGACAGAAGGACCAGATCAATGACAGCCTTTCAAAATAAAAGTTTACATTTACAAAAAAAAAAAAAAAAAAAAGGAAAAAAAAAGAGGATAAAATCTGGTTCAAATGAGGGAAATGTATCATTAAGTTTTTATTGATAATATGGGTTTAGTATACATATTTAGGAATAAAAGTGTAAAAGCAAGTTCTAGCTTTCTAGCAAGTCAGTCCACTTGTCGGTCATGTTTGGAACGCTCTCGGAGGGTTATTTCCAGTCGTGCCAGTGCAGCTCCTATCTACTTGAATGGAGAAAGACCAAAAACTGTTGGCCAAGATTACGATCAAAGAACATATGTAAAATCAGCAATAAAATCTGACAATACTGGAATCATAAATTGTGATGCTTTACCTCATATTCTGCTAAAAAATGCAATTTTACCGGCTTGTATAACTAATGCGCATGCGCGTTCTAGAGTTGATTGACAGGCGATTGGCTCTTTTAATTGTAAGGCGGGACTTCCATTCTACATCCGTTGACCTTTGGGCGTTCCAATTTCTCCTGTTCATTTTAAGTGTTTTTTTTTGCACTTATGCAAAAAATGCATTTAACAGCTTTCTCTTCTGCATCAGTTTATTAAAGCAATCCGTTGTCTGTCAGACACCCCAACATAAAGAATTGGCAACAGACTCTAAATACTGTCCACAACACCTGTGGACTATGCATAATAACGGGAACATTGCTTACAGCAGGAAATTTAAACTCCCGTCATAACTAAAATTGACATTTATTGTTGAATGCGGTGAATTTGTACAGAATCAATGCTTTAAATAATGACGATGATTTTTCAAAGTTTACTCGCTGAAATTCCTCTGTTATATTATATTAAAGTTCACGTTCAGTCCGCGACACCTGGCCATTAAAGCACCACACGGCCACCGTCCGTAACCATAGCAACAGCTCCAGTACCCACACAGGCACAAGTGTTTTCACATTTAGGCTTACAAAATCTTACGATAAACTCTTTTATATTATATATTTATACATTATATATAATATTTTGCCACATGTAAATAAAACATGTCACGGTTTTTAACCGTGGATTCTAAATTCTTACAGTTAAATTAACCGTGATATTTTTAATAGTAAAAAACAGTAAATACCGTATAATCACGTCATCCCTAATTCAATGCATACTCTTACTGTATCATATCAAACATTCAGAAAAAGTATTATGGTTAATGTTTCATAAATAATTTCCCCTTTCAGAAAATTACAATTCTTACCTGCTCATCTGAAATGCCTGTCTGCTTTCCTCACCATGAAACACAACTGATCATTTCTATGGACACCTTTAACATCATCGCTGACTCCACATATGACTCATGTGATGTATTTCATGTTTTCTAAATTCATACGAAAGTTTTGTGTGGGATACAGTCCTACAGACTGAAATGACACGTTGTCAGCCACAGACTGTCTTGGGTATTTTATTCCTGCAGGGGGCGCTTGACGCTCTGAACACCGAATCCTCCATGCATCTGCGTTTAAATCTAAGAACGCTTTATATCATTTGAAGGCATTTTACACTGGATAGATATATTTAACAAAAACTGATAATTGCAAGGATTCATACCTGTGAAGGAAATCAGCCTCAGCATTATCTATAAAAGCATTTTTAAAAATCCTCATCCAGTAATAATAAACTACTGTGAGTTCATGCATCCTGGCCAGTGCTGAGAAAAGTAACAGGTACCACATGACACCGCAGTCTAGTTGGGCGATACCGACTCGTACAACGGAGGAGGGACTTCAGTTTTTTGTCTCAATATGTCAGACTCACAGCCATGCAATTGCAAAGTACTCATACTAAATTATTTTCAGCATTGATTAAAATATATAAGCAAGGACAGATGGATGATTGGGGGGGCGGGGGGGGACAAATCACCCCCTTCGCAGCATTAGTGGGGGACGTGTTCCCCCCGTCTCCCCCAGTATTACGCCAGTGCTTTCAAGACAAGTCAGTTCCAGGGCAGCAATTTTTTATGCCACATTAAAAGTACAGCTCCTTTCTACTTGAATAGGGAAAGACCAAAATATCCAAAACGTTTGGTCAAGACTAGAATCAAAGGAAATATTTCAGATCAGCAGTTAAATCTGACAACAATGGTTTCTTTAGCTCAGATCACACTAAAAAATGCTATTTTACAGGCTGTTCAAGCTTATGCGCATGCACATTCTCATGCTGACTGACAGACGATGTCTGAATCTCAAAGGAGATTGGTTCTTTCACTGTGATGGGTGAAAGGTGCCATGTGTTGTTCCTGGCAGGCTACTCAGCCTTACAGGCTCCATATGGTTAGGATTAGGGTGGGGTTAGGACATCTGCTGCCTCCCAGGAACAAACCGTGGCACCTATGTACAATGAGCTTCTTTTATGTAAGGTGGGACTTACTTTTCTACATCCACTGTATTGGGCGTTCCAATTTCTCCCATTCATTTTAATAAAAGTGGTCCGTCTTGGGCTAACTAGTCTTTGGTTTAGTTAGAATATATCTTCAGGCAGTTCATTGCTTTGTGGATTTTTCAAAATAATAGTATAAAACATGTAAGAAAAAGAAAACAGGTTTTGCTGTAAATGTGTGTTTGGTGGATGTCACACAATTTTCATTGCATTACTACTCATAGATATTATAATCTTGCAGAATTTTTTATTTAATGTTTTTCCAGATGGCGCTATGCATCCTCTTAGTTTGTGTTGCCAGGGGTGAAAAATGACATACCTCTCCAGATGTGCAACCCATGTTTTTAAAACATTTATTAGGTTGGTTTTCCATCCTGATGAGTATTTTTTGCAGACAAGATGTGCTTTAATGTTACAGGTATCCTAGTTTATCACAAGAAAGCATTCTGAGCGGGTAGGATAGGACAGATATGGTTGGTCAATAATTTTAAAAGGAGAGATTTCTTTGTTAAATAAACATAGGCATCATTTCTGGTTGGGACATGTCCCTACCAGACAGTTATTGCCTTTTATATAAAACTATCTCACTGGTTTCATTCAGAAGGTTTTTTTTTCAGGTTTGGATTACTATTGAAAAAAATCAAGGAAGACTGGGTCATTGTGGCGTGCAATAATGGCAAAACAATCTCACAAACTAGCTGTATCATGAATTTAGAATACTTTGCAATGAGTAATACATCATAATGAAAGTAGCAGAGCTCAACAGGATATGAATAAAAAGGATACATTCCCAGAGGACAAACATGTTGAAGAACTGTGAAGGGATACATTTCAACTGTGGTTTAGAAATTGTTATTTTATTTTATTTTTTCTCCATCAGCTGAACACCATGAAATATCTATTTCATTGCTCTTCTTTCAGGATCTTTATTGTCCACCAAAAAAAAAAAAAAAAAAAAAATCTTAATTACTATTTTGGCCTGATTTTCAGATTTTTTTGCAAAAAAATTATTATTATTAATTAATAAAAAAAATTTTTCAATACATTTACTAAGCAAGCTAAATTGGGTTAGATAATGAGACTTATTTTCAAAGAATTCTCTTGAGATCAGTTTATTTTACTTGGCTCATTGGCAAAAACTTTTGTTGTTGTTGTTGTTATTTTAAGCATAAACTTCACTACATTTAGTTAGATTTATGTCTAAAACAAGAATAAACTGTGCTGACTTCACAAACACTATTAATAACATAGAACAGTATTACAGCACTTTATATTTCATTACAAAGTTGGCAAAAAACAAGTCTGTTCTTAAACAGTAACCATGAATAGCAATGTTAGATCTGACATTGTATAACATTCCCACATGGGCCAATGGTGTGTGAGGAATGCTATGGGACAGAATGTTTGGAGACTAACAGCAGACCCCCCCCCATGATCCAGTTAACCTCAGGTCAAATCTCTTTCTTTGTTTCTTTGTACAGAGGACAAAAATGTCTTCTAAAATTACTACAGCTCCATTAATTAGTTAACTGACCAACACAAAGAGGCACCAAAACACATTCCCGGACTTTCGGCTTCATCATACCACGTTGGTGGAATGAACTTCCCACCTCCATCCGAGACGCTGACTCACATTCTGTCTTAAAAAAATGGCTAAAAACACATATTTTCCATGAGCACTTGACCAGTCACTAAAAAATAAATAAATAAATACATTTTTGTTGCACTTTAATCTGTCTTGATTACTATTCTGATGCTAGTGAAACTTTGTAATACGGCACTTTTCGTACCACTGTCTCCTTAAGATGATTCACTTATGTTTTCCTCTTTTGTAAGTCGCTTTGGATAAAAGCCAATTTGGTAATAGCCAATATATTTATCCAAAGCAATGTATGGTAGGCATACTCTTATTACAGGCGCTGTCGTTTCTAGGGTTTGAACCTACAACCTTTAGTTACCAGGTCAGATCTTTACCCACTGAGCTACTCCAGTTTAAATCTATTATATGTAGTAGAAATACATCCATTTCTTCAATCCATACTTTTAATTTTAATTTGTTTACTGAGATTTATTGATACTGCATGATATGTTATTTATCATATTTATATACATTGTGAATTCTAAGCAATTAATACCACACCCTTTTTACTAAGAAGTTTGCACTGTCTGTCTTTGCTGTAAGCAAATATCTTCCTGGCAGTCAAACATACTTTATATAACAGCAATAAACTGAAATTAGTAGGTAGCAAAGGAAGACCTGATTGACAAAGTTGGATGGAAATTTCCCTGAATCTGTCATGTGCAATTAATTCAGCATTGCTCAATGAAGCCACCGTACCATAATACTGTAGACACAGTTACATTTATGTTATCAGTGCTTTTCAGTAAAAGCCCATGCAATTTGCTCTGATCTACTGGCGGTATGTGTAACAGTGTTTACGCAAGAGCAACCAGTGCTCAGTTTAGCACCAGTCCATTTTCTAGATTTATGAAATTGCCCTAAGGGCCATTTCATTTGAGCATATATATGTAGTTACTCTCTAACTAAGTAGCTGTACAACAGATACTTTATAAAACCCAACTAGCTCAATGAAGCTTCAGGCTTCATAATGTTATAGTACCATAAGTGCTGTAAAAATCAACATTAAAAGACATTCACAACCCATATTACTTCCTAAATTTAATATATTTACAAGTGAATCAGAATATTCGACAATAAAAAAGTAGGACAGGGCTGCATTACATTACAACATTTGGTTGTTGTTTAACGTTGTGACATCAGCCGAAAAGTCTGAAAAGTCGTTCAAAGGCTGACCAAGTTATTACATTTTGATGAAAGATTTTAAAAGCACAAATATTTTTCTTCAAAAGAATGTATACTTATATTGTAATCATACGGAACCCCTTAGAGGCCGGGGGGGGGGGATTTTATTATCAGAAATAATTTTGTGTTTCCTCACAACAACTTTTGCATTCCCTCGTTTGCGTTCCCTCCCAGTAGTTTGTGTTTCCTTACAATAGTTTGCATTCCCTCGCAATAAGTTTTGCGTTCCCTCACAATAGTTTGTGTTCCCTTACAACAGTTTGTGTTCCCCTTGCAATAAGTTTTGCGCTCCCTTGCAATAGTTTGCATTCCCTTGCAATACGTTTTGCATTCCCTCACAATAGTTTGTGTTCCCCTTGCAATAGTTTGCGTTCCCTTGCAATACGTTTTGCATTCCCTCACAATAGTTTGCGTTCCCTTGCAATACGTTTTGCGTTCCCTCACAATAGTTTGCGTTCCCTTGCAATACGTTTTGCGTTCCCTCACAATAGTTTGTGTTCCCTTACAATAGTTTGCGTTCCCTCCCAATAGTTTGTGTTCCCATTGCAATAAGATTTGTGTTCCCATCGCAATAAGATTTGTGTTCCCATCGCAATAAGATTTGTGTTCCCATCGCAATAAGATTTGTGTTCCCATTGCAATAAGTTTTGCATTTCCTCGCAATAGTTTGTGTTCCCTCGCAATGAGTTTTGACCTCCCACACAATACGTTTTGTGTTCCCTCACAATAGTTTGCTTTCCCCTTGCAATAAGTTTTACGTTCCCTTGCAATAGTTTGCGCTCCCTTACAATAGTTTGCACTCCCTTGCAATAGTTTGCGCTCCCTTACAATAGTTTGCGCTCCCTTACAATAGTTTGCATTCCCATCGCAATAAGTTTTACGTTCCCTTACAATAGTTTGCACTCCCTTACAATAGTTTGCATTCCCATCGCAATAAGTTTTGCATTCCCTCTCAATAGTTTGCGTTCCCTAACAATAATTTGCGTTCCCTCACAATACGTTTTTTGTTCCCTCGCAATAGTTTGCGTTCCCTTGCAAAGTTTTGCGTTATCACACTATACGTTTTGTGATCCCTCGCACTAGTTTGCGTTCCCATCGCAATAAGTTTGCGTTCCCTCGCAATAATTTGTGTTCCTTCGCAATATGTTTTGCGTTCTCTTGCAATTGCTTGCTTATCCTCACAAAAAGTTTTGCGCTCTCTTGCAATGGTTTGCGTTACCTCACAACAAGTTTTGTGTTCTCTTGCAATAGTTTGCATTCCCTACCAATAAATTTTGCATTCCCTCGCATTCGCAGTTTGTTTTACTATAGTAAAATGTAAAAACATTATTTTTTTGAGCAGAATGAATATGATTTTATTACCTTAGTTTTGGCTTTCTTTTATTATTACTATGCTTTTAATACAAATATCATGCTTAAAATATGGTTACTGTAGCAAAACCATGGTATATTTTGTGGTTACTATAGTTTTACATCAAATACCATAGTTCAAGTATTGTATACCATGGTTATTTTTCATAAGGGATGGACAAAGGTATTGCGAGGGAACACAAAATAAATGCTAGGGAACCCAAATAATTTATCTCGCTGTCCTCTATGGTGCTCAGTAGCATAGTGCACAATACCAGCAAATAGGGTCAATTTAGATTTTATGTTAACATTAAACATAACAAACAATCACACAATAAAAATAATTCAGAACCAGTCCCAGCAGTTTAGTTGTGAATGTGGAGGCAAGGGCATGGTCGAGCGTTTGTCTGGAAAGAGAGTAAGCGGCAAGGGTCTCACATGAGATGAATTGTTGGTAATAGCTTGTTTCTGTGTTCACAGTGAGAGACGGGGGAAATAAAAGGGCCAGTCCTCAGAGTGTGTGAGAGAGAGAGCCCAGCTGACAAGCTGTTGTGTGTGTTGGCCGATTTGAAGATTTAAGTTATATGAAGCTATATCATTGCGCATTAAAGCAAATATAGTATTTTGTCAATAAAAGTGACATTCCTGAGTTGGAATCGCCGTCTCCCGCTTCCTCATTCCTTTGAACTTGTTACAGTGAACTTAAAAAAACTAGAATTATTTTCAGTCAGACGCACAACAATTCAGCACTGATATACTTTTAGGCGTTTATTTGTACAATACTCAGTCTCCATGCATTGTAGTTCCATTGTCCTCATCATTTTGAAATGTTTGCATTTTAGCATATTTATTTTTCCTGTGTAAAGGCATCACTTCCTGTCTGTCTTTATAGTGCTCCATCATTCGTGTACGAAGGATTGCCGAGCCCCTCCCCTTCCCCCATACTGCCCTTTCGACACCTTCGTCGCCATAGCAACACAGCAACCAATGAAACTAGCACTAGGAAGCCGATACACCCGGCAATGATCCCTGTGCTCATAGTGGCTTGATCTGGCTGTGGCGGTTCGTATGGGGCACACTCCTCTTCGCTGACCCCTGCCTGATTGACGGCCGCCACACACACCGCCTCCCCAACTTTCAGTTCGGGTACTGCACCATTCCGCAAAAATTCCCCATAGACCCACTCTTGGCCTTCTCTGCCTTTTAGCGTGACTTTGTAATGCGTGACAGTTGATCGTGGAGCACACCAGTGCACGATCACCTCACCCGAGTGGTCCAGTTTCACCTCCAGAAGTTTCGGAGCTCCGGGCCGCACATCTGGACCCGTCAACCCAGGACAAAGGCACCCCGTCTGGGTTGCGATCATAATGCAAGGGGTCGTTTGAGCCACACAGGGGTCATAGTCACAAAGCTGGGGGACTGCGCGGGTGGTGATGAGACTGGGTAGTTTCGGGGCAAGTGTCATCTTTGAGGTTTCTTCATCGTAGTCCTCGACTTCGGTAATGCGAACACGTGTGACTGGTGGTTGAAGCAATGATAGACCAACAGATGCAGCGCAGATGGACTCCAATAGGAATAGGAGGAGGTATGTGACCTGTGAATCAGGCATCATCTTGATCCTGCATGGATGTAATAAAAAAAGTTGCAATTATTGAAAAGTTAATTTTGGCATCTCCATTCATTGAAACATAATCACACAAGACACATGAACGAAGCAATTCAATAAACTGCAATTCTAAAGTCAAAATGAGATCAAAATTGACTCTGTGCACGTTCCTGGTCTTATTGTGCACGATAAGAGCATGTTTTACTAAAGGTAAAAATAGTCAATCTTTCATCTTGCTCAGCATCTGAAATGACTTTACTTTTCGGGTTACTCATCAGGCCTTCTGTTTTTTCAGCCCCATCTCTCTGATCACCAGTCATATGGAGCCCACTTTTTCACTATCCAATTACATCTCTATGTATTTTCTCGTCCTGTGTGTTTCCTCATTGATTATCCAGTTCCACTCAGAAATATGTTACATTACGGAAAATAAAATGCGTAGCATGTTTTTTCATTTTGACTAAATTATTTCCACTCTTCCACTTAAATTGTTGTTTTCAACAACCCATCTCTGTGCATGAACTAACAAACAGCCCGAGCAGTCCTAATGGAATGAATTAAACTCAAAGTAAACATCAGGATGTATTTTTAACACAGGACACAAACTGAGCACTTCTCACAAACACACATCTCAGTGGAATGAACCCTGGGGCTCATCATCTGCCAGTTACCATGGAAACATGACTACAAGCCAAAAAGGGGAAATTTAAATGTTAAAATTTCATGCCAATTTGTTAAAAATTGATAAAAAATGAGGATAAACTGTTGGACCTACACTGAGGAAAACATTTTACAGAGGCTATCAACATTGTTGGGGAAGCTACTTTGAAACTGTGCAAAAAGTAGCTAACTACATTGAAGCTTTCAAGAAAATATTTTTAAATATACTATAATAATCATACGATATTATAACATTTTGCAATCAGAAGTTCTGACCTGATAGTAATTTAAATAGGGTGACACTACACAAATAGGGTGACAACATTAAATTGAACATATAAGAATTAAACTAGAAAGCACATTATTTTAAATAACCGAGTCAAAAAAGGCTTAAAGGCTTCAGAAGGGCTCAAATGAATCAGTGAATCGTTTATGTGAACTAGTTCATTTATATGAACTGTCCGAATGAAGCAACTCACTAAAATGAATCGGAGTTCTGATTTGAATCATTTATTTTAACCGGTTCATTATATAAACTGTACGAATGAACGACTCACTGAAATGAATCAGAGTTCCGATATGAATCATTTATTTGAACTGGTTCATTAACATGAACTGTCCGAACGAACTGACTCACTAAAATGAATCAGAGTTCCGATATGAATCATTTATTTGAACTGGTTCATTAACATGAACTGTCCGAACGAACTGACTCAATAAAATGAATCAGAGTTCCGATATGAATCATTTATTTGAACTGGTTCATTACCATGAACTGTCCGAACGAACTGACTCACTAAAATGAATCAGAGTTCCGATATGAATCATTTACGTTAACCGGTTCATTTACATGTCACATTCCTGTAAAATGTAGTTAAGTTAGTAGCGTAGCTACTTTTAGTTAGTTACTTCTCAAAGCTTGTTGAAAATGCGTCTCACAAGTCAAAATACAAGTATTACTATGGTCACAGTGACGTCACATAGTTAAAGTGGGGTTTGCTAAGTCAAGCATCACTGTTACTATTGCTCATGCTAAGTAGGATTTTTCAACAAACCCTAAGTATTAAACGTTGGTGCATAATTTGTCCTAAATCACTGGTGATAAGAACATGACCTGTACCTCAGATACTGTGGTTTGTTGAGGACAGTTGTGCTTTTACTTTTCTCAGTGACTGGATTTACTATTTTCACTTTAAAATAGGCGAAAAAATCCCATTGGGCCCTATTTTAAGAGCTAAGCATATCTCTATGCCATAAATTATAAGCGCAAAATCAGTGGGCATGGCCATGAAGTTTTGGTATTTTCGTGCAAGCATACGTTAAGTCAAGGCGCTAATGGGCTGCGTCAAGTGCAATTCAGTTTGGAGGTTCTTCTCCGGTTATTGCATCATCTGTGTCATATTATATCGTACATTCCCTCAAGCACCAGCGATATAAATAAAGACAACACATTCATAAGAAGTTGGTAGTGTAAATGGACTATATGCAATGAATTAGAAGAATAGAAATATGGACACGCTCCTTTTATATGCTCACAAAATGTTATTCTCGTCAGGATTTGGATGTGCGCTCTGTTTTTCTACTTTTTTCTACTGACAAATTCATTTACTGAAACATGAAAAAATGAAACCAAAACATTTTCTAAATACAAACTACACTTCAAATGAAGCGAAAATATAATCAAAATAACAAAATGGTAAAAGAAAAATCATAAATAAAATCCAAAAATGTTATCCCCTCAAACTTCTTTCACTGGCACCTTTTGTAGTGACATAAAAATCACTCTATGACAACAGGTGGAAAAATACTAAAACAAATTAGATCATAAATACAACTGTCAATATACACATAATAATAATAATAATAATAATAATAATTGAAAAATAAACCCAATTTGGAATGCCCAATTCCCAATGCGCTTTTTAAGTCCTTGTGGTCACATAGTGACTCGCCTCAATCCGGGTGGCAGAGGATGAATCCCAGCTGCCTCCACGTCTGAGACCACCAACCCACGCATCTTAGCACGTAGCTTGTTGAGTGCGTTGCCACGGAGACATAGCGCGTGTGGATAACGCTCAACTCACCACCCGCCCCACTGAGAGCGAACCACATTATAGCGACCACGAGGAGGTTACCCCATGTGACCCTACCCTCCCTAGCAACCAGGCCAATTTGGTTGCTTAGGAGACCTGGCTGGAGTCACTCAGCACGCCCTGGGATTCGAACTAGCGAAATAGCGAACTCCAGGGATGGTAGCCAGCGTCAACCTATAGACAGTTTAACACAAATCTCATTATTTTTGTTTCATAAAACAGCTACAACAGTGATTGTAAGGGACATAATTTGATTTTCCACTATATTTTCAGTGTTTGGACATGAACTTTAGTGTTTGGTGAAATCTCCAAACTGCAGATGTAGTAACTGAATTTAGACTTTGCGCTGAAAACAGACCTGCTTTTGAAAAGTCTTGGCGCAATGGCCTATTTCTCAGGAAAATAGCAAATTGCGCTTTGCACCACTTCATTTACGTACAATACACCCACACATAGCGCAAACACTCCCACCCACTTGCACTTGCACTTTTGCTTTGCCCTGGCACGACAATTGCACTTCGAATTAGTGCTCTCATGAAAATTAGATAAGATGTAGCCAGGGGTGGACTGGGAAGAGAAATCGGGCCGGGATTTTTCATAGAAACTGGCCCAAAAGTTGTTGATCAGGGGGGCTGAAAGGGGGCATATCGCTGCCCCCTTCGGCATATCACGGCGCCGTTTTGTGGCCGGTTCTGCATAACGCAGCAGCTCATTTCATCTTATCGCAGCCCATTCGGCCCGTTTCGCGGCCAGCCCGGATCTCCCGATGGCCAGTCCGCCCCTGATCAGCCCCAAAGTGCGTCGGCCCACCGGGAAAATGCCCGGTATGCCAGATTACCAATCCAGCCCTGGATGTAGCGCACAGTCGTTGCGCACTAACAAAAATAAAACTGAAGGAGGGACCCCGAGACAGTAGCGCTTCTCGCTTGTATGGCGAAACCCGTTTCAGCACGCCCCCAAAGTTGTTGACCGCCACTGCCCCGAGACATACAGTATCTGGAATATCCACGCAGAACACCATAGCAACCACATAGCAACATGCTTAGCAACCATGTAGCAACACACTGGCACCACCCACAACATTCAAGCATTATAGTGGCAAGTTTTACATGAGAACATTCTTTTTAGAAACTTTAAAAACATAGTTGTTGCAGTTATAATACAACAATACAACTGTGGTAATTTGGTAGTAACATCAACTGTTATAAAAAAAAAGTAATTAATCAAAATGACAGAAAAGATTCCGAAAACATCTTAAATTAGTAAATAGCTTCCATGATAATGTTTTTTTATTTATTTATTTTTTTATGATTTTACAGTGACAACATTAACTGTTGTAATTAGTCATTTGGAAACCATGGTAACCATGGTAAAACACACAAACACACACACACACACACCAGTCCAGTATTATAGCTCTGTTTGTCATGGCAACCTGTAGCTTCAGTATTTAGTAAAACCCACAGAATTATTATTACAGTATACCTTTGTAATGAAAGTCTTGATAGCTTCTGTTCCCTCCTTTTCAAATGAAATCTTCTCTCCAGAAAATGTCCTCGCTACTTTCTTTCACACTAATGCATTCCTCTCTTCCACCTTCCCTTTATCTTTCCACTCAAGTCGCCTCCCTCAGTACACCCCCACACTCGTCTGCCGCCCTCCCATCATCCTGTCTCTCTCTTTCTTCATGCAACACTTCTATCGTTCTCTCATCGCTCTAACTCAATCCTTCCAGCACTTTCTCTGCATCTCAATTCAATCCATTTCTCCCCCCCTCTCTGTTCCTTTTCAAGTTTGTTTGTGATTGCCACTGAGTTTTGTGCTGCCCTGAATGTTAATTTCTCCACCAGACATGCTGGAACTCATCTGGGTCTCCCCAGTATTGTGGTGTGCTCATGCAGGCGTGTGTGAATTTGACTTTTAAAGTAACAGTTCTCCCAAAAATGAAAATTCTGTCATTATTTACTCACCCTCATGTCATTTCGAACCTATACGCTGGTATTTTTTACATGAAACACAAAAGGAGATGTTGACCAGGGCCCAAAAATGACAAAAAAAAAGCACCCTAGAAGTAGACCATATGACTTGTGCACTATTTTCAAAGTAATACAATGTCTTTGTACACAGAAAAGGCAGAAATTTAAGTAGTTATACACTGAAAATCAGTCTATGACAAATTCAACATTATGTAAACATTATAGTTTTGATGCCATTGATGTCAAACACCATTGGTTTTCGCATGTGTCGTATCTGCATGCGTTGAGCCAGTTCAAATGAAGTGGAATGGAGAATGACATTTGATAGCAGGACGGGGAAGATTTTCAGTGAATAACAACATAAATTCAGTCTGTTCCTTAAAAAAAAAAAAAAAGCTGGCTTCAGAATACATGGAATACAATGCACAAGTTGAATGGACTACTATTATTTTATTTATTTATTTCATATTTTTTGTCCTTTTTGAAACTTGACATGTTTTTTGTTTCATTTTTCTCACAGCAAAATCAATATATGGGTTGTTGACATGACATGGCATTTGCACTGTCACAGAAGATAAAAATGAATAAATAGTATTGTCATCATTTAAAAATGCATTAAATGATTAAACATTTCTTTGCTTTACATCGACCCGTTATTATACAAACTGCATTGTCATTAGATTATTTAATTTTTGAGTCAAATCTCAAAATTGTCCTGTGGTGTGACTGTCTCAAGCAAGGTTCAATAAATTCTAACTTTTATAAATTAAAAAGAAAAGCATAAAAATTTGGATGAATACCACTGGCATAATTTTACAAGTGTCTATTTTAGTAAATGGCAATTCGTTTTTTTCATCCATATACTTCTAAAAGCATAGGAAGTTGATACATTTTGTCACTGAAAACCACGTCCTCTGGTGTGACACCATATCCTCATTTTAAATCGGGCAATTCCACAGACGACTTTATTTAGTTTCTATAACCCCATTCAAGGTCATGTTTCTGAAGCCCCCTGTTAAGGCCAGGACATGTGCACATGGTAAGTTTTTGTCTCTAATTTGTTCAAATATTTAACTTGTTTCAAAGTGTGACACCCCTAAATTATTATTATTTTTTTTTTTTACTAAAAACTGTTAAAATGCATAATTATGGAAAATTGTGCTAATGTGTCTTGCTGACTGCTAATGACATGTTAGCTAAGAATAGCAAGGTCATTAACTCACACAAAAGGCTGAAACATCCTTTGGTGTGACAGAAAATGTCCTCTGGTGTGACACCAACTCATCTGTCACACCAGAGAACAAACATGTCACACAAGAGGACAAGGTCTATTAAAGAAGCATTTTAAATAATTAAATAAAATGTAACAATTTTTTTTTATTTTATTTTTTTTACCATTTTCAGTGTTTTAACTGCAATAATTAAACTACGTTCTGCTGTTTTTGCAGAACATTTGTTCTGTTATAGTGGTGATATGATGTATGACGATACTGCTATTCAGTGTCATGAAAATAAATAGTTATAAAAGTTAATTAACAGAGGTTCGGGAGTAGCATGCCAATTTTAATCTGACAAATCACAACCCGCGAGCAGGAGTATATAAGCCGCAGTTTACCTGCTTCCCGTGACAGATTTTCTTGGCATCCCGCCTCCTCCCCATCTCCACCTATTTTCAAATATTCACTATTCATCTAAGGGTATGTTTATATGACAACGATATACTAAAAACGTTGCATTTTTGAAAAGTTTCGCGTACAGACGACAACATTATCAAAACGATCCCCATTCACACGGATCCGCGAAAACGACTAAAAGTGCTGAATTATGCATGCCAGGCCAGTAGTTGGTGATGTCACTTTGTAAAGAAACACTACGCGCCTGCGCACATAAGCATTCTTCCACGGAGCGGTGAATACAAACAATGAAGATGGCGATCGCTGGTCATAGTAGTGATGCAGTAAATCTACACTTTTCTGGAGAAGCGTCAATAAACTCAAAATCTTGAGCAGCACAAACACAGTCCTGTAGTCCGCCATTGTAGTTTTTAATGTCTCACGCGTTCTTTTGAAGTACTCGTGCACATGCCTGTAGACTGAACACGTAATACGCGTGCGCATGATGTCATCGTTTTCACAAATTCGCGTTTTTGAATGTTTACACGGAGACGGTAACGGCATCGTTTTCAAAAACGTGCACTTTGAAACCCATTTTCAAAAGTTTGCGTTTTCAGGCCCCAAAACGCCATTGTCGTGTAAACGAACAGCCAAAACGCATAAAAAGTTTTCCGTTTTTAGTTGAAAACGTTGTTGTGTAAACGGCCCCCATGTAAGTAAAGTCGGGGGGGGGCGGGGATTGGTGTAATCAGGACTCAAGTCAAGTCTCGAGCTCCGAGCCCTCCAATATCGGACAGCAGGCCAAATATGCTTTACTCTATTGAAGATTACATTTACATGCAAACTACTGAAGTATAAAGTGTGGAAAGAATTGTGGGAGAAAAATGATTGGGAGAGAGAGAACACGAAAGTATAGAGAGAAAATTAACAGGGATCCACACAGAAGGGAGGAGATCCTAAGAGAACGATGAAGAAAGTAAATAGTTTAAATGTTGCTTTGAAAAATGCAACAATTATATTAAAAAAATTCAATCATCTTTCATTCAGTTAAATAAAAATGCTTGAATTTAATACATCTTATTTCTCTTTAATCCAACAACTACCATTTCTGTCCTTTAGTGTGACATAATGTCCTATGGTGTGACACACATAAAAGAACCAAACATTTATTTTTTAACTCAAAATATGTTTAAAAAAAACTGTTGAATATTGCATTAGGGTAGATATAATCATCACTCATTTTAAACTGGTATAATTTGCAACATTTTTGAAAGGATGACAGCACATTTTGACTTGCATTTAATGAAAATGTCCAACAAGTTCAACAGGTAATGGGGGGGAAAAGGTCTTATTCATAATTTCATAATAAATTAAAAACACCATATGAAAATAAGCATCTAACAATGAAAATAAATCTCTCTTTATGCTCTTTGTATATTACCGAACTTTTTTTTTTCTTCATTTTTGTTGTCACACCATAGGACACATTTACAGTGCAGTTCAGTGAAAATGTTCAAAAAAAGAATTGACAAAGTTAGTGACCACTTCTATTTTCTTAAATATCAGACTTAAATATACACTACATAAATGGATGTATTTTTATTTTATATTTTTTTCAAAAATTGTGCTTTACAAAAAAATAGTTTTTTTACTGCATATTTGTCAACTACCCATATACAGATTTTTGCTATAAGAAAAATTAAAACAATATCCATTTATGAGGAAAAAGTAGCCCAGCATATTGTCAATATGAGCTGACATTTTGGGTTGTACATCTTAGCCTGATGGGTTAAAATGCATAACTCAACATGGTTAATTTAACCCAACGTGTGTTCTGTTCAGTATTTGCCAAGCGCTGTGTTGCCAAATGGGTTAGACAGTTTTTGATTGTATGAACTGCCATTGTATAAAAAAGAGCTGCATTCAAAAATTATTCATATATGGGTTATATATACTGTATATACACTATATTGCCAAAAGTATTCGCTCACCTGCCTTTAGACGCATATGAACTTAAGTGACATCCCATTCTTAATCCATAGGGTTTAATATGACGTCGGCCCACCCTTTGCAGCTATAACAGCTTCAACTCTTCTGGGAAGGCTTTCCACAAGGTTTAGGAGTGTGTTTATGGGAATTTTTGACCATTCTTCCAGAAGCGCATTTGTGAGGTCAGACACTGATGTTGGACGAGAAGGCCTGGCTCACAGTCTTCGCTCAAATTTATCCCAAAGGTGCTCTATCGGGTTGAGGTCAGGACTCTGTGCAGGCCAGTCAAGTTCTTCCACACCAAACTCGCTCATCCATGTCTTTATGGACCTTGCTTTGTGCACTGGTGCGCAGTCATGTTGGAACAGGAAGGGGCCATCCCCAAACTGTTCCCACAAAGTTGGAAGCATGGAATTGTCCAAAATCTCTTGGTATGCTGAAGCATTCAGAGTTCCTTTCACTGGAACTAAGGGGCCAAGCCCAGCTCCTGAAAAACAACCCCGCACCATAATCCCCCTCCACCAAACTTCACAGTTGGCACAATGCAGTCAGAAAAGTACCGTTCTCCTGGCAACCGCCAAACCCAGACTCGTCCATCAGATTGCCAGATGGAGAAGCGTGATTCGTCACTCCAGAGAACGCGTCTCCACTGCTCTAGAGTCCAGTGGCGGCGTGCTTTACACCACTGCATCCGACGCTTTGCATTGCACTTGGTGATGTATGGCTTGGATGCAGCTGCTCGGCCATGGAAACCCATTCCATGAAGCTCTCTACGCACTGTTCTTGAGCTAATCTGAAGGCCACATGAACTTTGGAGGTCTGTAGCGATTGACTCTGCAGAAAGTTGGCGACCTCTGCGCACTATGCGCCTCAGCATCCGCTGACCCCGCTCTGTCATTTTACGTGGCCTACCACTTCGTGGCTGAGTTGCTGTCATTCCCAATCGCTTCCACTTTGTTATAATACCACTGACAGTTGACTGTGGAATATTTAGTAGCGAGGAAATTTCACGACTGGACTTGTTGCACAGGTGGCATCCTATCACAGTACCACGCTGGAATTCACTGAGCTCCTGAGAGCGGCCCATTCTTTCACAAATGTTTGTAGAAGCAGTCTGCATGCCTAGGTGCTTCATTTTATACACCTGTGGCCATGGAAGTGATTGGAACACCTGAATTCAATTATTTGGATGGGTGAGCGAATACTTTTGGCAATATAGTGTGTGTGTATATATATATATATATATATATATATATATATATATATATATATATATATATATATATATATATATAATTTTCCAGGATGAGGGGAAGAGGAAACCCATCCTAATATGGTCATGTTGGTGATGTTGGCCATGACATGCTTTTTTTAATTATAATTTTAATATGTTCCTTGAGGTTCGCTTATAATATTAGTTAAGTTTTGTGCACAAAAAAATGAATAAAACAGTCATATATTTGTAAAACATGATCATTTCCCACCCCCATTCTGACCTGCCTGTCAGAAGCGCTCTATTCTGGCACTGCTTCTCCTTTAAGATTTGACAATAAATGCCCACTGTTCTGATTGGCTCTCTGCTCTTGACTGACCTGTCATCTCACTGCTCACCGCTACTGGGCGGGGCTACAGAAGTGATAAGGTGAAGTATGCGTTGATGTGTTGTTGTGGAGGCGGTCAGATGATAACGTCTACCACAGTGTGACATCACAATGTGGAGGAAGTAGAGAACAAGTCATTTTGGCAGCTTGATTTCAACAAATGCTCTTTTTGCAGTGAGGAAGTTTTGAGTTCTGAAACTTACAAGATGTTTTATAGTACAATAACCTCTTATATGTCAAAATTTCAAGGAAAATTTGAGTCCTCATGCCATGACCCCTTTAACCTTTACTAAAAACCAAACGTACACAAGTTTCCTGTGTTTAAGGGTGTTAAATATCTATTAAACAGTACAGCTTTATTTAAAGGTCTATAAAGCAGGAGCATCAAAGATTCAATGTCACAATGCTCAAAAATCAAATAAATTAGATACTGATAAATAAACCTGAATCACTCTAATAAAAATATTTTTTTAGGGTCAGATGAGGTAGAAAAGCTCCTTATCGTCTCAATATTACTATTTACGACGTATAAATCATAATAAGCAAACATTTTTGCCATGTTGAAAAGCTGTTGCAGCAGGTTTCAAGTTTACATTGTGGAAGCCATTGCCCTGGAGATGAGAGTAAGATACTTGTCCACACCCACATCCTGACTCAGAAACATTCCATAGACAGGGACATGAGTCACATTATCATTGCGAGTAAATCTATGTCAGGCATGCGTGGTCATGTCAGGTGAACACAGTGTCTATGTACGTGTCACCAGAGAGACAAAAACACACATATTTACTGTCTGAACATTGACAATAGTGTTTAGTGGGTCTTTGTTCACTATATGTACTGTATACAGTATAGGGGCAACTGGGGCTAGTTGTCACACTTTTTACTCCAGTGAATATAGACGTATATCTTTTTTTTTTCTCCCCAATTTGGAATGCCCAATTCCCAATGCGCTCGAAGTCCTCGTGGTGGCGTAGTGACTTGCCTCAATCCGGGTGGCAGAGGACGAATCTCAGTTGCCTCCGCGTCTGAGACCGTCAATCCGTGCATCTTATCACATGGCTTGTTGAGCGCGTTACCACGGACACGTAGCGCATGTGGAGGCTTCACGCTATTTTCCGCGGCATCCACGCACAACTCACCACGTGTCCCACCGAGAGCGAGAACCACATTATAGCGACCATGAAGAGGTTACCCCAAAGTGACTCTACCTTCCCTAGCAACCGGGCCAACTTGTTGCCAAGGAGACCTGGCTGGAGTCACTCAGCACGCTCTGGATACAGACATATATCTTTAAGTCTTGGCTATAAAATAGCTATTGAACATTTTGCCACTGGGGCATGTTGTCACACTGTACGGGGTACGTTTTCACAACTTACAGTAAAGCAATTATGAAACACAAAACAATTAATGAAACAGCAAAAATGTAAAAGGCAATGTACAAATTCATAACAAATACTGTATCATAATTTTCGACAGTTTTGAACTAGGTGATTTGACATTTGTGTAATTTGACTCAAAACGAGATACAGCCCTTGTGACAACATCCCTGTGTGACAATTAGCCCCGGTCTTCCTTATAACGGCTGCCACTGTTGCTTTTACATCACACATGGACTGCTGTAGCCATTTACAGCAAAACATTACTGTTTTCTATGGAAAAAAGCTGTCTAAAGATTGTGAAAACACATTTATAAGTGGACAGACAGATTGTATCTATGATGACACAAACAGCAGGTGTGTGAAATCATTCACAGGTAGGTACAGTCAAAATACTGAAAGAAAAACCAGACAGCTCTTCATGTAATGAGGTGTATGCATCCCCTTCCCGCATCCCTTAAAAAACATTTATAGAAGTTTGAGCTGTCTACTTATTTCCCCACAATACACACACAATGACTCTGCTCACCTAGGGAGCTTCCTATATAGGCAGCATTTTAAAGGGATAGTTCACCCAAAAATGAAAATTCTCTCATCATTTACTCACTCTCATGTCATCTCAGATGTGTATGACCTTCTTTATTCTGCAGAACACAAATGAAGATTTTTAGAAAAATGTCTCAGCTCTGTAGATCCATAAAATGAAAGTGAATGGTGATCAGACCTTTGTAGCTCCAAAAAAAATCATAAAAGCAATCCATATGACTCCAATGGCTAAATCCATATCTTCAGAAGCTTTATAATAGGTGTGGGTGAGAAACAGAACAATATTTAATTCCTTTTTTTACTCTAAATCTCTTAAGCGAAACTAAACAGGCACAACGTGTGACTTTCAGATTTAAAAGTGAAAGTGGAGATTTAGAGAAAATAGAAACTGTTTCGTTCTACTGTATCATTTATTCAGAAAGCCCCTTATTTTATGATACTGGCCCAAATATGAAGGCAGATTGCTGTTTTAAAGTAATAGTGCCAAAATGAAAATTCTGTCATCATTTATTCACCCTCATGTTGTTTTATGAGACTTTCTTTCTTTCATGTAACACAAAAGGAGATGTGAGGCAGAATGTTCAAGACTGATAGTCTCAGTCACGTTAACTTTCATTGCAACTTTTATTCATACAATGAAAATAAATGGTGACTGAACATTTTGCCAATCTATTGTGTTCCATGGAAGAAAGACATATGGGTGAGTAAATTACTTTTGGGTCATTTAAATCGGCAAACCTTGCCGCTAAGGGTTAATAACAGATAATGATTGATGTATAATATGTTTCTTAGCTGATTAACTGCACTGTAAAAAAAAAACCTGTTGTTTAAAATAAATAAATAAATAAAAAAATACAAAAACTGCCAGCTGTGGTTGCCAGAATAATTATGTAAAAAATACAGTAAAAATATAATCAACTTTACAGAACAACCTGTACATTTTACAGTTTAAAACTGTTGTAATTTACATGACCACGCTGGAACTGGAAAACAAATGCTGTTAAATTTACAGTAAAAAAATGTCATGAACTTGATATTAACCTTCTGAAACTGTACAAATCTGTTTTTTACTTTATAATGTATTGTTTATCACCGTAGTAATTACTAAAGAGCACATGATGACATGAAGTTCATCAATAATGACTCTTCCAGGAGCAATGACTAATAAACATGTAGAGACAGTGCTCAGTGTCACTCACACAAACACTAAACACCATCAGGGTAACACATGTGACATTAAAATAATGCAGTAAACACTAAACTACATTAAATATAACACAGAACACCCCAATGTACATAACTGATATTAAAAATAAGAAACAACTATTCCCATCAAATATAATGAAATATGATGGGTCATGCAGGGAACTGTGGGAATGCCCAATTATTGTTTTTACTGTAATTTTAACAATAATTTACTGTAAATAGTACATGTACTCTCTTGTTAAACATAATGTATATTTTTACCATTAATTATACAGTTAATTAAATCATATGTTTTACATCTAAAAATGTTATTTTTACAACTTTTTATTGTAAAAGCTACTGTATTGTCTTTTAAAATATATTAAAAAAATGTTACTGTATATTTTACAGTTAATACTCATTAATCAATTAACGTTTTTTTTTCTGTCGCATTTTTACAGTCTTTTACCATTAAAATTACAGACATTTTTTACAGTGTGGGACAGGCCTATCACACGAGAGAACAGACTTTCTAAATGTTAGTCCTCCTCACAAGACTTGCATCTGTTTGAATGCTTTAGATCTTGTAATGGGAGAGTTTGAAATTTGTATTGTTCCAGCGAAGCAATGCTACCCTCCGAGCATCATAAATAACTAACACACTAACCCACAGTTTGATGAATAAATGATCCACTACGACCACAAACTCATGGGTGTGAATTCTGTGGATCAATAATCTCCTGATAATGAGCCATCACTGATGTCAAACGCTATGTTTGTTTCTTTGTGTAAGTGGATTACCTCATCGTCTGAGCTAAAAACATAAATAATGAACAACATCAAATTCCTCAGTGAAGTTTCGGTTAGCAAACTCATTTTCTTGCAGTAATTCAACATGATTTGACATTCTGACAGTCCTCTGAAAAGCTGATTTCTGGAGTATTTCTGTGATCACACTTCTCTCACATATTCTTGGATGACATCCTTAATTCACAGTGTTCAAAGGACATTTTCTGTTCACAGCCTTCCTGACATACTGTAAGGATCATTAGAATTCGCAGACAAGAAGCTGCAGTTTTCTGTAAAAATGGTCAGTTTGGGTCTGGCTTTACATATTTGTTCTTTGAAAAAGTATTTTTGTGGCCTCATAGGAAGGAAAAATAGAGTTTCAGAAGAGATCCCAACAATGTCTCAAACTGTGCTTTGATTTGCCAAAATCTCAAAGTCTGCAAAAGTCAGAGATCTCAAATATTTTTGATCAAATTCGCCCATGACCAAATGATCTGAGATATGCTATCCATATTCATTTTATTGAAATACTATTTTTATTTCTTCTAATAATTAATTTTGATATAAAAGTGCAACCTTTGCGCAATTTTTTTTTTATCCTTTCAGGGACATCTAGTTTGTTCTGTGACTACTTTATGAATGTTTTAGGATAATGTGTGAATATATATTGTAGTTCTTGTTTACAAAAATAGATTTCAAATGAAAAGGGAGAATGGAGAACATGGAGAAAACAATTCCTAATATTTAACTTTTATAGTAACGTTCATTCGACTCAAAATAGAATCAGACTTACACAATTTTTCTGACCCTATATTTGTAATGTTAGAAAAACCATGAAGATACCATTCATGCATGATAATAATATGGAGCTATTTATGTAAAATATGACCATAATCAACCTGTATTCAGTACATTTAAGTTAATTATCATGTTATGATGCATTTTTTATAAACGTAGTTTTATTTTCATGTAAATTTTGCATTCACATATGCAAATATAGCATCCTTAGCCTCTCTTCACAGTGTTTATGAAAGAGATGAAACTTTATATAAATACAGTATCAAACTCTGTAAACAAAAAAGCAATCAAAACATATGAAAAATGCTCTACATTTAAAAATGTTTTATATAAAGATTATTAAATGATACACCTTTAACATAATTACATCTAAAAACATTTCAGTGATGTCTAAAATTACATTTATGTACCCTCTCTTGTTCTTTTCTTTCATATTCTTTTTGTCTGTTCAGCTATATTTGTGTGTGTGTGTGTGTGTGTGTGTGTCTGTGCAAGTAAATGTATATGAAAGTTTGCATCTACTGATTTGCATAGGTTTGTCTGTATTTTTTTAATCGTTCATAATATGGGAAAATCCTATTGGCTGAATACGCCCCCTACTGGACTTTTTATTGAATTCAGTTATAGCATTCTGTTCAGGAAAAATGCACTTAAAGGGACAGTTCATCCAAAAATGAAATTTGTCTCTCTCATTTACTCACACTAATGCCAACCCAGTTGTGCATGACTTTCTTTCTTCCGTTGAACACGTATAAAGATTTTTAGTAGAATATCTAAGCCCTTTAGGAACATACAATGCAAGTAAGTAGGTACCAACATTTTCAAAAGCACAAAATTCTGAAGCTCCAAAAAAGCACATCAAGGTAGCATAAAAGTAATCCACAAGATTCCAGTGATCTAATCCATGTCTTCAGAAGCTATATGATAGGTGTGGGTGAGAAACAGATCAATATTTAAGTCCTTTTTTTAATAAAGGAAATCTTTATAAATCTCCAGTTTCACTTTCACATTCTTCTTTTTTTTCCTTTTTTTTTTTTTTTTTTTTTTTGCTGGGCAGAGAGGAGAATTTATAGTAAAAAATGACTTATTGATCTGTTTCTCAACCATACCTATCATATCGCTTCTGAAAACATATATTTAACCACTGGAGTCATATGGATAACTTTTATGCTACTTGTAAGTGCATTTTGGAGCATCAGAATTTTGGTACCCATTTACTTGCATTGTGAAGACCTATACAGAGCTGAAATATTCTTCTAAAAATCTTCGTTTGTGTTCTGCATAAAAAAAGAAAGTCATATGGGATGGCACGAGGGTGAGAAAATGATGAGAGACTTTTAATTTTTGGCCGAACTATTCCTTTAAACCATAGTTTCATCTACTCATTCATATTATCCGGGTCCTGCCCTTGTTATGGTTCAAGAGGGTCAATAAACTGGTATCTGCTGGGCTCTAGTGGTCGACCACGGTCATAGCAGGCAAACTGAAAACACACCTGTGATGTATTAAGACCCACCCAAGCATAATAAATACAATGCAAATAAAGCAAAACAATCAGCTGGAGGGGAAGAATATAGTTTCAGCACGGAAATATACAAATAATAATCCCATATTGTCACTTTGACACGACCATCAACTTTTCCTTTTCAGCTGTAAACCAAATCTAAATCAGCTGGTTAATATATGGATATGGATATGTCTCATCACTGTCACGACTGCTATGTTGATCGGAACTGCACCCAAGAATTTCACACACCATTGCACTTGTGTATATGGCTGTGTGACAATAAAGTGATTTGATTTGATTTTGATTTTTAATAAAAGATGAAATACTACCAACACAAATAAAATCAAATGAAACACTTTTTTGTGTGTTAAAATTTAACATGTGTTTATACAGCCTCTGTC
Source organism: Myxocyprinus asiaticus (assembly GCF_019703515.2). Classification (NCBI taxonomy): domain Eukaryota; kingdom Metazoa; phylum Chordata; class Actinopteri; order Cypriniformes; family Catostomidae; genus Myxocyprinus; species Myxocyprinus asiaticus. The sequence goes on along the minus strand of NC_059370.1, from coordinate 42,662,207 downwards.
TTTAAGTTTCAAGTTGTGCATTTTCCATATATACTGTATGTGTCCCTCTGGTCACATTGGGAGCATTACTAAAGGCTTTACTGTATGGGGAAGCGCGTCACAGGTCCTCCCACTCCATACCATAATAACCCGTCATGGCTACCAAAACACGAGCTTTACGCCATACACACCGATCCGCCGCCCGCTTCCGTTCAGAAGAGCCGAACACTCTACCACGGTCCTGGATATCGCCTAAGACGCTGCCCTCGGAACTATTTACACTCCGGAACGGTCTGATTTGTGCCTAACATCGCCTAGGTGCTCCAGTTCCCTTCACATTGATGCTTTGTGCACTTGCCTTTTCCGCAACACCCGGGAACTCAAATGCAACGATCACCGAGCCGGATGCGTTCGGTGTCATCCGTTCTAATGGAACGCTAAATATTCAGGTGGAGTAAATGTGCCGCAGAGGCACCTATAAAATCCGTTCCTCCAGCTGGTCAGCGCTGAACGCGTGTGGAGATTGTTTGTAACTGTCACATTGTATCATTCTCGTTAGAACGCTTAATTGTTAGAGTTTAACCCTAGTGGAATGAGCATATTGTGTTCAGAACGTTTCATTCTTACATTTAACAGCTCAAAATGAGCCTTGTGTTTATAAGGTTTGTTACATTTAACAATGCAGAACGAGTACTCATAGTTTAGAACGTTTGTTTGTTACATTTTAACAACATAGAATGATACATTTTGTGTTTAGAACATTTAATGGTTACATTTTAACAGCGCTTAATGGGCGTCGTTGTGTCTAGAACGTTTAATTTTTACTTCTCAAAAGCGCGAAATGAGGGTAGTTGTGTTTAGAACGATAATTTGCTACATTTTAACAGCACAGAATGCCTATTAGTATAGAACGTGTAATTGTTACGATTTAACGGCAGAGAATGACCATTGTTGGTTTAGAACGTTTAATTGTTACATTTGAAAAGCGCTTAATGAGTGTGGTCATGTTTTGAACGTTTATTTTTTACTTTTTAATAGCGCGGAATGAGCGTTGTTGTGTTTAGAACAATTACTTGTTACATTTGAACAGCATAGAATGCGAATGGATAGTTTAGAACGTTTGATTGTTACATTTCACCGCACAGAATGAGTATTGATGGTTTGGAACGTTTAATTGTAACTGTAACAGCTGGAGAAGTGAACGGAGCAGCCCACCGGGGTCTGGCTTAAATATTAAACAAATGACAGAGGAGGAGTCGGTGCACATAAAGGGATGTGAACGGAGCTTTGGACTCATTGTGTTCGTTTCTCAGAAAGGACTTTTGCTGGAAGTCCTGTGGCGTTATCATTACGAGTGTACTCTCATAACAGGATTTGGGCATTATCGATCGGATTATGAGTGATCATCCATGCAAAGCTCTGTCCACGCGCGTGAAGAGATTGTGTAGCGTCCACTTGGTTGGCTTTTTCTTACAAATCTTTGAAAAACTCTAGAGGGGATTCATTTTTTATTCTTTTGATTCACACATTCGGACGCATATGATAAACGAGTTCTATAGGAACGGCATTTGCATCCGCTCCGTATAGGATGCACTCCGAAAGCAATGAGAACACTGCAGAAGGAGGTAGTCTGGAGGAATCGACTCCTGAACCGCAAGCTGGACAGAATGAACAGTCCTCTCCCTCCACCATGGAGCCAAACCCAGAGACAGAGCAATACGAGGAACCGGAGCATAAAATCGCGCCGGATGATAGCACGGTGCAGCTGATACAGACAGGCAAGCGTCCGGCGACGCCGCCCGCCCCCACCGCGGAACACCCGGGACCCGCTTTCGTGCCGCCCGAGGGCGGGTTCGGCTGGGTTGTAGTGTTCGCCGCTACTTGGTGCAACGGCTCGATTTTCGGGATACAGAATTCATTCGGTATTCTGCACATGATGCTGCTGAAGGACCACGAAGACCTCACGGACCAGACGTCTCAGTTTAAAGTGGGTGAGTTGAATGCTCTATATGTTTCACTAATATATCAAAAGCAGATTCCACCCACACATGATCCTGAGAGGCTTAAAGGATCACACCTGATCCATTGAGCCCCAAAGCAGAGGGACTCAGGTCTGGTGGCAGCCGCCCGAAGTGGCTCACTGGACCCAGCACAGAGAGAGGGAGGCGCCGTGTGTCCTGCTGAAGTTAGTGGGAGATGCCAGCAGGTGTCCAGAGGTGACTGTGTTACACATCAGTGCCACCTGCTTGCTTATAACTGACAGTGAATGGCTTTCTATGTCATGGAAAAACAAATATTGAACAGAATAATAGGTAACAGGTACATCACCTCCCTCACAAATAATACTGTGGTGGTACTGTGGCAAAGTGATGGTACCAGGCAGTAATGCCATAGCACTGTGATATACACCATGATGCTGAATGATTATCATATTTATGTACCATTCGTGGTATTTACATGGTACTCAATGGTGTCCCACAAACTACGGTATTACCATGGTACTTCTTGGTAACGTTATGTTATTTCTGGATGTTTTATTGTGACTGCGGCAATCACACTGCTTTAAAGTACCTTGGATTACCATATACAGTAAATACCATGGTATATGAATACGGTAATATTTCAGTGCTATGGTATGTATCAAAGGGAGGGGGGTTGGGGTCTGTTAGTATAGACTGTGCTTTACTGTTACTGTAGACTGCGTAATCTGCGTGTAGAGAGCTAACTACATAAATTAGCCACTACATGGTCTGTGATTTTTACATTTTATGAATTTCCCATATATCTTCCCATAACAGGGAGGTCATGTTATGCTTGACCACATATGACTAACACCACAGAATAAAGAAAAACATAAATAAAACAATAGAGTTATAAACTTCGAATAACTCAAAGTAATTTTGCAGAATGGCTGATGTAATGAGTGTGTGTGATGTCATTTCATAACATACAGGAAGAAGAGAAAATCAGAGATAAGAGGCTTAACATGAAAATAGTGTATTTTCCATTGGATTAGTGTTGTTGTTTTGGCAGTAAATAGTGTTCATCATAAGGGAAATGTAAGAAAATCATGTTAATTGTTTTAACTACACCTGTACTACGGTACTTTTATTTTGAATTAATGCAGTAATGCAGTTTTTCTTACCCCTCTCTCTCTCTCTCTCTCGCTCTCTCTCTCTCTCTCTCTCTCTCTCTCTGTCTTCCAGAACGAGCTCTGACATATGCAATAAAATGTAATGGCATGTCCTGAATAGGTGCGTTTACTGGTGTTTTAAAATCCCAGTGGTGGGAAACAATTAACATGCACTCGAATGCTATATGATTTTGACAAAATTATCTTGCATCTGACAGAAAACACGCGCTGATTGTCACTGATCTTTTCCCCAGCTGTTCTGTCAAGTGTAGCATCTGTGTAAAGCAACAGCCGATATCTCACACAACTCACGCAAAAGGTGTGTGTTTCAGGTCAATTTCTCTCGTTTCATACGGAACACAATTTTCTCCCTTAATTACAGGACGATTCCTTATTTTACAGGACGTTTGGCATATTTTGTTAATTAATTTTATCTGGTACTGCTTCAGCTTGAGGGTGACTCTCTCTCTCGCCCCTCATTTCCCTCAGTAGTTGATGATGATGGTGACAACGGTTGTCAGGGGCGGGGAATGGCAGAATTCAAATGATAATGCACCAATTACAACAAAGAATCTCCAGTTTCACTAAACAGCATCCAATACAGTTAAAGGGAAACTAACAACAGTAGATTATGGACTTCTGAAGCAGCAAAACAAGTGGGTATACAGAGGGTATATGCAAATATTGATCCTTAGAAGACGTTATACGCAAACAGCCTTGGGATAAAAGTAAGCATATGGCGTATACGTGCGTATGGCCCCGACTACACCACTGATACACTTCCTGTTAATTCATCTGGACGGGGTTGTAGTCACTGTGAACTTTGAGGGGATCCCCAATATTTAGATTAGTGGTTTACTGGTATGTGTTTTAGAGGATGATGTTGAAATAACTACATTTGGGTTGCAATTGCAATCCTTAAAGGAATACTTCACCCAAAAATGAGACAATTCTCTCATCATTTACTCACCCTCATGCCATCCCAGATGTGTATGACTTTCTTTCTTCTGCAAAACACAAATTAAGATTTTAAGAATATCTCAGCTCTGTAGGTCCATACAATGCAAGTGAATGGTGACCAAAACTTGGAAGCTCCAAAAAGCACATAAAGACAGCATAAAAGTAATCCATACGAGTCCCGTGGCTTAATCTTTGCTTCTTTAGCAATCCAAACGATTTTGGATGAGGACAGACCAAAATATAACTCCTTTTTAACTGTAAATCTTGAGTCTCCTTGGCGATCATGATTTCAAGCTCAATTACACTTCCCACAGTACCATCTAGCACTAACCCAAAACTAATTAACTCACTTCAGAAGACATGGATCAAACCACTGGAGTCTTAAGGATTACTTTTATGCTGCATTTATGCGCTTTTTGGAGCTTCAAAGTTTGGTCACCATTCACTTGCATTGCATGAGCCAACAGAGCTGAGATATTCTTCTAAAAATATTCATTTGTGTTCAGCAGAAAAAAGAAAGTCATACACATCTGGGATAAATGATGAGAGAATTTTCATTTTTGGGTGAACTATCTATTTAATATGTTCTCCAAAGGTGTGCTGCAATTTAGCAATCTGACTGGAGTTTGTGACTTTCACAAGTATTTTCCACTTTTGTGAGCAGTATCAGACAGTCAGTGAATGGACTGTGGGCGGTCCGTGGGAATGTCGTCTTAATTTGAATGCAACTTGTTAAGTTTTGTGTGTCTTTAATAATTAAGTTGCATGATCATTGTAAGTAAAGGCTTATATATAAAAAAATAAATAAATATCAGACCTCGCATGTTATTTAAAATCAGCTCGCAACAATTTGTCTATTATGTTGAAACGTATTGCATTTAAAATATTACGTTCCAATAGAATTACGTTACATTTCAGTCATGTCTTGTCTCGTCTAGGGCACCAAAGTGAGTCAGGACCGCCATTGGTTCCCCTTTAAAAATAAATTAGGTTCACGATGCCCCTGTGAGCAGCTCTCACTCTGCAGTCTTGAACCAGAAATAACTTTCATCCCCCTTGCAGTTGAATGCAGTTGCCCAGTTGAACTCTTTTGAACTTGTAAGTGAACCCAACAACCCCTGATCTCACCTCTGATCCCCATGCCTGAGAAAACGTGAGAAAAACAAGAGAGAGTCCACATGCTAATTATCTCCTAAATGTCTCACAGTCCTCTGGTTGTTTCAGGAACTCACCGGTGCTTCTCCATCTTCACTCCATACTGGAGTATTGCATGCATGCTGTGATTTTTACGCCCCATGCTCTGCTAAAGCTCTGTTTGTTTTAATGTTCAGACTCTCTTTCCGCTGTTCTGTTTTACAACTTCAGAAGGCTCGCTGTTTGATGTTTACCTATGAATATTAATAAAAACAAGCCCACAGGAAGAACAGAAAAAGTGATTTAAGGAGAAAACAAATGAGCATATGAAGTCACTGTTAGTTTGTCTTTTCCCATGAGCCATATGAATAGTATGAAGAATCAAAGGATGTGCATGAATTATTTGTGGCAATGTTGTCTATTGTATAAGTGTGTGTGTGTGTGTGTGTGTGTGTGTATTCTCTCCTTATTGCCAATTCTGACCCAGTTGTCTTATAGGAACAGTGACTATTTTTTTTCTTTTCCTCTGTAGAAAGCAGAGCACATTTTAAAAGGGTCATTCTATGACACAATAGCATTGCCACTTTTTGATGATTTTTTGATACACTTTTGCATAGATTTCAAGTAATCTATCAGGCAGTTGATGTGTTAAACTGCATTGTGCCATGCCAAGCAAAATGTATACATATTGGGACATGATTATGCCTTCAGCAATGTTGACAGTATAGTTTTACTGTTTTACGTATTCATTTGACATGAAAGCCTTGTGAAACTACAAGGTGCTTCTTAGAAAGTGAATTTAAGGCTGATTTTTCTACAAAAATCAATTTCTCAATCTCTTATTTTCTATACAAATTCGTAGTAACGGTTGTAATTTTGAGTTCATGCCCTTTTGACAAACATCACAAAACATAAGATTAATTGATATAAAGATGAGACATTGCATTTTCCTGGATGAGTTCAACTTCTTGAGATGATGATAATGTTATTATGGAACAGTTAATTTCTTTAAACAAGGGAGAATATGATGATAACAGGGTTGATGCATAACTTGTGGCCACAACTTTTTAATAATAAATAACATCTAAACTAATATCTAAAAATACATAGAGAGACTGGATTACTGAAGTTAAATTACGCGACAGTAGGTAGTATTTTTGCAAAATTATATTAGATGTTTCATAACACGTGTCGCTGCATTTCCGAGGTGAAATGTCCACTGTGTGGCGCTAAAAGCGAGTGAAATGTTTACGTTTAATGCTCTATAAAGTTTTAAACCAACAAAACTGACCTCCCTACTAGAAGTCAGCCGATAGTGGATTTTGCTGATACTGATAACTAAGGTGGACGAAAAGGCCTGTAACCGATAAATCTGCTGATAGATTTTAAAATTGTTTCATAGAATGTTAAAAAAATTCTTACTGTGACGGGCACAGACACTGAGGCGACAAGAGTCTAAAATGAGTAAAATTCCAGAAGCAGTTCATTGTGCTACCAAAATCTCAATAAAAACCAGAATAACTGAAGATTTGGTGCATAAATAAATACTTTTATCTAATACAATTACTAATTTCAGGACTCAAATTTTTAAATGATAGAGACTCGGTTCTGTTACAATGAGCGATTTATAAGTATTTACCAAATTAAGCATATATATTTCACCAGATAAAGTTTTGCATGATTATTCACAAGATATGAAGTTGTAAACATGATGTGCTGACAAGGCACATTTCCATATAGTCACTTTTTTCTTTGCATGCCCTCGCATTAATTTAGAACACTTAATTTATCTAATCTAATCAAAGTAAAAATAAAAATATGCATTGAAGTGAGTATAAAAATATGAGTGAATATTGTACATAATTCAATCCTCGGGAGGAGGAACATGGAATCATAACTGGCATGGACTTTTGTAACTCAGCACCGATTAATCGGTAAAACCGATATATCAGTCTACCTCTACTCTCTACCCCTAAATCTTAAACCTAAACCTAACCGATAGTGTTAGAAAATGCACATGTGAGATGAAAAATGCAATTGCTGAAGGAACAATGTCATTTTGTGGGGCTTCTATGGCACTTTTGGCTCACGTGTCAACTCACGTGCTCTACAGGACTCGTACCCCGCTCCTTTACATCGCAAGTGCAACACTCTATCAGTCGAGCTACCGCACAATTTGACATCGCACTTGAACAAGCTTGTAAATTTAGTTGGTTATGCAATGCAAGCATTAAAATGTATCGCCTTACAAGTAGGGCTGGGTGGTATATCGACTTTTTAAGGTATATCGATATATTTTCAAACGAGATATAGGATGAGACAGTACAGTTTATATCGATATAGTTTGATGTTGCGTTAAATAACCTGTTTCTTCCGTAAAGCCGTGCTGTGTTTGCATCTCTCCTCTCTCACACACTCCGCGCAACCCCGCTCCCACTCTCCCTCTGCATCTGCATCTGCGTGCAAACCCGGCCCCACTCCCTCACAAGTTCTCCTGCAACATGGAGGGAGACACAGCACCAGTTCACACTGCCGAAGAAGACCTGGTTAGTTAAAAGAAAAACAATGGTTCAATTATTTGGAGATGGTTTGGATTTAAAAGATCAGATGAGCAGCAAAACAGCTGTGCGCTGTTTGACTGACAGGTGGCTTGTGTGTGTGCGGTGCGCTTTACATGCGCGTGTGCTCCTTGAACGGTCAAATACATCTTAAAATTCCGGCAAAATGCCCGTCTTGGTGAGGTGTTCATGTAAACGCCGAGAGTTACGTTTAAAGTGAATGTAAACATTGGGGGAAAAGCTGATTTGTATCAAAATGTACGACTTGTAAGTTTAAATGTAACCTAATAGACCTGCCGCTGTCTAGTGGATCCTTAATATTAATCAAAACAACAATAACAAGAAAATGACAAAACCACTCACTGCTCTTGGCTGGATAACTTTACTTGTATAACTCTAGTATAAAAGTATTAAAGTATAATTCATACAGGGAAGACCAGTAGTAGATTTATGTCAAATTCATTCTGAAAGATTTTTAAAGCTGTTAAAAAGCATTGTTTTCTTAATTTGTATTTTTCTTTGTTGTATAGTGTTTCTTTTTCTATTCATTGCTTTTCTTTTGTTATTTTATTACTGACTGTTTACTACTTTTGAATAATAACTTGAGAACTTAATTATTTTATAATTAACAAATTAGTTAGTGTTAGGCTATTATTTGTTGTGGTATTGAAGCTGCTATCAAAAATCATCACATTTCACTAAAGAATACTGAAATTGTGGTATTGTGATAAATGTATATATTGTGTATTGTAGATCTTGCTGCAGTAACATGATGGAAAAGTAGATCTTATTTCATAGAAGTATGAGCACTCCTGCTGTAAATGATGGTGATGGATGCTTTCCTTTATTTAACTACCGTGTGTACATGTAGCATAAAATAAACTCCCCTACCCAGCGCAGTTTACATTTCTGTCCCAGAGAATCTTGTTGATTGCATTGGTATAATACTATTAGGTTGGCCATGTCATAATTTTAGAAAACATACAACAGAAACTCTGAAATGTTACTTGAGCATGTAACATGTCCTTTTTTTTCTGGACAAGTAACTTTTTTCTCGGACAAGTGAATGACCAATTTACTTGTCCGAAGGACAAGCACATCACAATGCTTAATGTCGAGCCCTGCATGTCATCTGTAGAGAATGCCATAAACAGGTTGCATTCAAAAATGGAAGCATTTCAAATCTCTTCCACCATTTACAATAGCGCCATAAACAGCAGTATGTGTTCAACTTCGTGCTGCTGCTGCAAACCCGGCTGCTAAGCCTTCGCAGCCTGAAAAGTCTTCTGCCCCGAAACAAAGTGCGTTGCAAGCTTCATTTACTATCTCACATGTGGCTTTGACTTACAACTGAACATTTAGTCCACTTCGTAGAAATACCGAGATACACTATATTGCCAAAAGTATTCGCTCACCCATTCAAATAATTGAATTCAGGTGTTCCGATCACTTCCATGGCCACAGGTGTATAAAATGAAGCACCTAGGCATGCAGACTGCTTCTACAAACATTTGTGAAAGAATGGGCCGCTCTCAGGAGCTCAGTGAATTCCAGCGTGGTACTGTGATAGGATGCCACCTGTGCAACAAGTCCAGTTGTGAAATTTCCTCGCTACTAAATATTCCACAGTCAACTGTCAGTGGTATTATAACAAAGTGGAAGCGATTGGGAATGACAGCAACTCAGCCACGAAGTGGTAGGCCACGTAAAATGACAGAGCGGGGTCAGCGGATGCTGAGGCACATAGTGCGCAGAGGTCTCCAACTTTCTGCAGAGTCAATCGCTACAGACCTCCAAAGTTCATGTGGCCTTCAGATTAGCTCAAGAACAGTGCGTAGAGAGCTTCATGGAATGGGTTTCCATGGCCGAGCAGCTGCATCCAAGCCATACATCACCAAGTGCAATGCAAAGCGTCGGATGCAGTGGTGTAAAGCACGCCGCCACTGGACTCTAGAGCAGTGGAGACGCGTTCTCTGGAGTGACGAATCACGCTTCTCCATCTGGCAATCTGATGGACGAGTCTGGGTTTGGTGGTTGCCAGGAGAACGGTACTTGTCTGACTGCATTGTGCCAACTGTGAAGTTTGGTGGAGGGGGGATTATGGTGCGGGGTTGTTTTTCAGGAGCTGGGCTTGGCCCCTTAGTTCCAGTGAAAGGAACTCTGAATGCTTCAGCATACCAAGAGATTTTGGACAATTCCATGCTCCCAACTTTGTGGGAACAGTTTGGGGATGGCCCCTTCCTGTTCCAACATGACTGCGCACCAGTGCACAAAGCAAGGTCCATAAAGACATGGATGAGCGAGTTTGGTGTGGAAGAACTTGACTGGCCTGCACAGAGTCCTGACCTCAACCCGATAGAGCACCTTTGGGATGAATTAGAGCGAAGACTGCGAGCCAGGCCTTCTCGTCCAACATCAGTGTCTGACCTCACAAATGCGCTTCTGGAAGAATGGTCAAAAATTCCCATAAACACACTCCTAAACCTTGTGGAAAGCCTTCCCAGAAGAGTTGAAGCTGTTATAGCTGCAAAGGGTGGGCCGATGTCATATTAAACCCTATGGATTAAGAATGGGATGTCACTTAAGTTCATATGCATCTAAAGGCAGATGAGCGAATACTTTTGGCAATATAGTGTATATATATCGTGTATCGCCATTCAGCCTAATAATACCGAGATATGATTTTTGGTCCATATCACTCAGCCCTACTTACAAGTCATACGCTATAATAATAGTGTTTAGATGTCATTAAATTCAATTGTGTGAGGAACAGGGTGAAAAATAAGTGTTTATTAACTGATAATCTTCCATTTTAGTCTTGATTTGTGCGAAAGGGAATAAAAGTAGTTGTTTTAGCGCCTCTAGTGTTCATTTCACCAGGAAACTGCCATGATACGTACAATGAGCCACATGAAAATCATTTTGCAAAAATTGTAGGTATAGTAACTTGATTCTGTGAGACCAGGTTGCACTGAACACATAGTAAAAGTTCATTGCTAAAGTCATTTTTTGTATTAAGGGTCACACATGGCATCTGTTTTGTAGAGGGACCCAAAAAAGATCTTACCTCCAATAATAACATGTATAGCAGATTTTGCACCTGTTTCCCTTAAAATACTCATACTCTCTCTCTCTCTCTCTCTCTCTATCTTTCCTCGTCTCTATGTTACTGGCTTCTACTTAATCTGCTGAAATGGCTTCAATGTGGTCCGTAAGGTGCTCATGGGTAGTTTGGGTACACGCAGGGCTTAAACGGGCGTGCCCAGCACTAAAGGAGCTCTGTCTCATTAGAGTAAAATCAACCTTAAAACAAACCCTCAATTTGTATGTTAGGTAGATTCATTACATTTAATGAAACATTTTTTAAAAGGTCTAGTTTGAAACATAAATGGCACATTAACAGAAATGCAATCTTCGTATATACATTGATTTCACATGGTTTTGAACATTTTTAGTCCATGGTCTCTTTTTACAGTGATGACACATTTCAGCCTTAATTTAGCAGCGTAAATCTGGCAAAAATGATTTACATTTTAACCTAAACATTTTACTTGACATTTTAATGTAAATTTATAACATTATTATTTGTGTTATATTCCCTGGAATTATTTATAATAATAATAATAATAAAAACTAGTCTGCACTGCTAAGATAGGGTTTTTAATACAGCTTCATTAATTTTTTAATCATTTACATTGTCATTTATCAGACGCTTTTATCCAAAGTTCTCACAGTGTCTGGAGTAGTAAAGATTCTAGAACAGAAGAAAGAGACAGACAAGGAGTTGTTTTGTACATTAAGTGCAGGTTAAGTGCAGTAGTAAGTGCAATTGGTGTGGGTTGGTTAAGTGCTTGCAGAACAGAAATGTTTTCAGCTGGTTCTTGAATGTTGAGAAGGTGACAGCAGATCGTGCGGAGGTTGGAAGTTTATTCAACCACAGAGGAGCAGAGAAACTGAACGATCGTGAAATTTACTTTGAGCCTCTTTGTGATGGGTCCACCAGGTGTCGCTCGTTCATAGACCGCAGAGAGCGAGTTGGAGCATAGACCTGAAGAAGTGAATTGAAGAGGGTGCGGTTCCATTGGCTGTCCTGAAAGCCAGAGTCAAAGCCATGAATTTGATGCGGGCGGCTACCGGTAGCCAGTGGAGTGAAATCAAGAGTGGGGTGACATGAGCCCTTTTTGGCTGATTGAAGACCAGATGCGCTGCTGCGTTCTGGACCATCTGCAGTGGCTTAATTGTGCTAGCTGGAAGTCCAGACAACAGAGCATTTCTGTAGTCCAGTCTTGAAATGACCAGAGCTTGGACCAGCAGCTGTGTAGCATATTCAGACAGGAAAGGTCTGATTTTCCTGATGTTGTAGAGCGCAAATCTGCAAGACCTGGCGGTTGATGAGATGAGTGCAGAGAAATTAAGCTGGTCATCTACCACCACTCCCAGGTTCCGGGCTGTTCTGGTTGGTGTTTGTGTAGTTGAACCAAGATAAATAGTGAGATTGTGGTCAACAGATGGGTTGGCTGGGATCACGAGGTGTTCTGTCTTGGCAAGGTTGAGCTGAAGGTGTCATTCCTTCATCCAGGACGAAATGTCCGAGTGGTTTGCAGAGATATGAGCTGAGACAGTAGGGTCATCAGGCTGGAACGACAGGTAGAGCTGTGTATCATCTGCATAGCAATGGTAGGAAAAGCCATGTGCCTCAAAGACCGGTCCAAAAGATGTTGTGTACATAGAGAAGAGGAGGGTTCCAAGCACTTATCCTTGAGGAACCCGAGTGGTCAGCTGGTGTGTCTTGGACACCTCTACTCTCCAGGAGACCTTGAATGATCTGCCACTGAGATCAAACCATCCAAGCACAGTTCCTATGATGCCCAGGTCAGGGAGGGTGGACAGGAGGATCTTGTGGTTCACTGTGTCAAAGGCAGCAGACAAGTCGAGGAGGATGAGGAAGGATGATTTGGAGTTAGCTCTCGCCAGTCACAGGGTTTCAGCTATTGACAAGAGGGCAGTCTCTCTTGAGTGTCCTTTTTTGAAGCCAGATTGATGTCTGTTGAGTGGGTTGTTCTGTGAGAGAAAAGCAGACAACTGGTTGAAAAAGACCCTCTCAAGAGTTTTCGACAGGAAGGTTATGAGAGAGACCCAACAGTAGTTGTCGACTACTGTTGGGTTTTGTCTTGGTTTTTTAAGCAGTGGGGTTACTCATGCCTGCTTGAATGTATTGGGAAAGTTTCCAGTTGTGAGAGATGCATTGATAATGTGTGTGAGTGCAGGTAAGATTGATGGAGAGGCAGCTTGCATAAGATGGAAGTGGATAGGGTCAAGTGGTCAGGTGGTAGGTCGGTTTGAAAGAAGCACTTTGGAGACCTCAGTCTCGGAGAGAGGAGAGAAAGAGGAAAACAGAGGATGGGATGTTGGAAGAGAGTAGCTGTGTGTGTTAGGTGTAGAGAACTGGCTGCTGAAGTTCACTACTGTAGTGATTTCTACTCAATTCACTGATGACATAGTGATTTTTTTATCACATGTCACTTAAGGTGTGCTTATGAGTGTATCATATGACCCCTCCCCCTTTGCAATACGGGGCACCAGTTAAGAATACTATCTTAACAATTTAAGAACACTCCCAAAAGAGCTGTTCGATAATTTAGAATGAATGTAAACTAGAAGGAGTTGGTCAGCTGATTTATCTGAAAGAATTGTGAGAGTCTGGACAACTAGTAGAGTCTTTGATCATCAACACAATGAAGACAGTTGTAATGAAATTTATTAACAATAGATATGCAAGAGTAAATACCACAACGATTAATAATGCTAATAACGAATATGCACTGCTAAAGGATAAACTAATAACCAAAAAAGGAAAGTACTGAATTAAACAATAAAAGATTTAAACACAGAGTGGATAAATGCAATGCTGTTGAACTGAATGTAGCAATGGGAGAGAATTGTTTGGGAATTCTCCTTATGGGAAACCGCCTAATGGCTCTGGCAAAATGGTGATGAATTATGCTTATTTATCATTAAACAAATAATATACCTATTATTTGTAACAAGCTGACCCTAGGTAACTGTTATCTAAGCAAGTTAGAAAAACATATGCTGCAGGTATAAACTAATGCCAAGGTCTCTTGAAAGGGGTTTGGTAAGTATATATTTACGTTCCACACAGTCGGGTGATCAGTCCGGCAATAGAGAAGTCTTCCACTGACGATGCGGGTAGCGTGCAGTGGAAGGGGCGCAGAGTTGCGATCCAGTAGTCGTTGCCACGCTGGGCTGTAGGATGCTGAACTTCGGTTGCGCCAAGAGGGTCCTTAAAGAGTGGACTGGGCAGCTGGGTCAGTTGAATCTTCACAGGGTCCTTTGCAGGCTGGCTGCATCACTGAGGAGCCGTGTGGGACAGGCAATGTCTGCAGATGCAGAGGTCCTTTGTGGACTGGGCTGCGCTGCTGGAGGGGCTGTAAGGGTCAAATAAGGTCCCTCAATGCTGGGGCCCTTTTTCAGCTAGAGTGCAGCAATATAGCAATAAAGCAATATAAAAGGTTTTGCTCGCAAAAGCTTAACCTCAACTATCATGTAGCCTCTTCCCTCCTCAGGTCAGAAACTCAGGACGTGGTGTGTCTGCTAATGTCTCCTTCCCCGTCGAGTTGGAAATGCAGGACAAGGGTGTGTCTACCCGGGGGACATATTTATCCCTTTCTGATGAGGAGGAGACTGAAATCTGGCGCCTTTCCGATCCTGGAGTGTGATTGGCCACTAGTGTCTGAAATAGCCACCCTAGTATGGAACTCATTTGCATAGCATAAAGTACAGTGTTAAAAACAGTGTCTTTAACGATTTACCCATGCATTATTTCTTTACCAAACCTCTTTAAAATTATTAAAGGCATCGTATGGAACAGATAGAGACCAAACACGATAAGAAACGGTTAAGTCATCGTCCATGCATTCGTTTATCTGTTAATAGGTCTGTCCCGTGAACTGTTGTGTTAACAGTCAATAACCATTAACATATACTGTGCTTTGCATGAAGATGGAGTGGATGTTTTGCAGTTTATATTAATTTAAGGCCTCCAAACCTATAGAATAGACCTCTGTGGCTCTTCATTGGTGCTGCAAGGGAGGTCTTGAAGGAATTTATGGCAGTTCTTGCCTAAACCTTAGAAATGAGATTGGTGGGGCAGAAGGTCCCCCTTTCTGCCATGTAAGAGGTGTCTGGCAGTTGTCTTAGCATCTTATCTGATGTCGCTGAACATTTGTTTATGTTCATTCACCAAGGATCCAATCACAGTGAGGTACATCTTCTTCCACACTGACAGTTAGAGAGGGGCCCTGCCATAAACTGGTCCCTGGGATGCCATCTTATCTGATGTTCACCACACTACCTTGTCAGTAAAATACATGACAAGTCATCAGCAGTCAGAGAATTAGTAGGATGTGGTGGAGGAGGATAGAGAAGTTACTGATCTTGTTCTGGTAATAGTCAATTTTAACAGCAGAAACTCTAAAGGAAAAAGAGAGAGAAGTGATTGATACATACACAGGTCAGCAGGGTCTTTTGACTTGTGCCACTTTCTCTCCTCAGCCCTCAACTCGGTTCGGTGATCACAAAGTGTCTCCGACAGCCAAGGGTTGAAGGGTGTGGCACGTGCTGGCCTGGAGGTAAGAGGACAGACACTATCAAGGCAAGAAGTTAATGTTGAGCAAAGAGCATTTGTAGCTTCATTTTATTCAAGTGAAGAGAAATGGTTAGTGGAGGGAAGGGATGCTGAGACTATGGAAGAGAAGCGAGTGGGTGAGAGAGAGCGAAGGTTGCGGTGGAAGGAGATCATAGGTGGAGTAAGAGGTAAAGAAGAAGGGAAAGTAACAGAAAACTGGATGACAAAATGGCCAGAGATATGTAGAGGGGTAACAAGGGGCTTATTGGAGATACAGTTGCGTGTAAGGATGAGATCTAGCTGTATCCCTGCTCTGTGAGATGCAGGGGTTTGCAGACTTGTAAGGTCAAATGAGGTCAGAAGAACTAGAAAGTCAGCCACTTGAGGTTTTTCCAGGTGGATGTTAAAGTCCCCAAGGACCACCAGCAGAGTACAGTCCTCAGGGAATGAGGACAGCAATACATCTAGCTCTTCAAAAGCCTAGTTGACTTGGGGGACCAAAAAGTGGATTTTAGCAGGATTAGTGGCAGTAATGGCATGATATTCAAAAATTTTGTTATTGCAGAGAGAAGAGCAATGAGCAAACCAGTTCCCCCACCCCGCACAGTCAGATGAGGGGTGTGGGTGAAAGTGAAGTCAGTTGAGAGTAGGGCTGCAACAACTAATCGATAAAATTGATTATTATCAATAATGGAAATCATCGACAATGAATTTCATTATCTATTAATTGGATATTTGCGGTAAGCACGGAGAAGCTCCATCAGTGATGCCCAGTGAAAATGTGTTGCAGGATGAAACTCATTTGAAAAACAATGGAGACAAGCTGAAGTGTAAGTGTTAAAGTGTTTTAGATTGTTTCTCATCATGTGAGCACATGTAATACAGTGAGCACCGGGATGGTTGTACTATATTAAACTGTATATAATGCTGAATATAATGCATAATAATGCTAAGGGTACCAAATGTAATGTCTGATTCCACCAGTAAATTTATACCATGGCAAACATTATTTTACTGGATAAACATACACATATTTTTGAAAAGAATAGTTTAGAAAAATGTAATCAGCGACAATACTATTTTAAAACCTACAATATTAATTTAAAAGAATTAAAATGTATGTAATCAGTGACAGTGTACAAGCATATGTATCTAACATAATTATGAATTTTTCAGCTGGGCAGAGTTATTAATATTTCTATTCTGGTGTCACTATTGCCCTCTGCTAGGCTGATTTTTTGTCCCACTCCATCCCTGATGAATCATTTTACTCTTTATTGAACAGTACTTTTTGCTTTACAATGTTTTACAAGTAATAAAAGGAACTGCATACAGTATGTACTTAAAGTAATAATACTACTAATAATAATACACTTAAACTTTTTTTTTTCTCCCCTTTTTCTCCTCAATTTGGAATGCCCAATTCCCAATGCACTCTAAGTCCTCTTGGTGGCGTAGTGACTTGCCTCAAGCTGGGTGGTGGAGGACGAATCTTAGTTGCCTCCACATCTGAGACTGTCAATCCGTGCATCTTATCATGTGGCTTGTTGAGCACGTTACCGTGGAGACATAGTGCGTGTGGAGGCTTCACGCTATTCTCCACGGCATCCATGCACAACTCACCACGTGCCCCACCGAGAGCAAGAACCACACATTATAGCGACCATGAGGAGGTTACCCCATGTGACTCTACCCTCACTAGCAACCGGGCCAATTTGGTTGCTTAGGAGACCTGGCTGGAGTCACTCAGCACGCCCTGGATTTGAACTCACGACTCCAGGGGTGGCAGTCAGCGTCTTTACTTGCTGGGCTGCCCAGGCCCCATAAATTTAAACTTTACTTTTGATGTTTCAGGCTTTGTTCAAAGTGTTGTGAGCATATAGAATCATGAATTCAGTACTGTTAATAGAACAAAATCCTTACGCCCTTTATCATTTCTGGTTTTAAAATCATATTTTAATAAAATACAGGAAATTCAATTACTTTTGTTTATCTGATTAATCAAAGAAATAATCAAAGATTAATCGATTATCTAATTAATCATTAGTTGCAGCACTAGTTGAGAGAGCTGAGGCAGAGTCTCAGTCAGAGCCAAAACATTGATTTTTACTGACTGGCAAAGGCCAGAATGAAGTCAGATTTGTTGAAAGCTAACTGGCAGTTCCACAGTCCAACAGAGATGGACAGGGGCTATGGAGAGGCAGTGCTAAGTGACCTAAGGTGCTGTGGAGTGCATAGTCTACAGCATGGGTGTCAAACTCGGTTCCTGGAGGGCCGCAGCCCTGTAGAGTTTAGTTCCAGCCCTGCTCCAAAATGCCTCCTTGTAATCTTCAAGCACTCCTGAAGACCTTGATTAGCTGCTTGAGGTGTGTTTAATTAGGGTTGGAGCTAAACTCTGCTGGACTTTGGCCCTCCAGGAACCGAGTTTGACACCCCTGGTCTACAGCATGTGTGTGTAGATTTTCGCATACATGAGACAACAAGAATGTACTGAAAACACATATTACGAGTAGAATAAAGAATAACTATGAGAGAAAGAGAGAAGGGGCAAAACTTAGCATAGTGGTTAGCATTGCTTAGCATTGTTGGTGTCCTTGCTCGGTGGACTCACCCAGGTAAACTTGCAGGTCTTTACCCGAGATAGGGCTGCACACAAGGGCTGCTGCTTCCGCTGCCACTACAATTCTCTCACTACTTAAGTACTAATTGCTGTTCAGCTGAGTCCAGCCTACAAATTAGCAACTCGTAGTCATAAAGTGTCAATAATCTGAAACTGAAGCAGGATTGCCCTAAAAAGCTTACTAATAGACAAAGATTTACCTTAATTGTCAGTCAAGTGCAGCACAATCTCCTGGCTAACAACAACTGTTAGTCCAGAGTCACAGCAAAAAACACTGCAAACAAACAAACTACAGTTGTTTGTTCCCCTCTGACAGACCAAATGCTTGTTCTCATGAATCATGAACACCATGAAGTTTTCTTGTGGTTGTACAATTTCACATTTGAAAGCCTGAACTTACCTTGCCATGTCAAAAAGGTCAAATTATGTGATATTTTTAAGAAACATATTTCAGACTACCTTCAGACATGAGGGTCATGAGGGTCTACAAGGGTACTCCCTGTGACATCATTTCCTGTTAATGTTTTTTTGTTTATCACATTTTTGTATGGTCACATGACAAAATTTAGTTTTCTGCATGTTAGTTACACACTGACTTTGATGTGGCAGGCAGAAGTCTTTCAAATATTAATAATGAATCATTTTTTTTTTTCAATTAAAAATAATACTAGTTTTACAACTACTTCATAAGGTTTATTTTAGCCTTTTAACAAAATGTATTTTTTTATTACAGTTTCATGACAATTGTTGCACCCTTACATTTTTACTTTATGCCCCTCCAAAAATGTCAAAATTAATTTTAAATTCAGAAATTGATACGTTCATTATATAAGAGGTGTATTTAAGCCATCGTCTGTATGAATTATTATTATTATTTTTTTTTTTTTTACCAGTAGTGTATATCTGGACCGCATGAACTTAAATGCTCTCTATACCCATTGACTCTCTCTGCATTTCTGAGATTCATCAGATCATCAGTTATTGGGAAAAGCCGAGTAGAAAACATTGTTTTTGTGCATATTTTGCAGCCTTCAGATGTGCATCGTTTGTGATTCATTTTGTTGAGCATAGACAAATAGTGAATAAAATGTGTAATTGCCCAATTTCTACATTTTATTCTGTGCAATATCACATTGCAATTATAATTTGCAAGTAGGAAATTCCTAGGAAGACTTTAAGGCAGCATGTTTGTGCAGGTGTGGGCAGTTTCTAAATGTTACAAGAAGTATTTCTACACTGTTAAATGATTCATTGAGTCTGATTGAAATCTGACATTATTATAGACTACAGTAACCAGTTTAAAACCTGAAATTCAGTGCTGTGTGCTGACAGAGCGTTAATATGTGTACATATGGATTCCGGTTAAAGGACACAGTGAACGGGCCCTTGCCTTTCCTGCACAGGTGAAATGAGTTGAAGGGGAGAACAGTAGACAAGTGTTGGTGAAAGGTGAAAGCATTAGTTTTCTGCCTGGCATGTAACTGATAGTATTTGAGCGCCGGTGAGCATTAATGCATCCAGGACAAATACAGAGACAGTCAGTCTGTGTTTGGAGTCTGACCCACGCTGTCATTCAGATACTATTTGTTTTTTCTTTTTGTTTTCCAACCAAGGACTGATTTATATAAGACAGATTTTTATAAAATGTCAGACACAACTCAAAGGAAAATTTAAATACACTTTCTGAATTCACTTTCTTTGTCTTATTGTGCACAATTAATCAGTATGCGGTACTCCAAAGAAAAAAAAAAAAGACTAATAGTTAAAGGTGCAATATGTAACAATTGTCATGTAATATTCGCCTTTTTTTTTTGCCAATGTGTGAACGGCTTGTAATGCAACTTAAAAAATGAGCCCTTCCCGGACTTCCTAGGTTGCCTATTAAAGCCCGTAGACTGATTTTCATGCAAAGGGAGCGGGTCTCTTTTGCCGGGAAAATCCAAAGGATGTGATGTTTATGCGCGCTCCCGAGAGCCTCAGTGCTTCTCTTCCGCTATTCAACAGCGACAACAAATTGCAACACTAGGTAAAGTTATCTTAGAGATGGAATCCAGCAAATGTCCGGCTCCCAGCACAACACCGACTCCTACACAAACTCAGAGTAAGCCCAAAAAAAAAAAATCTGTCTATATATATATATATATATATATATATATATATATATATATATATATATATATATATATATACTGAATCTCGTCTGGCTAAGCGGGAACGTGATCGTGGTCGAGCGAAAACTAGAGTGAACATCGGCAGGGCATTTGATTCCTGGTTTTGGTGAACAAAACCGACCCTGAATTGCCATTCTTCTTACTGGACAGGTAAGCTTACATAACTGCAAAGCATGTGAAATATAATGCCATAAGGATTGATCTGTGTCATTTTAGCTAATTTGATCTTGCCTACTAATGCTGACGAAATGCAAGCTACCTTGCTTTGTAACTCTCAAATAATTTCAACGATCTTCTCTTTATACTAAAAGTCAGGTATACAGGATAAATTTAAGCAGACACGCTTGATCATAGTACAACATATGACATACAAAACATACAATAGTGCAACATAACAGTGCAGTGCAACAGTCAACTGTCTGGTATAGTTCGGTAGTATGTAGCTGTGTGTCAGTATGCTATGTTAGATGATAAGTAGTTTTAATTTAGTCTCAAAGTTTGTAGTAAAACAATCATAACTGTGTCATTTTAATTATGCTACCTCATCTGTCAGCATGATGCCGGTGGATCACGTTCAGTCTCTTTGTACGTTACGTCATTGTTTTGGCCGATGCTCGCTCACTCGCGTCCCTATGGAGTGTGTGCACGAGCGCGAGCACGAGCAACAGTTAGCTGGCTGCAGTTCACTTAACGGCCACAGGTGTCATTAATAACAAGGGTTTCTGAATCTTACATACTGCACCTTTAATCAAAATTTAAAAACTTGCTCAGCCGCTGACACAACATTGCTTTGCGGCTGACATCACCTTTCACTTTATTTATGCTAAAGGGATATTCTGGGTTCAGTATGAGTCAGCTCAGTCGACATTATTTGTGGCATAAGGTTAATTAAAAAAAATAATATTTTCGATAATATTTTTTTTTTAAAGCAATAAATCGAGGTTACATTGAGGCACTTACAATGGAAGTGAATGGAGGGTTTATGTGAAGCTTATAATTTTATAAAAGCACTTACATGAATTCTTCTGTAAAATCTTGTGTATTATTTGAGCTGGAAAGTTGTTTAAATCATCATTTTAGGGTTTACAGTGATACATCGTCATGGCAACAAAGTTGTAAAATTGGATATAACTTAACACAGAAAATGTTCGTAAGTGATTTTATCACTAAACTCATGTTAACACGCATATTGGTTACGTCTTGTGGCTATACTTTTGAAACAGTGAGTATTTTAATGTTTACGGATTAGCCCCCATTGACTTCCATTGTAAGTGCCTCACTGTAACCCAGATTTATGATTTTTTTTTAAAAGAAAAGGAGGGACGAGTCAAAATTAATTCATGTGGTAATCAACATTATGCCACAAATGCTGTTGATTGAGCTTAACTTGTATTGAACCCGGAATATTCCTTTAACTAACAACTATTAAGACCCACATTTTTTTCTTGCTGAATATCATGTTTTATTCACAGATACGCCACATTATTGGGTTGCAAATGTCATGTCATGTTGACTTTAAAATGGAAATATACTGAATAGAAAATATTTGTATGCCATAATGTTTCTTGCCAGTGAAGCCAAGAGAAAGAAAAATAAAACATTACATTCAAGTATGACCCTGTTAGAATAAAAAAAACATATAAATCTTGTGTGAAATCTACTTTGAATGTTGCAGCTAGATTAGATATAATCAAGGCCAGAAATTAGAAGAGGGTTGGTGCAAAAAAGACACAGAAAGTGACAAAAAAGCCCCTGAATTTCAAAATCTTGTGACAGAAAAATGCCCCGGCCCGTAATGAATTCCTTTGTAAAAGCTGAAAAGCTAATATAGTAGATAATATTATATTTTTGGCCTAGGTATACATACTGTTGCATATTATGTGAGATCTACAGTAATTATTCAGATTGATAGTTTGTGTTTATGAATTGATTAAACTGAAGTATTTGACATAAATGAGGGACATTTTTATATTATTATGCCCTCATAATGGTTAAAGAAATGCACCAGGAAATTTAATCCAGAGGAAAAATATTGTCCCTTAATGGAAAAGTAAATTTCTGACACTGGTTATAATGCATCACTTTTTACCAAAGCCCAATTACAATGCATATTTACACAAGCAGCGTGATTCTCCACATAGAGAGTGGCAACACCACAGATTTGTATATGCAGTGCTGCCAAATGAATCTGTCATTATGATTTGAGTATTTCAACCTCAGTATGTGCATCTGGAGATTGTGTGTGTGCAGATACAGACAGACAGCTAAGTGCACAAAATCATTTTTTTCTGCTGGATTTAAGAGATGTGCTCTGTCAGTCTGTGATATTAGCTTTTCCATTTATTGGAAGAGCTGGTGGCAAAAGGACAAAGATGAGAAGAATTTCCCCTCCTGCTTTTGGACATGTAATGTGATTATCAATATTGACAAATTCACATATTTGGTCATAGATGTTTAAGACCACAAGCAAACATTTTTCAGCACTTAACTGAAGTGATGGTTTTGAGCCGAATGTCCCCCTTTATATCAAAGCCGGTGTCACCATAGTGATATGTTCAATGAATATCAATGATCCAGGAGCGTTCAAATTGAATTAAAGTAATTCTACTGTAAAAACTCATGGCACTAAACAGTGATTGTGGCTCTATGCACCTATACAAACTCTGATTCTAGATCATGTGTTGGGAGATTGTAAACTCAGGTTATATATCATATCTTGGGTGATTTTAAATTCTGATGTTAGATAATATTTTGAGAGATTATAAATCCTGATTACTGATATTACTGTATGTTGGGAGATTTTAAACTCTGATTATAGATAATACTGTATGCTGGGAGATTATAAATGCTGGTTATAAACAGTATATTGAGAGATTATAAACTCTTATTGAAGATTAGATGTTGGGAGATTATAAACTTTGATTATAGATAATGTTTTGGGAGATTATAAATGCTAATTATAGTTAATACTTTGGGGAAATATAAATTCTGATTTTAGATAATATGTTGTGATATTATAATCCCTGGTTATAGATATGTTGGTATATTATAAACTCTGATTATACATTATATATTGTGATATTATAAACTCAAATTTTAGATATGTTGTAAAATTGTAAACATGGATTATATATCATGTTTTAAGAGATTATAAACTCTGATTCTAGAGCAGCTGTTGAGAGATTATGAATTTATTTTACTTCATGTGTGGGAAGATTTCTTAACTGATTCTACAGCATTTTGAGTCTGCAGGAAAGCTTGATTTATGAGAGGGAATGTCAGCACATACCAGCAATTCCTGCATTTCACAGGTTTCATTTGTAATGTAGCCTGTAGGTTTGTTTCATATGCAGGTATGAAGCAAAGCCGCCTGACCCACCTCAATATAGCTTGTGTCTCATGTTACTGGGCAGCGCTGAACGCCACTGATCTTTTGTTCTTGTTTTGAAATAGAGAAGAAAGAAAGTTTAGGATAAAAAACAAGACATTAAATGCTTTTGAAACTCACTGCATAGCAACATATAGAGCCAAGATGTCCCTGGAGGAATATGTTTTTGTAGGTCGGCAGGTAAAGAAAAAAATTATTAATTTAAAAACATTTAATTCTTATTGGATTTTCATTAATGTAATACAGTAATTACTAAAACTAAATAAATCTAAATATAACAACAGCTACCTTGATGTATAAATATTTTACAGTTTAAATAATGTCATAACTTTTTGTCATTGCAATACTAAGACTTTTATGCATTTTTGGTTATGTGAATTAGGGGAGAGGGGGTGCTTAATTGTCATGTACATCTAAATGCAAATAAGTCTCAATCTCAAAGTGTACTTCATTTTCTTTAAGTTGAAAATGTTTTCTTTCTTTTGATTTTGGGGTGAAATATGACCTGGGCATAATCTTAACAGGTTTAGTGAGACCCAGACAGAGAAAGATGAGGGGGATTGTGAGGACAGATGGGTAGAGAGAGCGGGAGAGAGAGAATGAGGGAATGAGGCATGATGGAGGAAGAAAGAGATGTAGAGCAGGCGATCCATGCTTCCCCGCGGCTGTGTGTCTTTATCCACAATCTGTCAGAGAGCATCTGTCACTGTTAGTGGGTCACTTGTTTCCTTGTTTCCTCTTCTCTCTTCCTCCCTCACACTCTGTCTTTCCTCTTTTCTTTTGGTTCTAGAGAGAGGGCTGCCTTCATTTCTGTCCTTTCTCTCTTTTACTAATAAAGAACATGAGAAGCAAACTCATTAGAGAGAATATGGACCGTGTGATTTAGAACAAAAGAGAGCAAGAATGAGAGAGTGAAAAAAATGAAGGAGGGAAGCGTAAAGGCAAAAAGTAGCAGGTGTGCGAGCAAAATGCAGGAATAGAGGATTGAGAGAAAAAAGGAAGGAGTAAAGAAAGAAGGAACGAAGGAGGGAAAGGAGGAGTAAAGAAAGAATGAATGAAGAAGAGAAAGAAGGAAGGAGAAAAAGGCAGAAGGAAGAAAGTATGAAGGAGTGAAAGAAGGAAGGAGAGAGAAGGAAAGATCAAAGAAAGAATGAATTTGAAATGAAAGAGGAAAAGACAGAGAGAAGGGGCAAAAGAAAGAAAGAAGGGAGGAAGTGGGAAAGAAGGAGTGAAAGGAAGGATAAAAAGAAAGGAAAGAGTAAAGAAAAAGAAGTAGGGAGGAAAAGAAAGGAGGAAAAAGGAAGGAAGGAGGAAAAGAAAGACAAGGAAGGAGGGAAAGAGAGATGGAATTAGGGAGGGAAGAAGGGAGAAAGTATTAAGGAATTAAATGATGACAGAAAAAGGGGGAGGAAGGAGTAAAGAAAGAAGGAAATTGGAAGGAAGGAGTGAAATGAAGAAAGGAAGGAGAAAAAGTAAAAAAGGAAGTATGAAGGAGGGAGGAAAAGAAAGAAGGAAGGAAAGAGAAAACAAGGAAGGAAGAAAGGAAGGAAGGAGTAAATAAAGGAGGAAGGAATGAAGGAGGAAAAGAAAGACAGAATTAGGGAAGGAAGGGGTAAAGAAAGAAGGAAGTTGGAAGATAAAAAGAAAGAAGTACAGAAGAAGGAAGGAATGAGGGAAAGAATGAAGGGAGTATGTAACAAGTTCGTGATGGTGTGTAAGGAGGAAGCGAGAGTAGGCGAGTTCCAACACGAATGGTATTTATTTTTTCTAACACAAAAACGTGCTTTTTCAGCACTTCACTCTTAAACATGCACACAAGTGTCTGTCGGCATGTGGAAGCTCTCTCTCTCTCCCTCACTGGCATCTGGCTTGCTCTTAAATCTGTCTCCAACTCTCACTGCTGTTAGAGACAGTCATTGCCAGGTGATGATCCTTACCGTTCATCTTCTGATCTCACTCTCCATTCACAAGCCGGCGCTCAACCACGCCCCCACCACCACATACCCCCACCACCCAACTCAGGCCAGGGAGCCATCTGGCCTGCCCAGTATCCCCCCCCCCCCCATTTCTGGAGAGGAAGTCCGCAATAGCCATCTGCGCCCCCGGCCTGTGGACCACCTCGAACTTAAAAGACTGAAGAGCCATATACCAACGGGTGATCCGTGTTGGTATCCTTCATGCAATGGAGCCCCTGGAGCGGGACGTGGTCCGAACAGAGTGTAAAAGCCCATCCCATGAGGTAGCACCGAAGGGTGAGGACCGCCCACTTGATGGCCAGACACTTCTTCTCAACGGTGCTGTACCTCGCCTCTCTTGCCGAAAGCTTCTGTCTGATGTACAGCACCGGGCGCTCCTTCCCCCTCGACCACCTGGGTCAACACAGCTCCCAACCCCCTGTCCGACGAGTTGGTCTGTACAATAAAAGGGAGAGCAAAATCAGGAGCATGTAACAACGGCCCGCCACAAAGCGCAGCTTTCACCTATATAAAAGTCTGTTGGCACGGCTCCGACCACTGGACCGGGTCTGGGGCTCCTTTTTAGTGAGATCGGTCAGTCGGCTAGTGACGTCTGAATAAATAGGCACAAACCTTCTATAATAGCCAGCCAGCCCCAGGAACTGTCTCACCTCCTTTTTGGTCTTGGGCAGGTAGCAACCACTGTGGTCTTATCAATTTGGGGATGCACCTGCCCGTGACCCAAGTGGAACCCCAGATACCGTACCTCCATCTGTCCAATTGCGTACTTCTTGATGTCTGCCATGAGTCCTGCCCATCGCAGCGACCTCAGAACCGCCCTCAGATGCTGCGTGTGCCGCTGCCAATCATTACTGTATATAAAATGATGTGGAGAAGGCCGTTTTCTCACGGGACATTGTTGTTAAGGAGATCTGCCAATAACCTTTCCTTAAATCCAGTGTCGAATAAAAGCGAGCCACGCCCAATCAATTGAGCAGTTCGTCAATACGAGGCATTGTATACACGTCAAATTTAGACACCGCATTGACCTTTCTATAATCCACACAGAATCGGACTGAGTTGTCGCTCTTCGGAACCAGCACCACCGGGCTGGCTCAGTCACTGTGGGATTTTTCTATTACCCCTATATCGAGCATGGCCTTTAATTCTTCCTAAACCACTTTTTTTGTGTTCGGGTAATCGGTAGGGACAACTGCGTACTACTACCACTGGGGTTGTTTCAATATGGTGTTTTATGAGGTTCGTACGACCGGGAAGGGGTGAGAACATGTCCGAGAATTCTCTTTGCAACTGGGCCACATCCGTGACTTGTGACAGTGAGAGGAGGTCTCTGCAAGTGACCGGGGTGCTTTGACTGGCTTTTAAGTTCACCTCCAGCCCGAGCTCCTCCCTCTCCAGTATCAACATCGCCAAAGCCATGAGGATCACCTCCCTCCATGGCTTTAAGAGGTTGAGGTGGTAAATTTGCCGTGCTCCGCCCGTATTCCATGCGTATATCCTCAGTCAACTGCCCTGACTCGCCGTGTGACCAAAGGGCCCTTGCCACTTTGGGAGGGTGCACCCCCCGTTTCCGGGGAGGAGGAACAGGATGGAAAGAAGCGGAAGGAGGGGAGACAGGAAATGGAGAGAGAAGAATCTCGGGGCTCACCGGCTCCCGAATACGCTGCCATGTGGTTCTCTGCCTGCTGGATGGCCGTTTGGAGCGACGCCGGGCAGTGGCACTGGACCCACTCAGCCGTCCCTCTTGGAAGTCGACCAGTAAACTGCTCCAGTACCACCAGGTCGATCACAGCCCGACAACGCTTTGCTCAGCCAGCAACCACCTCCGGCAGGCGTCCCGGAGCTGCTGGGCGAAGGCAAACAGGCAACCGTGCTCGCCAATGGTTAGCGAGTGGAAGCGTTGGTGCTGCTGCTCAGGTGTCCGGCCGACCCTTTGCAGGTAACTGGTTCTCTGCTGGTAACTGCTGCGCCGCGAGTTGGGCTTCCCTGGACAACAGTGGTATTAAATGGCCCACTGGGTGCTCGGCCATCCGCAGACCCCCACCATCTGCTCAAAGAGCTCCAGGAAGGCCTCTGGATCGTCTTGGGGGCCCATTTTGACTAGCGGAACATGGGACGGGGTGGGCGTGGGGTCTGGGTTCACGGAAGCAGCACCCTCCTGAAGGCCTGAAGGAGCACAATTAACCGCTGCTCCTGTTCTGTGCGCAGCTTGAGGAGGGCCTGTGACTGGTGGATGCTGGCGAGGGTCTTGAAAACGTTCTTCAGAGGTGAGGCATCCATGGCGGCGTTCTTCCTCCCTAAATCCCGGGTTTTGGCACCAGTGTAACAAGTTCGTGATGGGGTGCGAGGAGGAAGCAGGAGTTGGCGAGTTCCAACACAAAAGGTATTTATTTTTTCCAACACAAAATAGCTTTTTCAGCACTTCACACTTAAACATGCACACGAGTCTCTGTTGGCATGTGGTAGCTCTCTCTCTCTCCCTCACTGGTGTCTGGCTCGCTCTTAAATATCACACTAAAATTGCTCACTGCAGTGACAAACAGCTGTTAAAGGCAATCATTGCCAGGTGATGATCCTTACTGTTCTCATCTTCTGATCTTGCTCTCCATTCACAAGCCGGCGCTCAACCACGCCCCCACCACCACATAGTAGTGAAGAAAAACAAAGGGAAGGAAGGAGTAAAGAAAGAAGGAAGGAAGTAGGAAGGACAGAGGGAAAGAACTAAGGAAGGATGGATAAAAAGAAAGAAGAGAGGAAGTAGGAATGAAGGAGAGAAAGAAAGAAGTAGGAAGGCATGAAGAAAAAAAAGAAAGAAAGAAAATGAAAGTACAGCAAGTAGAAAATGTGAATCTCATGAACTAACTTTGATATTAGGAGTGTTTGAGGACTATAATTTTCCTTGTTTGGCAGTTTTGAGTTTCTCTGGTTTATTTTTTGAATATTTGGAGTGTTTTTCATCCGGAGAAAATGTAAACAAATAGAATCCTTTGCTTACAAAAGCAGTCAGAGGGTGAGTGGACAGAACCATGTGTCCATTCTTGTTTTCTAATACTCTGTTTTTGCTGTCACCATGGGCACAGTAAGGGTCATATGGAGTGACATCACCCAGAACACACACACAGTCCTTAATGGAGTAATAATTATAGTGATGCCTGTCTGAGCAAAACCACTAATAAGATCACTACCTGTGATCTAGCTGAAAGATTCATTTGTTTGAACAACAAATTGTACTGTACATAGAAACATAAGAGTAGATACACACGTTAGAACATACAGTATTCTCATTATGGTTGCACACAAACAATGCATCTTTACCCATGCACAAACACAAACCCTTTGTTCATCTTCAAAATTCGGCAAAAGGACACAGATGAAAGTCCATCGTGTCTGTTTCCAAATCACTGGCTGCTTTTAATCGATGTTATGCTCAAACAAACACATATACTGCATGCTTTCATTGTTCAAAGGTAGCTTTATGTCTGCACAATATGTCTGGGTTCCAAGGACACTGGTTCAATATTTGACGCTTGTGTGTGTGTGTAATTGTGTGTCTTCGGTGAGTCGATCTTGGCTGAGGTTCCGAGAAACTGCAGCCCCCTGCTTCCAGTGAGGAAGAGGCCCGTTAACAAACCAAGCAAATGAGTGTTTACCCATATGCTGTAGGAGAACGTGGGGGTAAGGGTTAAAATGAGGCCTCCTCGACTGGCTGCAGTCTACTGCTAAACCTTTATAAGACGTATATTTTCCACAGGTTTTGTTTGTTTTTTCAGTAGCTTTAAAGCAATTTACTGATCTTTCTGTGAAGTTCCAGTGGAAGTACGTATTCGGAATTTTAGAACAATGCCAAGAGTTCCATTTGAGAATAGAGTGTTCTGGAACAGCCAGTTTTTAATGGCCCGGATAAAAATCATGCAAAAAACATGAGGTGGATAAGTGTGTGTGTGTGTGTGTGTGTGTGTGTGTGTGTGTGTTTGTGTGTGTGTTTTTAGGAGTCTCTGGGGCCATGTTTGAAGGACTAAACCTTCTAGCGACTATTAGGAATGGATTATCTTACTTGTCCAAGGAAAAAGAACCCACACTGAAAGTAGGAGACTGTTTCTTAAATTGGGTACAAAATAGGGCCTCAAACTGGCAGAGAAAGCTTGAATAAACATACAAATTAAATCGACCAAATTTATACATATTTTTAACCCATATCTAAAAGCCTGAATACCATAGAGACTTGGGGGTGGGCTCTTTTGACTCAAACCTTTAACCAAACACCCTAGCAACCAACCAATCACCCTAGCAACTGCATAACAATGCGCCAAAAAACATTTGGAACACCTAGCAACCGTGTAGCAATGACCTAGCAACCACACAACATTGTGGCGGTACCTTTTGAATGGCAGGTACCACATGTTTTCTTCAGAAAATGTAAAAATCCAGTTAATGTGTGTTGTTACTTATTAATCACTTTCTTTCTGTCTCTCTTTCTCTCTTTTCAGCATGGGTCGGAGCGTTGGCAATGGGGATGATATTTTTCTGTTCTCCTGTGGTCAGTATGTTTACCGATCATTTCGGCTGCAGAAAGACGGCCGTCTGCGGAGCATTTGTGGCCTTCATTGGTCTTCTCACCAGTTCCTTTGCAATGTAAATACCTTTTTTTCTTTGTTTCTCTTTTTCCCTTTGTGTGCAAAGTTTTAAACTGGTGTGATTAGTACTATGTGATTAAAGGGATAGTTCACCCGATGTCGTTATTTACTCCCTCTCATGTGTTTGTTTCAACCCTGCCACAGTAAATTTGGAATTAATTTACTTTGATAAAACATGTTTTGTGTCAACCCTGTTACATTCAAAATGTTTTAAAGATTACAGGACATTGAAGATCAGTGCATAATTTTATAGCACCACACCATGTAAATTGGCTGATACAATAAAGTGTTTTGTTTTAAAAGTTATTTTGCCTCATATTTGGCAGAGCATCCAGGGCTTGTAACCTACACAAAGACTCTTTAGAGTCATTTTTAAATTTTTATAACATATTCTTTCAAATGTTCTGTGCACAGTGTGTCCTAGAAAGACTCTATGATGAGCCACATGTAGCTAAACTTAATTGAAAAGTTATATTAGCGGGTTCGCAATTCGTTCACGGCACCAACACAAATACAGACACACACAATGCAGTATTTACAGTATTGTGTGTGTGTGTATCTTTCTCCCTTAACTGTTAGACATGTCTGAGTTTCCTCTAAGTGTTTCCGTTAACTGTCAGGATGTATAAAGTAATGTTAAAGGTGTGTAAACACGCTGTGCTCGGATGTACTGTGCATGCGTCACTGGTCGCGGTTTGCTTAATTTTGTTTTTCATGACCATTTTCCACCCTTTGACACTTAGAATTGAACAGGCTGCTTTTTTTTTTTTTTTTTTTTGCTTTTAAGGCTTCTATGCCCATGTGAAATGAGTAGTAAACAGGCTGCCGGCTTCCTAACAAGTCTAATATAGCTGCTGCTGCCCCATTTTTCAATAAATGTCTCATTGTGACACATTCATAAAACAATCTATGCTGAAATGTGCCGCTCAAACCGTTAAGATCAGACTGATATGATCAGGGATCTTGTTAAAAATAAACTTCATCCGCTCGTTTCTAACATAATGATTCTTCAGAAGGATGTGCAGAGCTGTAGGTGCTACACACAGCCAGGAACAGCACAAGGTTTGGTGCATTTCCACATATTTTACTCTTATCGTTAGTTCAAGCCTGATCTCATACAAAAAAGGTGACTGTGGCGGAATTTTTGCAAGATGATATTACGTGGTTCATTACACGTATCGTGGCAGATCTGAGTTGAAATGTCCACTGAGTGGCGCTAAAAGCGAGTTAAATATTTTCCCAAACAGATGAGGTTTTTAAAGGGATAGTTCACCCAAAAATGAAAATTCTCTCATTATTTAGTCACCCTCATGATATGTGTATGACTTTCTTTCTTCACCAGAACATATTTGAAGAAAAATAGAAAAATATCTCAGCTCAGTGGGTCCTTAAAATACAAGTGGATGGTGATCAGACTTTTGAACCTCCAAAAATCACAGACAGTCAGCATAAACGTCATCCATATGACACCAGCTGTTAAAGTAATGTCTTCTAAAAATGATCGTTTTGGTGCAAAAAAAGAGCAATATTTAAGTACTTTTTAGCTCTAAATCATCGCTTCCAGTCAGCAGCAGTATGCGCGTGTGATGTAATTGCGTTGGCATGTTCATGCGAGAACTGATGCACGTACGACACACATGGAAGAGCAGCGCTGTATGCATGTGAGTAATAGAAACGCTGTACAGAAGCTTCATTTGGTGTTGATTTAGATCTGTATTTATATGTTTCTTTATTCACAATGGTGTTTTTGTGTGCTTATCCTGGATGTCTCAACCGAAAGGAAAATGTGAGATTATGTCCGTAACATGCCAATGTGAATACGTCACACGAGAGCTTACCGGAAGCGATCATTTATAGTTATAAAGTACTTAAAAATTTATATTTTTTCCACACCAAAAGCGATCGTATTGCTTTAGAAGACATCAATTCGTCGTATCAATGACGTTTATGCTGACTGTCTGTGATTTTTGGAGCTACAAAAGTCTGATCACCATCCACCTGCATTTTAAGGACCTACTGAGCTGAGATACTTTCCTTCAAATGTGTTCTGGTGAAGAAAGAAAGTCGTACACATCTGGGATGGCATGAGGGTGAGGAAATGATGAGAGAATTTTCATTTTTGGGTGAACTATCCCTTCAAGGTTAATGCTCTTTCGAGTTTTAAAACAACAAAAAAGACCTCCCTACCTTAAACTTTAAACCTAAACCTAACCGATAGTGTCATAAAAAGCTAATGTGAGATGCTAAACACAACCATGTCAATTTGTGGTGCTTCTGACATTTTCGGCTCAGTCTTTACATCGCAAGTGCAACGCTCAGTTGAGCTATCACAGTTTGATCACACTTTAACAAGCTTGTAAATGTAATTGTTTATGTAATGCAAACATTAAAATGTATAACCTTACAAGTCATGCGCTATAGTAAAAGTGTTTATATGCCATAAGATTGCATTATGTGAAGAACAGGGCAAAAAGTAAATGTTTATGAGCAAAAAAGCTGCTGATTTACTCGTGATTTGTGTGAAAGTGAATTAAAGTCATTGTTGTTGTAGCGCCTCTAGTGTTCATTTCACCAGGAAACTGCCACGATGCATACAACGAGCCACATAAAAATCATAGGTTTAGTAACATGATTCTATGAGACCAGGTTGTTTTGCAGCAGTGTAGGATTAATAAATGCTCTTTTGGGCTGGAGAGGAGGTTTTGAGTTCTGAAAGTTACTGTATGTTGTAATAGCACAGTTAACTGCTTTATTTCAAAAGATCAAGGAAAAATTCGACTCCTCATGATATGACCTTGCTGATTATGTAAAGAGTGTGGTTACATAAAATGTTATAGAGACCCTTTTTTTTTTTTTTTCAACAGAACACTGGTGAAGAGTGCCAACACACACACAAACACACACAGTGCACAGCAGGACACACTCCTGCATGGCAGAACATTTTTGAAATCATTGCATTCTTTCTGTTCCCGTACTTTACTTCATTCTCTTCTTCTTTATTGTCCGTTTTCTCCAAATGCCCCACACAGTGCCCCTGCTCTTTCTCTCTCATCCATGTGCAGTTGGACAAAGTGCTGGTTTTGTTCCAAGCTGAAAAAGCTCTCTCTGTTGTAAGAAAAGGTTGGAGAACACTCAAAAACAAATGCTAACAAGTGCATACACACACACACACACACTCTTTCCCTTCCTTCCGCAGGCTTTGAACACTGAATGTCTCCTGCAGCGTTCAGGGTTTTCAGTTCCATCTCGCAGAGAATCACAATCCAACATCTTTACACAAGGTCTTTTTATTAACTAAATAAGGTCTCCTAATAGGAGTGTGTTATACACTGTACACTCACACACACTCATCAACGCTGGCTAGAGGTGTCAGCATTAGTTCTCACAGGTCATATGGCTGTTCTTAATAAGGAAAACATTTCAAATCCCCTCTAAAATCAAGACTAGAAAACCTTTTATCTGTGTTTTAAAAACAGTAACAAGTTAGTCAGATTTAGATGATTGAAAACAAAAATTCAATTTATATTTGACAAAAGAGAGACTCCAGTCTGCTCAAAAATTCAAAAAGGTACATGGAAGGTGCTCTTTGGTGGGGAACATTTTTCAAATCATCAAGAAGTAGGTTCCAATGTACCCTGAAGAAGGCAGTTGTGCAGATACATATGGGTTTGCAATACACATTTCTCCTTTTTTTACTGCTGACAGTTTTTAAATTGTTTCTAATATGAAATGGCCAACTTAAAGGGATAGTTGACCCCAAAATTAAAATGCACTCATCATTTACTCACCCTCATGCCATC
Source organism: Myxocyprinus asiaticus (assembly GCF_019703515.2). NCBI lineage: Eukaryota > Metazoa > Chordata > Actinopteri > Cypriniformes > Catostomidae > Myxocyprinus > Myxocyprinus asiaticus. The sequence goes on along the minus strand of NC_059370.1, from coordinate 42,628,206 downwards.
CCAGATGTGTATGACTTTCTTTCTTCTGCAGAACACAAATTATGATTTTTAGAAGAATATTTCAGCTCTGCAGGCCCATACAATGCAAGTGAATGGGTGCCAAAATTTTGACGCTCCAAAAATCACATAAAGGCAGCATAAAAGTAATCCATATGACTCCAATGTTTTAATCCATATTTTCAGAAGTGATATGATAGGTGTGAGTGAGAAACACACACTATTTATTTATTTATTTATTTATTCTCCCTACCCAATAGGGGGCAGTATGCCTGAAGAACGTGAATAACCAAAAACATAAGAAGAAGAATATGAAAGTGATCTGTTTCTCACCCAAACCTATCATATCACTTCTGAAGACATTGATTTAACCACTTGAGTCTTATGGATTACTTTTATGCTGATTTACATGATTTTTGGAGCTTAAAAATGTTGGCACCTGTTCACTTGCATTGTATGGACCAAAAAAACTGAGAAATTATTCTAAAAATCTTCATTTGTGTTCAGCAGATGAAAGAAAGTCATACACATCTGGGATGGCATGAGGGTGAGTAAATGATGAGAGACTTCTCAGTTTTGGGTGAATTATCCCTTAGAACTGAAGAGTGCCATGGAAACTGCTTCTTCAATTTATATATATTGGAATAAATATAAATACAAATAAAGACATCAATATATATTGAAAAATTATCACTTGCTGTTTTCTGTAAAAAAAAAAAAAAAGTATCAAATAATTAATAAATATTTAAATATATATATATATATATATACAGATCTGTCTGTCTGTCTGTATCAAATATTTTTTGGGATTTAATATAAATAAATACAAATCAAAATATATCACCACAAATCAAAATGTATCAAAAAATGTATTTTTTTTTTTTTTTTTTTTAAATATGTATACAGTATATATAAAAAATGGAATAAATATAAATAGATGCTATCAAAACCTATCATTTGCTTTTTTCAGTTTTTTCTTTTATGTAATATACAAAATATACAGTATATATAAATACTGTGTGTGTGTGTATATATATATATATATATATATATATATATACTGCATGTATACTGTATATACATGTAGTTATATAGAATAAATGTTAATACAATAATACAATTTGTTCTATTGCATCTTTCCATAATTTTTTCTCTCTATAACAAAAACACACATTCATTACCTGTATCTCTCTTTCTCTCTTTCCTTAGCACACTGGGTCTTCGATACTTCACATATGGAATACTGTTCGGCTGTGGCTCGTCGTTTGCATTTCAGCCTTCTCTGGTGATCCTGGGGCATTATTTCCGGCAAAGACTGGGGCTCGCCAACGGCGTGGTGACGGCGGGCAGCAGCCTCTTCTCTATGGGGCTTCCTGTGCTGCTTAAGAAAGTGGTGGGACCTCTGGGCCTCGCTAGAACATTCCAGGTCCTCAGTATCTTCATGCTGGTCCAGTCGCTGCTAGCCCTCACCTTCCGCCCGCTAATGCCCAGTGGAATGTGTCCGATGCCAGGCATGGGTATGGAGGGAGGTCCCCCGTCTGGCTTGGAGTCAGCGAGCAAGTGGCAGAGGTGCCTGGTGAAAGTGAGGAAGTACTTTAATGTACGTGTGTTCAGCGTGTTGACCTATCGGGTGTGGGCTTTCGGCGTCGCCACGGCGGTGCTGGGATATTTTGTGCCGTACGTACACCTGGTGAGTTGTGAGTTGAGATTGTGTGTTAAAGGATTAGTTCACCCAGCATCTGTTTACTCAGTATTTACTCAACCTCATGTGGTCCCTGTATGCTGTTAATCTTTCAGTGGAACACAAAAGGGAAGTTTTTTTTAAGAACCTTTACATAGCTCTTGCTATATACAGTAACAGCAGTCAATAGTGACAATGTCTGTCAAACTTCAAAAAACACCATAAAAGCATGATAAAAACTTTGTCCAAATGACTTGTATGATATATTCCAAGTCTTCTGAAGTCATTCGATAGTTTTGTGTGTGGAGCAGACTAATATTTAAGTTGTAATTCACTAATTATATTCACCTCCACATAAACCGGCATCTTGCTGGCATCCAGATTCAAAAATGGCACACTGACGCTAAAACGGCATTGGTTCTTGTGTGGGTAGTAACCAAACACAGCGCACAATTTTTTTCTGGCGCGAAGGCAAGACACGAAAACACATAATTTGCTTCTTTTATTGTAAAAAAATTATATATCAAAAACATAAAAATATATCAAACATAGTATATTTATTAATGTATTTGATATATAATTTTTTTACAGTAAAAAAGCTAATGATGTGTTTTTGATATATTTTGCCGGTGTTACGGTTCAGCTGGGTTTCATGTTAACTGGTTACCTTCTTCTGTTTTTACACCAGATGTGAACAACCGGCAGCAGATTCGTTGATTCCGAAAATCATGTTCCTGACTCAATATTTTGCTCTCCATTCAATGTAAACATACTAAATGTTGCTGGCCTCATTGTACAGATTAAACCAAGTGGTATTATTAGATCAAACGTCAGAAGTACGTAAGATTAAAATAAAAATAAAAAACTCTCTGAGGAAGGAGATTCAAACTCGGTCATCAATAACATCTGATCAGCACAACACTATAGCGCATTATCAATTATCAAATGAATGTGTGTTCAGTGTGCACATTATCCAGCGATGTGTCCGTGTTAACTTGTGCCTCACATTCACAATATTATGGTCTTGTCCGAATATTGTATGAAATATGAATGGCAAATATTATGCAACATAATTAAACCAATCAGTAATTGAATGAACAAACTGCCAACATTCATAAAGCCATACTGAGTTTGTTTATTAGTGCAAACATGCTCAGTAGGCTTGGGTCTCAGTGGTGACATTTAAGATCAGAAAAACAAGTAGCCAAAATGATCCATTGTCAAACAGTTTACTACTGTCATTTTTAACATTTGATGACACAGTTTGTCATGTTGGCATGCATTAGGTTAATATGTCTAATAATGTAACCATTTGTACCAGACTGCAGGCCATTCAGACTATATTTGTGCAGACTTCAAAAGGAGATGTCAGTGACAGTTTACAACCCCATCAAAAAGGTCTTGCTCAAATAAAGACAATCAAAAACACCTTGCCATCATCAGTTATTCTATGGAATAGTTTTGTGTGACATGTCATCTACCACTTTGCCCCCTGCAGCCTCTTAGCACTGAAAACTATGCAACAGGCAATGTGATAATCTGCTGAAACCATTTTAGTCAAGCTCCTTTACCACAGAACTTTTTTTTCTGGGTGAACCAACTGAACACACATACAAAAAAGACTGCATACAGATGTGACCCATTTCACTCTGAACAAAGAAGCCTGATTTAAAAACAAAGAAATCAACACCAAGGTGTTTTTGATAGCCTTTATTTGAGCAAGACCTTTTTGAGCCCGTGTTGTGAGAAACTGAGTCCCCCCTGAAAATCGGGTCGCCCTCTGATGTCACAGCAATTCTGTTGGCTAAAGAAAGAACAACAAAACAACTCTGATTTACAGTGAGTTAAACATGTTATGCAAAATGTACGTAGGCGTGCATCTAAAGGTCAGAAGACAGGCTATATGAGAGAATGGCTCAGCACATGCATAAAGAATGTTTTAAAGAGCCCATACTATGCTCATTTACAGGTTCATAATTTTATTTTGGGAGTCTACTAGAATAGGTTTACATGCTTTAATATTCAAAAAACACATAATGTTTCTCTTACTGTACATTGCTGCAGCACCTCTTTTCACCCTCTGTCTGAAACACACTGTTTTAGCTCCTGTCTCTTTAAAGCCCTCCTTTCCGAAAAGCCCAGTCTGCTCTGATTGGTCAGCTGGCCCAGTCTGTTGCGATTGGTCAACTGCTTAGAGCGTGTGTCGGAAATGTAACGCCCCTTACAATAACCGAGTTTCAGCTTAAAGTAGCCCTTAGGTGGGCATTACGCAAATAATGCATAGTGACATAGCTAAGTCCTGAAAATAATGGCTGGACTGCAAACCAGGCATTTCAGGCAGTTCAGGAGTAGTGTTTTCTGTGGGACAGAGTAACTCCCTTTGGCGCTGACTTTGTGCTTTGTAACTTTGCAGACCTTTTACATGCATAAACAGCTATATTACACACTAAAGGAAAGGTAAAATCCCAAAAAGCATAATAGGGCCTCTTTAAGGTTCCTTGAGCTGAAATATTTACTACTCTCTGCATGACAGAAACCCCATGTGATGAGCACACACATGTTGATGATGAATTATTAACTCAGCTTGTGTCATCTCTGGTCAGACTCAAGGGATTTTTGTCCTTGTTTCACCTTTCCTTCTCGCTTATGGTCTGGTGTCAAAGAGTTGAACATACCTTTACATGGCTACCCATCTTAAATGCGTTCATGCAGTAGAGAGGATCTTTACAAGACAGTATTTAGCTCAGTTTACAGCCTCTGAACCAAGACCATATAAGCAGTTTCACCCTGTGTACACTGGGCGCGTCCGTTGCAATGCAAAATGGAACACGACACCTGTTTATTGTTGGCGCAACAGATGCGCCGCAACGGATACGCCGCAACGGACGCTTCCAGTGTAGATAGCATCATTGATTATTAATGGGTTCTATTGTTTTTGACGCTACGTGGCACACCGCTCGCGTCCGATGTAGACAGGGTGTTTGGGTCACAGTTAGTGATAAACAAGAATTGTGATTAAATATAAGAGATTGTTTCGCTGTTCATTCGTGAGAAAAGCTTCTTGTCAGAGATGGTTCCATTGTGTGTCTTTTTTTAGCACAAAAACTTTAATAAAAATGATTAACTTTAACAACAGTGGTTGGCCGTTATGGGTTTTCAATGGCTGACGCCGATACTGATATCTAGAGAGCATGGTGGCCAATAAGCAGTGTAAATGCAGATACAGTATAGGCTATAAATAATACAATTTTATGACTGCAAAGGAGCTGCATGCAAAATTGCTGAAATGAAACATTTAATTTACACAATATTTAGTAAAAAATCACAAAAACAATTTCACTATCCATTGACAAAGCTGTTGGTAGATGTTGTTATTAACAAAAGGGAGGTAACACTTCTTTTGCCAATAATTTCAAAATGTCCAAATATCAACCGATAAATTGGCCTGGCCAATATAATAGTCTGTTACTACTCAGAATAACAGTATTTGGAACTACCGTCACTGTAACCCTGGTGAAACCAGCCTAAGCTGGTTTTAGCTGGTTTAAGTTGGTCTTTTCTGGTTTAAGTTGGTCTTTTAGCATGACCAGATGATAAGTTCCCAGAAAATCTCTAAAATCAGATGACAAATTACGAACCTGAGCAGGCTGAAAGGTCAACTAAGACCAACAAACCATCAAAAAGATCAGCCTACCAGTACATCAAACCCATCTGAAACGATCTAAACAGACCAGCCCAGAAGTTCACTAAACCCCTCTGAAACCATAAAAACCGACCAGCCGACAAGCGTCCCAAACCCCTCTAAAACCATCAAAATAGACCAGCCTACAAGTTCACCAAACCCCCTTAAAACAATCAAAACAGACTAGCCAACAAGCATCCCAAACCCCTCTAAAACCATCAAAATAGACCAGCCTACAAGTTCACCAAACCCCCTTAAAACAATCAAAACAGACTAGCCAACAAGCATCCCAAACCCCTCTAAAACCATCAGAACAGACCAGCCTACCAGTTCACCAAACCCCTCTAAAACCATCGAAACAGATTAGCCGACAAGCATCCCAACCCCCTCTAAAACCATCAAAACAGACTAGCTGACAAGCACTCCAAACCCCTCTTAAACCATCAAAACAGACCATCCTACAAGTGCACCAAACCCCTCTAAAACCATCAAAACAGACCAGCTTACAAGTTCACCAAACCCCTCTGAAACTATCAGAACAGACCAGCCGGAAAGTGCCCAAAACCCCTCTTAAACCATTAAAGCAGACCAGCTGACAAGTGTCCCAAACCCCTCTAAAACCATCAAAACATACCATAATACAAGTTCACCAAATCCCTCTCAAACTATCAGAACAGACCAGCTGAAAAGTGTCCCAAACCCCTCTAAAACCATCAAATCAGACCATCCTACAAGTTCACCAAACCCCTCTGAAACCATCAAAACATACCATAATACAAGTTCACCAAATTCCTCTCAAACTATCAGAACAGACCAGCTGAAAAGTGTCCCAAACCCCTCTAAAACCATCAAATCAGACCATCCTACAAGTTCACCAAACCCCTCTGAAACCATCAGAACAGACCAGCCGACAAGCACCCCAAACTCTTCTAAAACCATAAAAACAGACCAGACAAAAAGTGCACCAAACCCCTCTGAAACCATCAGAACAGACCAGCCGAAATGTGCCCAAAACCCCTCTAAAACTATAAAAACAGACCAGCCGACAAGTGTCCCAAACCCCTCAAAATCCATCAAAACAGACCAGCCGACAAGTGTCCCAAACCCCTCTAAATCCATCAAAACAGACCAGCTGACAAGCATCCCAAACCCCTCTAAAACCACCAAAAAAGACCAGCCGACAATCATGACAGATCCCATGAAAACCATCAAAACAGACCAGCCGACAAGCGTCCCAAACCCCTCTAAAACCAAAAAAACAGACCAGCCTACAAGTACACCAAACCACTCTAAAACCATCAAAACGGACCAGCCTACAAGTTTACCAAACCCCTCCAAAACCATCAAAACAGACCAGCCGACAAGTGTCCCAAACCCCTCTGAGACCATCAAAACAGACCAGCTGACAAGTGTCCCAAATCCGTCTGAAACCATCAAAACAGACCAGCCGACAAGCATCCCAAACTCCTCTAAAACCATCAAAACAGACCAGCCGACAAGCGTCCCAAACTCCTCTAAAACCATCAAAACAGACCAGCCGACAAGCGTCCCAAACTCCTCTAAAACCATCAAAACAGACCAGCTGACAAACGTCCCAAACTCCTTTAAAATCATCAAAACTGACCAGCCTACAAGTTCACCAAACCCCTCTGAAACCATCAAAACAGACCAGCCAACAAGTGTCCCAAACCCTTCTAAAACCATCAAAACAGACCAGCCGACAATTGTCCCAAACCCCTCTGAAACCATCAAAACAGACCAGCCAACAAATGTCCCAAACCCTTCTAAAACCATCAAAACAGACCAACCAACAAGTGTCCCAAACTCTAAAACCATAAAAACAGACAAGCCGACATATGTCCCAAATTCCTTTAAAACCATCAAAACAGACCAGCCTACAAGTTCACCAGACTCCTCCGAAACCATCAAAACAGACCAGCCGACATTTGGCCCAAACCCCTCTAAAACCATCAAAACAGACCAGCCGACATTTGGCCCAAACCCCTCTGAAACCATCAAAACAGACCAGCTGACAAGCGTCCCAAACTTTTTTAAAACAATCAAAACAGACTAGCTTACAAGTTCATCAAACCCCTCTGAAACCATTGAAACAGACCAGCCGACAAGTATGACAAACCCCATTAAAACCATCAAAATCGACCAGCCGACAAGCATCCCAAACCCCTCTAAAACCATCAAAACAGACCAGACTTTGCCCAAAACTCTGCAAATTAACACCACTTTTGTTAGATGTCATGTAAGTATACTAGAAGTGTGTGTGTGTGTGTGTTTATCTGCATTTGTTGGGGCAGTGTGTTGTTGATGTATGGCGAAATGCTTGTATGTGTTTGAAGCAGGTGTTTATTTGATTAGGTGTGAGTTAGTGAATGTGTGTTTGTGTTGCGGATGTCCCTTAGAGGTTGTGTGTGTGTATTTTGGGGGTGTTGATTCAAACCCGATGAGAGAGACCTTTCCCCCTCGCGCCAATCTTTCTCTTCCACCCACAGTCATGTTTTTTCAGGCTTTGGACTAGAAGTAAACACATTGTCCCGGCTTTTGTTGTATGTATGTGTGTGTGTGTGTGTGTGTGTTTGGAGCTTGAAGGTCGGTCCCTGAACTTGTTGGAATAGGAAAGCCCTGCCTTCACATTAACCCTAGATGTGAAATCTCAAGGCTTTTGATGTGCCCCTGAGGCCTTTCACATTCAAGCCATTCTCAAAAGACCTTCAGTCCTCACACTTGTGATCTTCAAGGTCAGGAAACACTTCTAAAGAGGTTTTAATGTCCTTTTTTATTTTTAACTACGTTCTTCTCGCCTTTGAAAGAAGGGCGTTGCATGAGTGGAAAGATTTAACTTATAGCGGCTTTTCCTGTGTTCCCACCACTGAGTGGTATTAATGCAATCATTGATAAGGGAGAAGAAAAAGAGCTTTTATGGAAACGAAGGGGCCGGAGATGGTTGTACAAAGCTGACTGTTGAGTCCAGCAATGTGTATCAACCCACAGGAATCACACTCCTTATCAAAACCCTTTTCAGGTGTCTTTGAGGTCACATGTGTATGTATATCTGAATCACCTGATGAATTTTCTGTTCCTGTGGCAGATGAATTTTGTGAAGGAGCAGTTTGGAGACACTCAGAGGGAGTGGGTTCTGCTCGTGTGTATAGGAGCGTCGTCTGGGGTCGGTCGACTGCTGTTTGGGAAGGTTGGAGACCTCATACCAGGAGTGCAGAAAATCTACATGCAGGTATGGAAATCCAGCAGGAACTTTGTTTCTTTAAGTCTGTTTCAATACAATAGAATCACAATTCCACAATTATGAAACCATAAATGGTGTCGCCATAAATGGTGCCATGAAATTTTTACAGTGGCACACCCTCCGCAAAAAATCATTTTCTTACTCAGTATTTTTGTCTTGTTTTTCGGGAAAAATATCTAAACATCCCTAAAACAAGATATATTTACTTGAGAAGCAAATTGTGTATGATAATGTCTTGAATTAAGTTTTTTTTTCACATTGGCAAATTGTTTTCTTGTTTTATGCATAAACCTCACTAAATTCATGCGTAAAACAAGAAAAAATGTTTTGCCAATGAGGTAAGAAAAATAAACTTAATTCTCTGATTCAGCTTCCTACTAAAGTGCAATAGAATGCCAGTTGAAGTTGTGCTTCTGACCTCCATCCCGTGCAGAAATCTAGAACTGATTTTGCCAAGGTGCTGGTGTAGGTCGTCATACAAACATGTTGGAATCCAAGTAGATGTAACCAGTTAATGATGAACATAAATCTTTAAGCAAATTAAATGTATTAATGAGCCAAAGTTCCTACATTAAATTACGAAAAACCTGTTTAGCAAACATTTCCAGAGACAGGTGTACAAGCAACACAGTAAATGATACTCTCTTTATATACCTGCAGAGCAAATGCCTGCATAGCATTGCATTGTTTATCCTCTGCAGTTTGGTTCCTAGGAGACTTCTTTTTGACATTCGAATACCTGAAAAATAGCATGAGTGTTGCCAATTTCTTGCTTTGTATGAAAACTTCTGAGTGTATGGTTGGAAATCAAGTAGGAATAATTCCAATGTATATGAGAAATAAAGTAGGAATATCCCATATCTGACTTTGGATGAAACACAACATTTATGTTCTAATGAGATCTGTGTTTGTGTGTTTGTAGGTGGCCTCATTCATACTGCTAGGCCTGATGTCCATGCTTATACCTCAGTGTGCTGTGTTTGAAGGTCTTGTGGTAGTTTTCGTGTTAATGGGTCTTTGTGATGGCTGTTTCATCACTATCATGGCCCCCATTGCCTTTGAATTGGTAGGGCCCATGCAGGCATCTCAAGCTATTGGCTACCTCCTCGGCCTCATGGCCATACCAATGACAGCTGGACCACCAATCGCAGGTGAGTAGCGATATTTGCTGCCAATGTCTGCAAATGCTGTTTTCTGCAAAGGCTTTGCATGCAAACAGGGTACACCAGAAATTGGTAGTCTATGTGAACTAGAAACATATGGTAAAAACTTGTGATATTTGGCACGCTGATTAGGATTGGTACAAACATTAATTGTGCCAAATATGGAGTTGCTCTCTCAAACCCTCTTGCGACATCAAAAGTTTACATTGTCACATAAGTTTCAGCTTATACATTTTGAACCAAATTGCACAGAAACCCAATTGTCCCTCTGATTCCTTGCATCATCAGTTTAAATTTCCAATGCCATATCTGCCATATATGTCAAAAATGCACCACACTTTTGAACATGCCCCTACAGCTTTCATTGGATCTTGTAGTCTTCTACCAAGCTCTTCCCATTTAATACTTCCCATGGAGTGGTGGTGGCATAGTGGACTAAAGCACTGAACTGGTAAGCAAAATGTTGTTGGTTTAATTCCCACAGCCACCACCATTGTGTCCTTGAGCAAGGCACTTAACTCCAGGTTGCTCCAGGGGGATTGTCCCTGTAATAAGGGCACTGTAAGTCACTTTGGATAAAAGCATCTGCCAAATGCATAAATGTAAATGTAATACATCAACAGCTTTAAAAGCAAGGATGCAAAACATGAAATGAGGCTGTGTATTGTGTATATTAATATAATCTTTGCACTGATTGGCAAAACAATCATAGTTCTGCTGTCCTTTGCTTTTTAAATCATGCTTAATATAATTTATACGATGTCACTGCCGTGCTAAGCCCTATAATTGCCAGTTGCGACAAAATAATGATCTTTGCTTGCTTACTGGAACCTTTTTTCAATTCAATTTAAAAAAGCTAGCTTGCAAGGTAGACCCTGCTGTAAGATTTATCCAAAAGGTTTGATGTACATGTGCTGTAAATGAATTTCCGTCTCACACATAGACAATAAAATAGGGAAACATTTATGTAAATATGCTAAAAAATGTGATTTAATCAGTCAGCATACTCATCTTAGCCTTTTTCCCCCAGATAGGACAAACACACACACACACACACACACACACACACACACACACACAGTGTAAGTGTTTTTCCAGTTAATACCCCAGTGAACAGGATCAAGATTTATTTTAGAGGGTAAATTCCAAGGTCCCCCTGTCTCCCAGCGTGCACATTTAGTATGAATTGTTGACACAAATGCTCACGTTCAACGACGGGCTCCATATGTTCTGCTAGTTCCTCAACCTCAATGGCCAAATTCAAGTTAGAACTAGACATACCACAACATCTGGCCCAAACGCTGATAAATGGACCTTTCCTGGAGCCTCAAGGTCCATTTGTAGAATACTGTCGTTATCTTTCAGGACTCTGGGTCTGTTTCGGGAACGGCAAAGCATCATTTATAAGATATATTTTCAAAGTATTGCCTTCATGGCAGGGGCATTGCGACTAGGTTTGGATTGGCTGCGACAAGGTTTTATTTCACATACTTGGAACCATGATCCAACTCCTAAATGTTTATTTAAGATTCAATCTTCAGTCTTCCTTATAGGAGCGAGGGGTGCATCTTACCAAAGTCGGTCTTAAAGTCTTAATAGGTCGTTTAGATGTTTTGCTTGTGAGATGTTCCAAACTGCAAGCCTCATCGATTATTCTTCTTGGAGAATGATTTTGAAATCCAGTCAATTTTAAGATGAACAGGGTGGCCTTAGAGTCTAGATTAAACTTTATTGGATTAGTTCCATGCGTAAAGGGATAGATCACATAAAAAGGAAAATTCTGTCATCATTTGCTGATCATCGTGTAATGTTTTTTTCTTGTTCGTGAAACACAAAGATAATGCTAGGCAGAGTGTTTGTGATGCACTGTTCAAGACAATGAAAATGAATGGGGACATATGCCGTCAAGCTCTAAATTGATAAAAAAAGAACCATAAAAGTTGTCCATATGACCTCCATGTCATCTTAAGTCATACGCTAGCTTTGTGTAATGAATTGACCGAAATGTATTGCTGAAAATATTCCCATCTGTGTAGCATTGCACCATTATTCGACTTAATTTGGGTCTGTTCCTCTCACAAATCATGCGCACAAGTCATGCAGACTTTTTTTATAGTGTTTTTTTTTTTTTTTTTTTTTTTGTGTGTAATTTTTGGAACTTGACCGCATCCATCCCCTTTCACGGTATAGAAAAGAGCAGTGTGAATATATTGCCTGTCTCCTTCAGAAAGTCATGAGGTTTGGAACATTTGGAATGAGAAACATTTTTGGATGAACTAACTTTTTAAAATTTAATCTCACATTTGTCTCTCTTTTCTCAGGACTTCTTCACGACTATTTTGGCAACTACCACGTGGCGTTTTATCTGGCTGGTGTCCCGCCGGTGGTTGGGGGTATCGTAATGTTTTTTGTACCTCTGGTGCATTGGCGCATGCAAAGAAGGCGAAAAGAGGCAAACGACCCGAGTATGGACAAGATGTTGACAAACTGCTCAAATGGAGACATGCTGCCGGGATACACCGACATGGAGACACACATATGAAGCCCACTGCCAAACAAAGGTAAACACACATGTGGTACATCTAAAGTGTGTTTTGTTTAATTAAGCAATTATGAATGTCTAAACCATTTTAGGAATATTCTAGGTTCAATAAAAGTTAAGCTCGTCCCAGCAAGGTTTAAAGACAAAAATGTGAAGCTTATAATTTTGTAAAACACTTTAATTAATTTGTCTGTTAAAACTGAGCTGTAAAGTTGTTTAAGACGCTGACTACCACCCCTGGAGTTGCGAGTTTGAATTCAGGCTGTGCTGAGTGACCCCAGCCAGGTCTCCTAAGCAACCAAATTGGCCCAGTTGCTAGGGAGGGTAGAGTCACATGGGGTAACCTCCTCGTGGTCGCCATAATGTGGTTCTTGCTCTCGGTGGGGCACGTGGTGAGTTGTGCGTGGATGTCGCGGAGAATAGCGTGAAGCCTCCACACGCGCTACGTCTCTGCGGTAACGCGCTCAACAAGCCATGTGATCAGATTCGCGGATTGATGGTCTCAGACGCAGAGGCAACTGAGATTCGTCCTCCGCCACCCGGATTGAGGCAAATCACTACGCCACCACGAGGACTTAGAGCGCACTGGGAATTGGGCATTCCAAACTGGGGAGAAAATAAAAAAAAAAAAAAAAAGAATAATACAAGAGGGACAAGTCTAAATTAATTTTTGTGGTAATCAACATTATGCCACAAATACAACTGTACTGCAGTTGTATTGTAATGAAAGGTGGAATATTCCGCTAAACCTTTACAATAAGGTTCCATTAATTAACATTAATTAACAACATTAGTTAACATGTAATAAGAATTAACAATACTTTTGCAGCTTTTATTAATTTTGGTTAATGTTAATTTCAACATATACTAATACATTTTTAAAATAAAAAAATGTACGTTAACATTAGTTAATGCATTATGAAGTAACATGAACTAACAATAAACAATTGTATTTATAACATTAAATAATATTTACAATTGCTGTAAAAAATAAAAATACTGTTCATTGTTAGTTCATGATACTCAATACATTTGTTAATTAATAAAACCTTATTGTAAAGTGTTACCAATATTCTTTAAAAAAATATATATACACTATATTGCCAAAAGTATTCACTCACCCATCCAAATAATTGAATTCAGGTGTTCCAATCACTTCCATGGCCACAGGTGTATAAAATGAAGCACCTAGGCATGCAGACTGCTTCTACAAACATTTGTGAAAGAATGGGCCGCTCTCAGGAGCTCAGTGAATTCCAGCGTGGTACTGTGATAGGATGCCACCTGTGCAAAAAGTCCAGTCGTGAAATTTCCTCGCTACTAAATATTCCACAGTCAACTGTCAGTGGTATTATAACAAAGTGGAAGCGATTGGGAATGACAGCAACTCAGCCACGAAGTGGTAGGCCATGTAAAATGACAGAGCGGGGTCAGCGGATGCTGAGGCGCATAGTGCGCAGAGGTCGCCAACTTTCTGCAGAGTCAGTCGCTACAGACTTCCAAAGTTCATGTGGCCTTCAGATTATCTCACGAACAGTGCATAGAGAGCTTCATGGAATGGGTTTCCATGGCCAAGCAGCTGCATCCAAGCCATACATCACCAAGTGCAATGCAAAGCGTCGGATGCTGTGGTGTAAAGCACGCCGCCACTGGACTCTAGAGCAGTGGAGACGCGTTCTCTGGAGTGACGAATCACGCTTCTCCATCTGGCAATCTGATGGACGAGTCTGGGTTTGGCGGTTGCCAGGAGAACGGTACTTGTCTGACTGCATTGTGCCAACTGTGAAGTTTGGTGGAGGGGGATTATGGTGTGGGGTTGTTTTTCAGGAGCTGGGCTTGGCCCCTTAGTTCCAGTGAAAGGAACTCTGAATGCTTCAGCATACCAAGAGATTTTGGACAATTCCATGCTCCCAACTTTGTGGGAACAGTTTGGGGATGGCCCCTTCCTGTTCCAACATGACTGCGCACCAGTGCACAAAGCAAGGTCCATAAAGACATGGATGAGCGAGTTTGGTGTGGAAGAACTTGACTGGCCTGCACAGAGTCCTGACCTCAATCCGATAGAGCACCTTTGGGATGAATTAGAGCGAAGACTGCGAGCCAGGCCTTCTCGTCCAACATCAGTGTCTGACCTCACAAATGCGCTTCTGGAAGAATGGTCAAAAATTCCCATAAACACACTCCTAAACCTTGTGGAAAGCCTTCCCAGAAGAGTTGAAGCTGTTATAGCTGCAAAGGGTGGGCCGACATCATATTAAACCCTATGGATTAAGAATGGGATGTCACTTAAGTTCATATGCGTCTGAAAGCAGGTGAGCGAATACTTTTGGCAAGATAGTGTATATTGACTTGAAAAGCAGAATGACATTTATAAAATATTTAGAGAATTTTGCCAAATTTTGTGGGTTTATGTTTAAAATAAGGAAACACTATTTGCCTGTCGGGGTAAGAAAAATAAATTTGTTTTAATTACATTTCCTTTTCTCACAACATTGGCAAACAGTTTTTCTTTGTTTTAAGTGTAAACCTCACTAAATTTAACTAAATGTTTCTTAAAGGTGCACTCAGCAATTTTTTCCCCTTTAAAAAAGTTTTACTCCTAAAGAAATTTATTGTAATTTTGAAACACATGTATAAAATCATGAGCGCTCACATGAGATGAGGACTCTAGTCATATCAGTAAGCTTATAAAAGCTGTTTTATTCTACATGGGGCAGGGGCGCCCTCATGGGGGCTGCCATTTTAAAATCACATGACCAGCTGAATACTACTCGCTTAATCTCAGTAACCGTCTGGTTATTGGACACTTTCACTCTTGGATTAAATGAATCATGGCTGATTGTGAAGAGTGAATTTCTACAATGGCATCTATAATGGAAAACTGTTGATTTTTAATGATGCTGCATCCACACCACTAGGTGTCACTGTAAGTCCAAGATGACATGCGCAAAAAGTTAACGAGTGTCATTTTATTTCTCAAATAAATGTATCTAGCTGTTTAGATATTTCTGGACAACAAGACAAAAATACTGATTAAGAAAATGGTGTTAAGAGGTGTTTCGTATCATTACTGTTACTATATTGTGTATTTTAGCTCGAATTGAACACTTTATTGACCAATCACCATTCAGAACTGGATGAGTTTTATAAAGTACAATAAAAGACACAAACACTAATTTTAAAGTGCTGTTTCTGTCAGCTGCTAAAGATGAGGGGTTACTCAAGCGTAATACTTGATGGATCATATGAACTACATGGCAAATCAACTGTGTGTGTGTGACAGCTGTTATTTCGCTTTCTCTTTTTTCTGCAGGGATTAATCTCACCAGCACTGCTCTTGGTGTGTGTGTGTGTGTGTGTGTGTGTGTGTGTGTGTGTGTGTGAGAGAGAGAGAGAGAGAGAGAGATGGTGTATGATGTTTGATTTGTTTGGCTCTATTCAAATACGTGGTCTCGAGGCTTTCTCCCCCTTGTCTTCTCTTCTGGAAAAAAGACCTTCTTCTATCAAAGACTATAAACCCTGTCATTTTCGCCGGCTCCTGAATGATTAAAGAACTTTCACAGGCTGGTTTGCGTTGAAATCACCACCAACTCCAGCTGGTGTTCCTCACAGGGAGCTGAGCGGAAAAAGACAGCTGAACGCAGACCCCAGGTGGTGCCGGAACGCGGCCCCCAGTAAAACCAGGAAAGTGAATACTTTATCACCTTTTAAAATGACACGAATACTTTGTATTAATTTGTTGCAAAAGAGAAGCGTGCATTTCCAGCACAATAAAAGTGCTGTTTTAAAGATTTATTAAAATTACACTTAATAAATCTTTATTTCCATTTATTTTGTGCTAGATTATACAAATCAGACTTGTATGATTTAGATGTTTCCAAAATAAGAATTTCTTTTTCACTTTACACTTTGAATTTGATTTTAAAGCTGAGGTATGTAATGTTTTTATGTCAAAATACTTTCTCCTATCCCAAACTAAAGGAATATTCCGGGTTCAATACAAGTTAAGCTCAATCAAGCCAGCATTTGTGGCATAATTACCACAAAAAATTATTTTGACTCGTTCCTCCTTTTCTTTAAAAAAAAGCAAAAATCAAAGTCACAGTGAGGCACTTACAATGGAAGTCAATGGGGCCAATTTTTTACCACTAAAATATTCACTGTTTCAAAAGTATAGACACAAGACATAAAGGATATGCGTGTAAACATGATTTTAGTGTGATAAAATCACTTACCTTTTCTGTGTAAATTTGTAGCCAATTTTACAACTTCGTTGCCATGACGATGCAATATCAACAAACCCTAAATCTCTAAACCGACTGTAAAAATGACAATTTCAACAACTTTACATCTTAAATAATACACGAGTTTTAACAAAAGAATTAATGTAAGTGCTTTTATAAAATTATAGGCTTCACATTTCTGCCTTTAAACCCTCCAAACATTGGCCCCATTGACTTCCATTGTAAGTGCCTCACTGTAACCTCCATTTTTTATTTTTTATTTTTATTTTTTTTAAAGAAAAGGAGGGACAAGTCTAAATTAATTTGTGTCGTAATCAACATTATGCCACAAATGCTGTCGATTGAGCTTTACTGTATTGAACCCGGAATATTCCTTTAATATGCAGAGACAGCTGTGAGATATTTGTAGGTGGATTTCCCAGAAAAGCATAAACGCTGTTGCGCTTTTAAATCATTGCTCTGTTTGTTTGAGCATCCCGACCAGCCCAGCATAGCAACATTGACTCAGCCAAGGGGCATCCGTCCAATGGAAGACGGGGGGAGTGTTTGGGAAACTTGTTTAGAAAAAGTCATTATTTTGTGATTACATTTGCTAGTTGTGATAAAGTACACACTTCACCTTTATGGAAACTTTTATGAGACAAATTAAGTCTATCTTTGTGCACTTTCTGCTATGAACTTTGATAACCTCAGCCGTGATTTTTTTTACCGCAACTGTGTATCGCCTGTGAATTATGTAGAAAACTAAACGAGGACTCATTTTTATGATTTGTTTCAAAAGCGTATCCTTTATCCTTAATTATATCTGATAAATGTAGTAAATTGATAATCAGCTATGCAGTAAGAAGTACACAAACTGTGCCATGACCACTGAGCCAGACAACATCTAAAGGATCCATTGAGCTAGGAATCAGTTTTCCTGTAAACCTGCAGGAATCCTCATCAGACCGTAATCACTACATTTAAATAGGTTTTCTAATTCTATGTATTTGTGGGGTTTTTCCCTCATTTGACTCCCATTTGTTGTGTTTTTTCAGAATGAATCACTTAATTGTTTCACGTTTTTCATTTTTCTTTGTGCATTTTGACTTGAGTGGAATGGACTCTCATGAAGACAATCAAAGTGTGATTTGAACTGAAACTATGAAGACACTATAAAAATGTCAAATCTGTGATTGTGTTAAAGAAAAACCACATTGTAGTATTACACAAAGTGGGCCATGTTTATGAGTATTAACCAGTTATTATGTGAAATAGTGACGTTTGATCTCAAATGATTTCATGTTTTCTTATTGGTCGATAACAACCGTACAACACCATGTCTATGTGTTTGGTAAGAGCAGTCATTCATTTTTTTCTCCACATTAGCTCTGTTCCAAAACCTTGTGAACTGCCTAGACAGCATTTTAAGCCAACCTAGATGTTCTCCAGACGCAAGGCTGTTCTAAAAGGTTGGCAGCAACATTAAAAACGTACAATTTTCCCCAATATTTGTGTGTGCTATGTATTTTTATGCTGATTAGAGTCTGTCATTAGCTTAGCCACATGCTAACTCAAACTGGTATCAATTGTCGAGTCAAGTGTTTTGGAGCACTATTTTTGTTTCCTACAGAGTTGCTGCCAATGTTGAAAGTCCCAAAGTTACTTGTGAGGTTTCATAACAGCTATGATGCTGCCTCATGGGCTGTTCACACCGAATGTGTTCTTGCACTATAAAAGACTGCAGAGAACTCATATTGATGTTCTTTTTAACCTGACACAACTCAGTGCTCCTGCGCGAAATGTAAAAAAAAAAAAACAGCGAGACACGGCGCAGCGGTCAAAAACGTCCATCTAGCTAAAAAAACGCAGAGAGGTGCAAAAAGGTTTTCGGTGTGAACGGTCCCTTAGAAGGACAACGGGGCAGCTCACTTAGTTTCGGAACAGAGTAGTTTTGGTGCATTCAAGTCCTCCTGGGAAGTTAATACTTACGGGGGCGGAAATCGTAAATATGATGTTCAAGTGATTTTAGTCGGAAAGAACGGATCTGTTTTGCAATTTCAGATTTCTTTCCCTCTTTTTCACTCACTAGCAAAGGCAGAAAGCTTTTTTGAACCATTGCAACAAAATGAAGAGTGAGGCCATGCATTAGGCGTGTTGTGCGGCCACATATAATGATGGATATAATGTAGTTTTGTTGCAAACGCTTTTCGCTCCTTAAACCAGCTAAATGAGTCTTATTTCCGTAGTTTTAGCGTTATTTATCATTAACAGTACAAAAATGCATACAAACCTAACTGCACACTTACAATCCTCAAGTAAAACTAAATTATTACCAAAAACTATTTGTATCCACCATGCCCCTCAACATGCCCCCAAATTGGGAAGTCAGGGCTTGAAGAAGAGTTTCCCACTAATTCATATACGCTTAACTCGCAAATACGATCATTCCGACATGACTTGAATGCACCATTTCTCTCTTTTGCATGTGTGCTGTCCATCCATCGCTCCGTTTGTCAACTTATTGAACCCAGAAGCCCTTTAAACACCAGTCGCTGTCTGTGTTGTCATGGAGACCTGTCCTTTAGAACTAATCAACCTCGGTTCCGGTACATTTCAGGTACACATCTCATTAGATGGCTGTAGGTTTTAAAAACAAAACAAAGGACAGAGATGTTAACGATGTTAAACAAACTGCCTCAATCAACCCTGTTCTTCAGGTTTAACTAGGTTCCAGCACTTTAATAGTAAAGCAACATAATGTCACAAAAACATGTTCAGGTCATATTTCACTTTAAATCAAATCACCATTTGCTTCCTAATTTTGAAGCAAATAAATGAAGCCTGTTGTAGTTTTGTGTGTGTGTGTGTGTGTTGTTACATTATTTTAATAACATTTAAGTACACTTCTCCCCAAAATTGGCATTACTGTAATGTGCCAAGATGTTTCACTCTTTTTTTGAAACATTTTTTTTTTAACCCCTTTTCTCCCCAATTTTGAAATCCTCGTGGTGGCGCGGTTACTCACCTCAATCCGGGTGGCGGAGGACAAGTCTCAGTTGCCTCCGCTTCTGAGACCATCAATCCACGCATCTCATCATGTGACTCGTTGTGCATGACACTGCAGAGACTCACAGCATGTGGAGGCTCATGCTACTCTCCGCGATCCACTCACAACTTACCACTTGAGAGCGAGAACCACTAATCGCGACCACGAGGAGGTTACCCCATGTGACTACCCTCCCTAGCAACTGGGCCAATTTGGTTGCTTAGGAGTCCTGGCTGGAGTCACTCAGCACGCCCTGGATTTGAACTCGCGACTCCAGGGGTGGTAGCCAGCATCAATACTCGCTGAGCTACCCAAGCCCCAAGATGTTTCCCTCTTGAATAACTCAACTATTATTTTTAAATGGGTAATTCCCATTAGATGTTCATTAGATACTTTACACTCGAAAATATTTTTGCCTATTTACACATTTCAGTTTCATTACAAAATTCCATCAAATTAAATAGTGTAATGTCTAACAAAATTTTATTGATAAAACGTAAAATATTGATTGGTTTTTTTTTTTCACGGTAACACTTTACAATAAAGTTCCATTTGCTAACAATAGTTAATGCATTAGGTATCATGAATAAACAATGAACATATATATTTTTTGCAGCATTTATGAATCTTTGTTGATGCTAGTTAATAAAAATACAATTGTTCATTGTTAGGTCATGTTTGTTCATAGTGCATTAACTAATGTTAACTATACAGTACATCCTTTGATTTAAAAAAATGTATTAGCTAACAAATGGAACCTTACTGTAAAGTGTTACCAATTTTATTTGATTAAATATTAGTTAATTCAGTTTGATGGAAATTTGGGTAACACTTTACAATAGTTAACATTAGTTAACAACTAGTTAACATGAACTAACAGTGAACAATACTTTTACAGCATTTATTAATCTTAATGTTAATTTTAACATATACTAATACATTTATAGAATGAAACATTGTATTTGTTATGAGCAGTTAATGCACTATGAAGTAACATGAACTAACAATGAACAACTGTTTTTATTAACTAACATTAACTAAGAATAATGAATGCTGTAAAACATATATTGTTAATTGTTAGTTCATGATACCTAATGCATTAACTGATGTTGACAAATGGAACATTATTTTTATTTCAACATAAAAAATTGAAATGAGTAAATCTTAAAATTATTTTTTTTTCATGTAATACAGTTTAACCGTAAATAAAATTGCTGTAATACATTTAATTTTATTTAAGAAGCACAACTTAAAGACAGTACAACAAATACTACCATGATGCATGAATACTTTGCCATTTTTTATTTTTTAAAAACTGTTCTTAAAATAGGTTTAATTTGCTTTAAGCTAAATATAATTTCTTATTACTTTCTATAATCGGCTGAAATATAACCTGGACATGTTCTTGATAGGTTTAGTGAGACTCACTCAACTAGATTGCAAGATCTTCAGTACTGCGCAAAAATGGTGACTGGTTATGTTGACTTAAACATGCTTGTTTGAGGAGTTATTAATTGTAGATTAATAGAGCTGATTGTCTTTATAGGAAAACAATGACTCGTGCATACCTCAGAAGTGTATTTTACGGTTACGTGCTGACATCGGTTGAACCCTGCGGTGCATTTAATGTGTGTGTTTATTTGCCTGTGATTCTCCTGCAGTGATTGGCAGTGTATGACTGCAGTGTAAAGTTTTGCAGCCTCAAATCAATCATTCATGTATCGTTTCTCTACCTGAACATGTAATTTATAGTGCTGATCATGACAAGCCCTGGAACTGGATCCCTCAGTTTATTGTACTGTCATTTGAGTCACTGAGTTTAGATGCAGAGGTTTTTACTTGTGCCATGTTTTATGATGTGTGTGAGCTTGTACATGCATGAAAGACAGGATGAGAGACAGATGGACAGACAGACGGATGGATGGATGGATGGATAGATAGATAGATAGAATGTGTGTATGATGGAAAGTCTTGCAGAAACTCAGGGAGTGTAGACGTTTTTTTTTTTTTTTTTTTGATACACCTGCATATTAATACACGCCGGTTTCTTAAATCTCTCTGTTGTTAAAGGCATATTTTACAGATGTTTCACAGTGCATTTGTTTGTGGAATGAGAACCCATTTTTTAGTTCTTGAACGAATCTCACTAAAATCAAAAGAATATCATAAGAAATTATATTTTGCATTAAGAAAATGAAGCTTTTTTAGGACCCTTAAAGGGATAGTTTACCCAAAAATAAAAATCATGCCATCCCAGAAGTGTATGACTTTCTTTCTTCTGCAGAACACAAAAGCCAGTAAATGGTGACCAAAACTTTGAGGCTCCAAAAAGCACATAAATGCAGCATAAAAGTAATCCATACGACTCCAGTGATTTAATCCATGTCTTCAGAAGCGATCCAATCAATTTTGGGTGAGAACGGACCAAAATGTAACTCCTTTTTCACTATAAATCTTGACATCAGTAGTCTCCTTGTCGATCATGATTTCAAGCTCGATTACACTTGGCGCCAAGCACTAGGAAATGTAATCGAGCTTGAAATCATGATCGGGCCTAGAGACAGCAATGGGAAAATGTACAGTGAAAAGGGAGTTATACATTTTGGTCTGTTCTCACCCAAAATTTATTGAATCACTTAAGAAGACATGGATTAAACCACTGGAGTCGTGTGGATTACTTTTATGCTGCATTTATGTGATTTTTGGAGCTTCAAAGTTTTAGTCCTCATTCACTTGCATTGTATGGACCTACAGAGCTGAGATATTCTACTAAAAACCTTCATTTGTGTTCTGCAGAAGAAAGAAAGTCATACACATCTGGGATGGCATGAGGGTGAGTAAATGATGAGAGAATTTTCATTTTTGAGTGAACTGTCCCTTTAAGATTGTTTTGCATTGTGACAATATTTTCATGACAATTATGCACATCCATTCTGGTTTTGGTTTGATCCATGTTCACCTTTGACAGATTTACGGTGTGTTACCATTAAAAATATAATGATATAACTTCCTTTATTCCTTAACTCGCATCACTGTTGGATTTGGATGTTTCTCGGTTTTCCTTTTAATGCAGTTTTATTTCAAGGCCAGATTAAATTACACTTTTATTTAAATGTTTTTCTTTTTTCTGGCTAATGCAAACACAAACGAATCAAGGAGACGCAATATAAGTTATTTTTCTGTAAATTGTGAACTGATGCGCAAACACAGTCTCTTAAGCTTGGCTTGGATGTCAAATCGATAGTTGCTTTCTGCTGTACCATGTGCCTGCACACAGAATATGTTAACAGTACTAAACTCCACCAAGCTTCTCAATTATATTGTTTACAGTTTACAAAAAAAATTACATTAAATTAAAACACTGTACTTACATTTAAGTACATTGCTCATATATGCACACACACAGATAAACCAGACCTCTCGGGGGTCTTATTTTGGACAGTGTCCATCCCACCTGGTGCTCATGTGTTACTATAGCAACTCTTCACTTAAAGTAACATGCTTTAAAACCTGTATTTTGCTCATATACAGGCTACAGGGCTTCAAAAACAGTTATTGCTCATTGTAATGGTTATATGCTGTCATAACAGGTCAGTAAAGTAGCTATAGCAGGCAGAATGCCAGCTAAATGAGTCTTTGTGTTTCTCTCTTTATATATATATATATATAAAATATACCATTCTCTCTTCAACTGTATCACTGGTTGTCTAAACCTCAATCTACAATCATCATGAAATATTAGCAATTTAAAATGATTATTGAAGCGGAGCTGCTAGAAATGTAATTTTGTGTGTATGTGAAAAGTATGTTTTGATCCTGTCATAATTGTGTTTTTTCTTTTATTTAACCAACAATAAACATATTACACACCAAGTTGTTATTCCAAATTGTGTTTTATCTTGATTCATTGCATGGTTTGCTTGTTAAGTAAATAACTTGTTATGAAGTGGGTCACTGATTTTTGGAAAAGTTCACCCAACAATGAAAATTATCTCTTTCATTTTAAACCAGACCTTATGTAGGAGCCTCAATGTAAACAAAAAGTGTGAGAAAGGCCATCTGTTTTATGTCCTAAAGTCAAGAGAACTGAATTATGACATTTTATCATATAGAATGTGTGTGTGACTGTATAGGTGAGTTATTGCCTGTTTATTCTGTCCCCATACAATCCTAAAGCGGGTGAGTAAAATACAGTAACGTATACATATGAGCTCTGTTTGAGAGTGTGTGTGTGTGTGTGTGTGTATGTGTGTGTGTCCAGGTATTCCCTACATTGTGGGGACCAAATGATAGTAAAACCTGAAATTTTTGACTTTGCGGGACAATCAGTCGGTTCCCATGAGGAAAACAGCTTATAAATAATACTAAATTATGTTTTTTGAAAATGTAAAAATGCAGAAAGTTTTCTGTGAGGGTTAGGTTTAGGGGTAGGGGATAAAATATAAAGTTTGTACATGCAGTTTAAACACCATTATGTCCATGGAGAGTCCTCATAAAACATGAAAACCCAACGTGTGTGTGTGTGTGTGTGTGTGTGTGTGTGTGTTGCAATGTCACTTATGCTTAGTGGAAAAAATATAGAAACCTGCATGCATTTACAGGAATTATTTGCAACGTGGGTAAACCTGTTGTGTAAGAAAGCCCACAATGTGCTATTATTCAATTATTTATTTTGAACAGATCTTCCCCTGTGATTTGTGAAGTACGACACTGTTAACATAACTTTGATCTGGATGGACATCACAGATATATAGTATTGGTGCATTGCTCAGATTCTGTCACTGTCCAGTGAGATTATCCCATTTGACCTATTTATGTAGCCCATGTTTACGACAACATGACCTAGAAACAGAGGCAGTCACTGAGGTCATAACTGTAAAGCTCGTACTTAAAATCAGCTTAAAATGAATTTTAAGCTGGTTTAAGGTTAAACATTTACAAATGTGCTGTATTTGTGAGGGCATCAGATGTGAAGCACATTGCTGTAATGATACAGATGGACCTGCAGGGGGAGTTCACTCTCTGTCAAATGCAGAATCACTAGCTTGCTAGAGTCAGTATGGATCTTTTTCACAGTAGCGCCATCTTTACTTTTTGGCGGGAATGACAACGAGACTGAGGGATAGACTTGCGTCTCTTCAGTGGGTTGTGCTGTTGTTTAGAGAGTATAGGATTGTTCCACTGACAAAACATTGAAGAAAAAAATATCCAAGACATTTCAGTAGACAAAAACACTCTAGAAACTGGACTGTAAGTCCATCCCTCACAGCCACGTTTTAATTCACGTCGAAAATCAAACATGGCGGCGCTGTGGATATGGTATACTGGGTACAGTTTTGTCCTAATCTACTTTGAAATTACAATTTTAGTGGGTGTCTGTGCTGTAAATAATAGGCCTAGCTTTCTGCTTCATGCTATGAATGTAATCCCCATGAGATCAGTAAAAGAATCCGTTATAACCGCTCAATAATACTTGATAGATTTATGCAGTTGATGTACAGTATGTCTAATTTGTAATGTTTACAGTCCAGGGTTTCCGCGGGTCCTTAAAAAGTCTTACGTTTACTTTTTAAAATTTAAGGCCATAAAAAGTCTTAAATATCTTAAATAAATTACAAGAAGTCTTAAATTTAATTTGCTGGGGGGGGGGTGGTGAATAGAGACGCTTAAAACAGCAAACAAAACCATCTCTCTCTCGTCCATTTAACAGCTGACGCTTGCGTTTAGTGTGAGCGCGCGCAGGGAAGCGCATTTTTACTGAACTTACGATGTTACACATGTATAAATCTTCGTAAACCCGTTAATCAGAAATTCAATTGCCGTTATTTTTCGTCTCTGTAAGCGAGCAATGAGCTAACATTGTTGCTCCTGCTTATAATCGACAAAGCTGTCAACATTGCAATTTGCAAGCGCACGAGGTTGGAGCAGTCTTTTGACGCCTTTCAAATCTTGGCGCTTCCTTATTCTACATCACCTTTGACAATAATTGTAAAGCTAACAGAACTACTCAGCTGCAGAGTTACACCTGTTATATCTCCCATCTCCATCTCTCTTGAGCTCCATCTGACATATACAGGTATTTTCTCTGCCATCTCAATCAGTCAATTTAAATTTTTTTGTAATAATATACAAAACAATAATAATATAATTATATAAAATTATAATTTTAATAATATGCATAATATGAAAATATATTATCTATATTTAATATTTGTATATAATCTGTTTTCAGTATACATCATAACTAATTATGCAGCACAGTTCTCTTTCATAATTTAATCTGTTAACATTTTCAATACATATTGTCAACTTTAAACGGCCATTTTTAAGGTAACTGATGAGTTTTGACTTTTACTTGAGATATTTCACACAAGAATTAAAATTGTCATCACTTACCTTCATGCTGTTGCAAACCTGTATGACTTTCTTATTTCAGTGGATATCAAAAGGAGATATTATGGAGTTTCAGTCACCATTCACTTACACTGAATGAAAAATATATAAATGTTATTCAGCAGATGCTAGACTTATTCACAGCAGCGCCATATTACATTTTTGACGAGAATGACAACGAGGCTATGAGGGATAGACGTACAGTCTCTTCAATGGGCTGTACTGCAGTTTAAAGTGTTTTTGGATCGTTCTACAGACAAAACATTGGAAAAATCTCTTTTCAAGAACAATCAGTAGACAAAAAACTCCAGACAACATGAGTTGTGGAAAATCAGATGGGATATTGGAGCTTTTTACAGATATTACCGTGCATGCCATTGAGGAGATGGTAAGTCTATCCCTCACAGCTTCATTTCCATTCCCATTAAAAATCAAACATGGCGCTACTGTGAATAAGGTGTATAGACCAAGACTCTTGTTTACAAAAATGTCAGCGCATTGTTGTGTTAGATTTGACAGATTAGATGATTAAACGAAAGTATGACACAAAACCATCAATTGCAATAATAAAATGAGTTAATAACAAATATGTAATCATGTTCGCTATAAATTTGCTGCAAAGTTGTGAGTTGAAATGATCTCCTCATTTCAGTCAGCTCTGTTGATGGCTTGAAGCCACAGCAGTCAACTAGAGCCCTCGGAATTATTTTTCAACAACGTAATCCAATAAAAGTTTACTTTTTACGCATGATTTTTGCCACCACTTCTGTGTTTGACATAAGCGGTGACATTGCCAAAGCTTTGGTCTATTGCGTCATGTCTTGCTGGAATGCAAGTGACTAAAGAGAAGGGCCACAATATAGACCACATACTTTAGGCTACATGCATTCAGAGTTTTAATGTTGTATTAACTTATTTAAAGAAAAAAACATGTCCAGAGACATCCAAGTAGTCTCAGTGTTTTTTGTATTTACCGGCTAATGAATTATTTAGTGTTTATTTTTTATTATTATTATTATTGTGAAACTGGTCTTAAATTTTTCTTTTACTTGGCCTTAAAAAGTCTTACATTTCATTCCTTCGAACCTGCATAAACCCTGCAGTCTGTGTGACTTTTGTCCTACAGTAAGCTAACAATGGCAGCTTGGGCTGATTTTGTGCAGGATGCTTTAAAAGTGGCATAAGAAAACACAAAAGCGTTTTAGAGACTAAAACCTTAACCCTTACAAGAATCGAGGGTTCATGGCAAATTTTCCACTGATTCTTTTCTCATGCAAATGAGCTTTGTGGAAAACTTGCGGCAAATTGTCCATTGTTGCTAAAGTTTTGCTGCAGGTCCAACACTACCGGTGAAGAGCTGCAAACTTCTGGCAAACATTTGAGGTGAATCACAAGCTCATTTGCATGTGAAAATAATGAGTGGAAAAATCAGAATTTAGAATTTTTTTTAAAACTTGATTTTTTTCAACTTGATTTTTCATTACAAGTGTTGCAAAACCCTTAAAAAAAATCAGATGCAGAAATGTTGATGGGTTACTTTGATTGTTTGATTACATTTTAATTATTAGGCTAGTAGTAATACACTCAGTAACCACTTTATTAGGTACACCTGTTCTTATTCTTACAATTATATAATCAGCCAATCTTGCATAAAGAAGCACAAGAAGTGCAATGCATAAAATCATGCAGATACGGGTCAGGAGCTTCAGTTAATGTTCACATCAACCATCAGAATGGGGAGAAAATGTGATCTCAGTGATTTGGACAGTGGCATGATTGTTGGTGCCAGATGGTCTGGTTTGAATATTTCTTTAACTGCTAATCTCATGGGATTTTCACACACAACAGTCTCTAGAGTTTACTCAGAATGGTGCCAAAAAAAACTAAAAAAAAGACATCCAGTGAGCGGCAGTTCTGTGGGCGGAAAAGCCTTGTTGATGAGAGAGGTCAACAGAGAATGGCCAGACTGGTTCTAGCTGACAGGAAGGCTACGGTAACTCAGATAACCACTCTGTACAATTGTAGTGAGCAGAATAGCATCTCAGAATGCACAACATGTCGCTTGAGGTGGATGGGCTACAACAGCAGAAGACCACGTCAGGTTTCACTTCTGTTAGCCAAGAACAGAAAGCTGAGGCTGCAGTGGGCACAGGCTCACCAAAACTGGATGGTTAAAGACTGGAATAACATGGCCTGGGTCTGACGAATCTTGATTTCTGCTGAGGTACACAGATGGTAGGCCCACTGCAGCCCTCTCTCATCAACAATGCGTTTCCATCCGCAGAACTGCCGCTCACTGGATGTTTTTTGTTTTTGGCACCATTCGGAGTAAACTCTAGAGACTGCTGTGTGTGAAAATCCCAGGGGATCAGCAGTTACACAAATACTCAAACCAGACCGTCTGGCACCAACAATCATTCCACAGTCCAAATCTCTGAGATAAAATTTTTTCCCCATTCTGATGGTTGATGTGAATATTAACTAAAGCTCCTGACCCGTATCTGAATGATTTTATGCATTGCACTTCTGACACATGCTTGGCTGATTAGATAATCCCTTACAAAAAAATCTAAACTAGCCGCAAACTTGCCGCAAATTTGCCACTCGTTATTTTCACATGCAAATGAGCTTTTGATTCGCCACAAATGTTTGCCAGAAGTTTGCAGCTCTTTGCTAGTAGTGGTGAACCTCCAGCAAACCTTTGGAAACAATGGACAATTTGCCGCAAGATTGCAGCTAAGCTCATTTGCTTGTGAAAATTATAAGTGGCGAATTTGCGGCAAGCTTGCTGCAAATTTCCCATGAACTCTTTTATAAGGGATCGCATGAATAAATAAGTGTACTGGTGTACCCAGTGTTCGGTGAAATGCATTACTAAGTAATTAAGTAAGTAATTTCATTGAAAAAAGTAAAGTACGGGATTACTCTTAATTTTTCAGTAATTTAATTAGTTACTTCTGATGTAATTGCGTTAAATACTGTATAGACTATAGAACAATTCTATATAAAACAATAGTGAATTTAAAACCAAAATTTAATGTCTTATGTTAAAATATTTTTTCTAATTAAATGCAGCCCCTTAAATTCTTTGTCCAGTTCATGAATAATTTATTTGATTTTATATGATTTATTTGAAAGAATTAAAATAACTATTTCATGTTTATCCTTGTATTTTTCATCTGGCCAAGGTTGATAAGGGTTTTAATAATAATAATAATAATAATAATAATAATATGTTTAATTTATATAGCGCCTTTCCAGAGCTCAAGGACACTTTACAATAGTAACACAATAATACACAAACAAAGAACAGTCACAAAAACACAGTTCAGATAGCACAGTCATTGAGAGTGAATACATAACACATTAAGATAAATAACACTGAGAAAACAAAAAAGTTTTAAGTTGAGATTTAAACTCAGAGATAGAAGAGATGCTGCGAAGAGTCAGGGGGAGTGAATTCCATATATTGGGTGCTACTATGCTGAATGACCTGCCACCCATAGTAGAGAGGCGAGATCTAGGGACAGAAAGGAGTCCGAACCCAGAATGTTTTAGAAAGTAATTAGTAATAATAATGCAATTACTTTTCAGACAGAGTAATTAGTAAAGTAATCTAATTAAACTGTAGAAGATGTAACTATTAGCCAGTAATTAGTTTCTTTTTAGAGTAACTTACCCAACACTGGATGTCCCTAATAAAGTGGTCACTGAGTGTATATTCCAGAATGACTCAACCAACAGTCACACACATGCAATGGAATATCTCTCTGCTTGCATTTCTGAGGAGTTTATGTTTCCTGTAATGTAATGTTCCTCCTGTGCTTAATTTCAGCAGTTCCAGAGAAATAGAATGAGAAATAAAAATAATCATCATAGAGGAGCATCTGAGTGCACTTAAACATTAATGAGGTGTCACAGGAATGTTTACAATCATATTTCCAGCAATGCATGAGGATGATTAATTTATATCAATTTGAAATAATTCCAATGTCGCTGAATGGACAGAAATAGTCACTGGGATGTTGTCTTTGGCCGTGAGAGGACATTATATAACACAGGCAGGAAGGTCAGGGAGAGGGAAGAGGTTTAGTTGCACCTTTATCTTATAATGGAACTGGTTTTCCTTCACAGCCCAGATTCTACATTGGACATAAATTGGCAAGCCAACATAAAAATGCCCTTAAAATCAAACACTAAATTAAAGGCATGTCTTCAAACCTGTCCAAGGGACTGATGCATCTGTGCCAAAATAGCTACTGTAGAGTTTAATTAAACATACAGCCTTTGATAACAACAAAAGATACAGGAAGCTTTTCCCCTCCATTTTAAATGTTGATAAGCTTTTAAAAAATGTATTTCGCTATTTTAACTATGCATGACTGTATTGTTAGTTTGATTTAATTATAAGGATTTAGCATTGCTTGTACTTGCTGTCCAAGACCCTGCCAGAGCAGATCTGCGACCATGGCCAGGTCTATGGGCACTTCTTTGTGCCCCCCTATAGATTGCACCCTAGTACCGGCCCTGCCTGTGACCTATTTTTGTGTTATGACCAATGGTGTAGATTTGGCTTGAACATTGGGGGGTTTGCAGCATGAAGTATTACATGTTTCCATTAGGGGTGTAACGGTACATGTATTCATCCCAAACCGTCACTGTACTGACGTCACAGTTTGGTGCATGCAGTCAGACGAAGAATACATCCGAGTCAGTCACAGGCGATCCACACTCCAATCCAGAAGGGGGCGCGCGTGGTAATGCGACGCTGTTTGCTAACCGCCACAACAGGAAAAAGAGCAGAAGAAGAAGCGACCATGTATACACCAACCCAAAACAAGAATGGCGAGTTCAGATTTTTATAATGAAGTTACCAGTTGGCAAATACTACCTGGCTGTACCTGGCCTGCTACCTCAGTACCTCCCTACTAGCATGGGTGGTTTGTTTTTCTGTCTTTTTGGGAGGGTTGGGCTTAAGCTTTGAATGTTTAAATATAGTTTAAGTGGAACAAATTGTAACACTCCTTCTCCTAATGCACAAGTTTTATTTTTAATTATTCTATTTATTTTGTACTTTTATAACACAAGAGGTGCTTTTCAGTTTTGTAGCTGATTGTGACCAATACCTTTAGTTTTTTATCAGCCCTACAAAAAAATATGACCTATGCAAGAGTGCATTCTGTTTACTGCTTAGTGTTTAATACACTAAAGGAGGCTGTACAGTACCAACTACCTTAGGGGGGACTAAATGCTGCTAGGTGGAACAAACTGTAATTTGCACTACTGTCTGTTAAAATAAAGGAAAAGAAACTTAGCATTTGGGATTGTTGCTTTTTCCTGTTGTACCGAACTCGTATCGAACCGTGACCCCAAAACCGAGGTACGTATCGAACTGTGACTTCTGTGCACCGTTACACCCCTAGTTTCCATTGATCATGGTATAAATATTGGGGGGGTTGTACTTGCTTGTTTTGATTATTGGGGGGTTACCTCCCCCCATTCCCCCTGGAATCTACGCCCTTGGTCATGACACAGACTCACCAATTGAGAATCTCTGCTCTGGAAAATAGGTGACAGATGAATGAAGACCTCCATCTGTGTAAGACATCACATTACAATTTGCTTTTTTATTTGTGTTACTCAGAGCAGCTACTGTGCCCACTGATTCAACTGCTTAATCACAGGTGAGTACTGAAACCCACAAAAGAGAAAATATTCACTTTTATGTATGGTAACTATGTTGGAATGGGTTTGGGGAAAATAATAGAGCATTATTTAATCCATTACGATGTGGATAACTGAGAGGGCAGCTTTGCTCGTGGTCACAAACGCCATGTCCATTCCTTTTCAGTAGCACTAGTGAGACATGAGTGATGACGTGCTGACTCACACTGTCAAAGTTAACTCAACATGTGCTGCCACATGTGCTGAATGAGGCTTTGCTTCTGTTCTTGGTAACCCCCAAATAATTGAAACAAGCAAGTACAAAAAGCTTTGTTATTTATCTTTAGATGCATGTGTGTCATATTTTAAGGCTGGTGCTGTTAACATTTTTGTTGTTTTTCTTCATTTTACCTGTGCTAGCATTTTACATTTGTCATATGTCTTCAGTTTGTCCATAACAAGTAGTCTATGTATTTGAATGAGACATATGAAGCTGCTTTTCATGGATGGCAGCTGCAGCACATATTGAAACATTTGGAACTTGATTTGATGCTGTTTGATGCCGTCACATGATGAAGTAAATTTGGATTACGTCATCGGAACTTGCCATACCTTGGCTTTTGGTTAATTGACGCCACTGTGTGATACAATGTCAAAAGATTGTCGTCACGACTTGAAGTATAAACAATGTAAAAAAAAAAAAAAGTTTTTTTTTTTTTTCAATTTTTTAAAATGGCACGTAGCATGCTAAACATCACATTATCCGCTAAAAACATGCCGATGCAAGCAGAGACTATTTAGCAGAGATAGGCCACTTCTATTATAATGAAAGGGAGAAATTGGAACGCTCAACCAAGAAGCTCATGAGCGCCCAACGGTCAACGGATCTAGAAAGGAAGTCCCACCTTACAGATAAAAGAGCCAATCACCTTTTAGATACAGACATCGCCTGTCAATCATCTTGAGAACGTGCATGCACATTAGTTATACAAGCTGGGAAAATTTGTTTGATCATAAATTTGACCAACCGTTTTTGAGATGAGATGTAGTTCCCCCATTCAAGTAGATAGGAGCTGCACTCTCATGACTGGAAAGAGCGTTCCAAAGATGGCCGCCAGTGGACTGACTTGCTAGAAAAACTACCGATGGAAGTGAAAACACAGGAGACCGGTGTGAATTTTGGAACACTTCCATGTTCAGGAAAAATGTGGAGAGATAAGAATCTTTATATTATATATAAATTAAAATATACAGTGACAGAACCTATATTTGCTACTACTACTAAATAATTATCCAACATAGAAACACAAGTGACTGACTGGAATAACTTAGACATATGACAATGAGCACGTTTACATGCACCGCAGTACACTGAGTGCATTCAATACGCTGATAACTAACAAAAATCAACAATGCAAGAAAACCATATTTAGACCTACATTAGATTTTAAACCATCAGATTATTCCCATTTTTTTGATGCCAAAACGTAAACAGGCACGAGCACAACACATACGCACCAGACTGATCTCACAGTGAAATCGGAATCTGTAGGCTGACTTTTCTTTAGCTAAAATCGGTCTATGCTTACCGAAATTCGAAACACTGCCCCCAGTGGCCAAAGCGGTAACTGTTGTTGGCCGTATGGGCATGTGTGTGTTCCATTTTCTGGGTGAAATGTCCACAGAGGGGCACCAAAAGCAAGTTGTGAATAAAGTTGTTTTTAGCTGTATAGGCTGTAATAGAGTGAAGAGGAATGCATATTTCATAAACTGATCCCCCAAACCTAAACCTAACCATCAATGGAGAAATAATGTAATGTTAAAGGGAAAAAAACCCAACCTCTGGATTGCACTGATTATGCAAACACAATAACTTCCTGATTTTAAAGTGGGATCCGAACCCAGGCCTCCCACACTGCTAACGCAACACACTTATAGTCACGCCACAAGAGGAAGGTAAATACAGCCCTTACAAAAAATCTACAGTTGCCGCAAATTCTACACTCATTATTTTCACATGCAAATGACATTGCGGAAGACTCTTCATTGACGCCAAGGTTTGCTGCAGGTTCACGACTACCGGTGAAGAGCTGCAAACCTCTGGCAAACATTTGCTGTTGAAAAGTTGATGCAAAGTTAAAACAATAAAGTGTCTTGACATTATAACTATTTGAATGTGCATTAACTAATGGTCAGTTTGGGAATTATATAATGCAATAATTATTGTAAATGACAAATTAATGGACGTTATAAAGTATTAAAGCTGATGTTCTTTAATGGTTGTTTGGTCCTCCAGCCGCAGTGTTTTTCTTTGATGAGATAATTGGTACATAAGGTCACCAACATCGTTTTCTCAAAGTCAGGCCTTCACTCGCCCTCTAAACTAAACACGTCCACAACAGCACTTCCTGTCAAACAGGAACTGATAGTATGCTCCATTTTTATCTGGGCCAGAACATGGAAATGTTATTGTATTCATCCGGGCCTTTGAGTCTGTCTCTGTGTCTCATTCTTGACCATGAACAATAAACATTCACCAATGGCCAAATTTCACTCATCTGTTTCCGTATCCCAGCTCTTAATTTCACACATTTTATAGTGACAGAGACAAAAGACTGCAGGTGTGTGTGGTTTGTCAAGGATGAAGAAGCTGATATCATGCTAAGGAATAATAATACATTTGGATGGCATACCAAAAGGGAGCAAAACACAAACTGTGAAAGAATAAAATTATTTGTGTCTAAGAAAGACAAAGCACAAAGATGGAGGGGAAAATTGTGGCATTTTCATGGTCTTTTTTTATTGCCACAATTGAACACTTTAAATATTTTATAAAATAGTCCCGTAGTAAATAGTAAAACTGTTTCACAGTGCATAATACAAAAATACAGCATACAGTATCACAGATTCAGTAGATACTGCAGACCAGTATACAAATAGCTGGTTACCATAAAACCCATCTTCCATTAGTTGGGAAACCTCTATTGATATGCAAGTGTACATGTACTAAAACAAACAGCAGCATACTGATCAGAATAACACTTACATCTTATAAGTTATTAAAGGTGCACTCAGTATTTTTCCTCATTAAAAAAGTTTTACTCCCAAAGAAATTAATTGTTATTTATGAATATATGTATATAATTATGACGACTGAAATAAGATTAGGACTTTAGTGATGTCAGTAACCTTGTAAAAGCTGTTTAAATCTACATGGAGAGGGTCTCCTCACGGGGGCGGCCATGTTTGAATCACATGACCAGTTGAATACTACTTGCTTAATCTCAGTAACCACTCATTTATTGGAGACTTTCAGTGTTGGATTTAATTAATCATGGCTGACTGTGAATAGTGAATTTCTACAAATGGCATCTGAAACTGAAACTATTGATTTTGAATGATGCTGCATCCGCACCACTAGGTGTCAGTGTAAGTCCAAGACCACACAAACAAAAAATACTGAGTGCACCTTTAAAACACATATCTCTAATTACTTACAAACATTCATAACAGGTTCTTTAGCAACTCTTAAATAATCATATCACCATGTTTTACATATCATAACAAAAGCCTATGTAGTGTTAAAAAGTGAACTACCTACAAAGACAGCATTTTTAGGCATCATAGTGAGCAACAACAACAACAACAACAACAACAACAAAAAGCTGCTTTAGGAGATATCTTATTTTATCCAAACTAGCAAAGCATTGCATGTGTCCTTCATGGGGAAGGCAAAAGGTTGAAGGAAATGACAATTATTAAAATTACAGAATAAAAAAATAGTTCAATAGTTCAAGGAGTATTTTGGAGTAAGCTGCTAATTAATTCAGTCACTTATGAAGTTCCATTTTGGTTAGGATCCTTAGAAGGTAGTTGCCTGTGTAGAAAGTAGCAAGGCAGCTCAGTTCAGACAAAACTGTGTGTTTTTAAATATGCTGTACAATGAAGTAGTAGCGCTTAATGATAGGTTAGGGACTGTATCTCTCTCTCTCTCTCTCTCTCTTTCTCCATCTCTCTCTTCATTTACATACAGTAACTCTCTATTTCTCTCTCAAACCATTGGTTGAGTATCACAGCCCAAAAACTCCACCCGCAGGGCAATGTCGTTGACCCAGCCTTTTGGGTGAATCCGTATAAAGCGGGTAAACAGGGGAGGATCAAACTCGTTCAGCGCTTCCTCATCATATTCTCTGTTTCCTTCAAAGACCTATATAAGAAAGCATAAAATCACATCAACATGAATGCAGGATACAAATCTACATCTACTGTATAATCCATATCACAATACAAATTATACTGTCACATTACAGAATATTTATGCCATGTTCATGTGACGGCGGAATTACTGTAATTACGAGTTTAAGTTATATATATATATATATATATATATATATATATATATATATATATATATATATATAATAATAAAGGTTCATTTTATAATTACAAGTTGGAAACTAATAATGTTATGAACTGTTGCACGATGTGGAACAATCACAGTCAAGCCAATATCAAAGATATTTGATGTTTAATATACAGTACAGTTATGAGGAGTGGGATTTTGGACAAATGAGAGTTTACTGAAGGCGGGGCAACCCGGTGTAACGCAGCAGAGACAGAAACCAAGTGACCAACAAAATGTCCTGTCGCTCGTCATGGATGATTTGGACTTTTATTGCAATAAAACGCTTTTATTGCTGTTTGCTTTATCATGTCACATCTGGATTGGAGATAGTGTAATTGTATTATGTATTTCAATAAAATAAATACTAGGGCTATCAATTGATAAAAAAATGTAATCAAATTAATAACATAAAATGCTGATCAATTAATCAAATTAATTGCATATGTAAATATCTGCTGAGAAAGCCACTCATATAACAATAATTCAATATATAATGATTTAATAATTATA
Source organism: Myxocyprinus asiaticus (assembly GCF_019703515.2). Taxonomy (NCBI): domain Eukaryota; kingdom Metazoa; phylum Chordata; class Actinopteri; order Cypriniformes; family Catostomidae; genus Myxocyprinus; species Myxocyprinus asiaticus. The sequence goes on along the minus strand of NC_059370.1, from coordinate 42,591,638 downwards.
AATAGTTATATTTAAATATTTATAATTTAGATTATAAAAATAATAATGTAATTAAAATGTATTACATTATTGTGGCAGACGAATAAAGTATGATTAATAAGACAATACAAAAGGTGGCTTGAGAATGCAATATATTTTTTTATTATATATTATTGAATTTAAGCCTATCATTGGCCGACAGTCCACAGCGATCCATCTGGCAATTTAATTTGTCAATCTGTCTGAGATAGACTTATTATAAGGGCTTGTCTAAGGACGCGTTAATGTGCACTTGCTTTTGGAGTGCCTCACTTTGGTTGTGTCAAGTCATAAACAGTATTTTAGGTCATTGTGTCAAGTTAAACATAGTTTGAAATTATCGCTTTAGAAATAGTGTTTCAACACAAGAACGTGTTCTCATCTTGTGCTGTCACTAGTGTCAAGGAGTCCTGAGTGTGGTTTATTCCCTGTACAGCTGCGAGTTGCCTAAACAGCTGGAGTTTCGCTTCCTGCCCCCTGCTGAAAACAGGTGGTACATCAAGCTTGAATTGCTCTGATGGTAGGAATATTATTATTTTTTTATTTATTTAATTAATTGCACTGAATGAACGCGCTAAATTGACAGCCCCAATAAATACACACTAATCTACACAATTAAACACAAACCTTCACTTGATCTGTGTCTTGTTCCTTCACACTGGTCCATTTGTGGCCGTCGTCGCTAATGGAGACAGTAAATTCAGTAACCATCATTTGTATGAGCACAGATCGAGCGCCCTGCGTAACCACACCTGTCACTCTCTTCATATACATAAAGTCCACCTGTAACCACTCATGAGGGTTATTAGTCTGCAGAGAGAGAGAGAGAGAGAGAGAATTTACAATGATGGTTTACTATTTCCATGTCTTTGCTATGGGGATGTTCACACCCCCAAAAAAGTAATGACAATTACCACCACATTGAGCCCATATACATGCGCACCAATACACTGATAACTCCCAAAAATTAGCCTATTTAAAAAAAAATTGCGTTATTCTCTGCTTTTGATATCAAACCATAAAGAGTCATGCGCACAACACATGCATACATTGGATAAGCTGGTAAGAACGCGGCTTAACCTAACACTCCACCGCCGGGTCCGTGGGGAGGCGCTATATGGCAAGCCGTTTTAACACTTAACACCCTGAAGTTCCAATATGCATAAATTAGGCATATGTGGTATCATTTGAAAGTTTAGAATCTGTTCTTTTCAGAGAACCCCATCACTTTTGTATTTATTTACATAAAATAACAAAATGAGGCCTAAAAAAAATTTGTCGCAAATTGGCCCCACCTAGAGGTTATGTTGTAGAAATAAAAAAAAAATGAATATGAATATGTCCTTCACATAGCACTTAAATAGACATGTCATATATCAAATGAAAGTGCTCATGCTCAGGAAGGTGACTGTACAGTCTTTTTTTTTTTTTTAATCACAAAGTGACATTTTATTTTGGTAAATCATAAAAAGTAAAACGTCTGTTTTCTTTGCTGACCACTGATCTATAAGCCCCAAATAGCCTCAGACTTTATATCAACTCTTACCTTGGGTTATTAGCTTTAAAATTAGTTAAAGAAATTACTTGGTGGAAGCTCTCAGCACAAAAAAAGACTTGTTGTCTATGGGTGAGTGCTAAAATTCGTTAGAGCACCACCTACATTTCAGATCAGCATAATGTGATGGAAGGTGATAGAGGAATTATAATTTATTTCTAGTACTTTTTGCCATCCAGTGGAATAAAATAATACTTTTTGCTTGAAAATTAATGACATAGAACTGAAATAGCATGCTATTAAACATTAGACATTAAAATAATACGTATTAAAAAAAATGTCCATCATAAAATTGTAAACATATACAATGTTATTTATTAATTATTTCGATCATTTCTTAAAATGTAGGTGGTTATCTGTAAAATGAGACCATTTTTATGAAATTAGTCCACTGTAAGTGTGAACAGGGAGCCTTTAAATTTGCGTGTGAAAAATTTCAGGTGGCAGCCCAAAAACCCTGCAGAGCATAACAGGTTAAGGTGTTTACATGCAACACAAACATCACATCAACTGGGCAAAAATGTACCTGTGTTGATCGGTTTATTCTTAAGCCTTTTAAGACCTTACACCGATAAAGAAAAGCTGTTCAATGCATTTACATGACCACACACTTTTTCGGCTTATTAAGCATAATCATGTAAGAACGTGCATGTAAACGCGCTCAGTGTCATTTCCAGCACATGTCAGTATTTGTATTGCATTTAATAGTAGGGATGCTCCGATCAATCGTCCACCGATTGGTATCGGCTGATTTTCACGTCTTACAACTCGATCGGTAATTTGTCCGATTGCAAAAACCGATTGCCCTTTAAGACTTCACCAGCACCTGGCATCTTGGAGTGTGTGGAACACTGGCAGAGTGTTGTAAGACATCAGACTTGATTCAGCAATTATGAACGATGCAAAGAGGGAGAGGTATGGCGAATATGAAACGTTTGTGTTCTGTACTGTATGCGTATATGACATTTCACCTGTGACATGTCAAAGAGAAACTGGCTCGAGCTGTGAAACAGTCTTTATTATCATTCATGACAGCGGCTTCTCATTCTCCTCCACGTATAGATATCACAGTGATAATGCGGGATACAAGATGTAGTGCAATTTAAACATCTTTATGAAATATCTCGCGATTAAACGGTGACAACTATTATAAACGCTGTTGTAAATCCTTCTGTCAGTATATATCCAGCTGAGTCTTCAGCTATGTGTGAAAGTTTTTTGCAATTTTTTGTTGACAAGATTAGTAACATCAGATTGAACATTATCCCCTCTACTTATGATCCCTCTGTCCCCTCTACTTTCACTGCTGTTCTTAACACATTTGAAACTATTTTACTTCCTCTTTTACAAGAAATTGTGAATAAGCTGAAGCCCACTGGTTCCTCTTTCGATATTATGCCCCAACAACTTTTTCAACAAGTTTTTGATGTGATTGGGCCCAATCTTTTTATTTTTATAAATAAGTGCCTTGAAACGGGAATTGCACCTGATTATTGAAGCATGCCTCTGTTAAACCCCTACTAATCTACTGATTCTAGTAATTCTGTAGTGCTTGTGCTTTTAGATTTAAGTGCTGCCTTTGATACAGTTGACCATGCTGTCCTGATCTCCCGTTTTGAGCAATGTGTAGGTATTCAAGGAAAGGCTCTGATAATAGGAGTTTCTCAGTTAATATCAGTGAATTGTCCTCTGGTTCGGCTCCACTTATCTGTGGTGTCCCCCAAGGCTCTGTTCTTGCTCCTATTTTATTTTCTTCTATATGCTTCCTTTAGGTTATATTTTTAAGAAATACGATATCTCTTTTCACTGCTACACCGATGACACCCAAATCTATTTACCTTTGAAACATAAGAATTGTATTGACTTGCTTCTGGCCTGTCTCTCTGACTTAAAGGCTTGGATGTCCTTACATTCTTTTAAACTTGAATGAAAGCAAGACTGAGATCATTGTGTTTGGGCCCAGTGAAGCCCTTAGAACCTCTGATCTTAATTTCGGCTCTCTGTCTCTGCAAAAATGTCGGTGTGTTCTTTGATAATGCTCTTAAATTTGACAAACAAGTCAACTCTAGTTTTTTCCATTCATAAGCATTGGCCAAGGTGATGACCTTTTTTTTTTTATTAAGAATTCTGAAATGGCAATTCATGCTTTTATTACTTCACAGCTTGACTATTGCAATGCACTTTATATGGGTATTAGTCAATCATCTCTTTCCAGGTTGCAAACTGTACAGAATGCAGCTGCTAGGCTTCTGACTGGTGTCAGGAAATGTGAACATATCACCCCTGTTTTAGTCTCGTTACACTGGCTTCCAGTTTGCTACAGAATTGATTACAAAGTCCTACTCCTCGTTTGTAAATCCTTAAATGGTCTAGCACCGTCTTACCTCGCTGATCTCCTGTCTGAGCATCACTCAGGTTCTCAAACCAGAGGTTATTAACAATCCCAAGAACTAGACTAAAATTAAGAGGTGACCGTACATTTGCTGTAGCTGTAAATGTATAAATGTAATAGTTCTTTATACAATATAACGTATTAGCTATGATCCAAAGATAAACAAAAATAAAATAAGGAAAAATCATTATTATATGAAATAGAGACAGTGAATAAATATGCAAAAATGTCACATTACGTTTATAGGTTATCAGTTTGACACAAAGATTAATTGTTTATAGGGATACCTATTTGAATATAAAGAATATTTTGTGTTAGCCTACACTTTCAAGTTTTATTAAAAAGCTTTTATAATTAGCCCTTTAAACTTATTTTGTCAGCAAAAACTAGGCAAAATTCAGATAATAGTGTGCAGAAAGCTTAAATATAACCAGTTATGACAGAACTCCTGATAAAAGGTGATGATCGGTATCGGCCGATCAGGTGACAAGAAAATTGGTGGTCGTATCGGCTGTAAAAATCCTGATCGGATCATCCCTATTTAATAGAATTCTCTGATGGAAATGACATTTTTTACATTTTTGAAATAAAATGTCAGACTACTTTGTCTTGCAAAGGCTAATTTCATAGCTAACATATTATGTATCTTAAATACACACAATTAATTACTATATTCAGTTTTTTTGTGTGTGTGTAATTTAGCATAATTCAGCTTGATTGGAAATGACACCCAATAAAAATATTCTGCTTACAAGTGATATTTACCTGGATTTTTCTTTGTTTTCTTCAAACATAACTTGTCTCATTTTTCATCTCAAGCATGCTCTTCACTGACACTTTTGTCTACTTCGTTAACAAGTACACTAACTTTTGAACAAACTAGGGGCGAAATTGTTTGGTGTGGTGGAAATGGCGGGAACTGTGGGACAGTCATAATTTGTGAAAAGTTGATAGAAATAATTTTCACACAATAAAAATTTAAATGATTCATGCTAATTTCACTCTATGTTTAGATGATCATAGTTTTAAATATGTAATAATTTGTATCATAGTTTAATATTGAAACTAAAGTCTGGGTCTGGGACAAGGCTAAAACCGTAAAACTTGTACCTAAAAGCCATTTGAAAAGTACCAAAAATAACTAATGAAGACCTGGTAAAAAGTTACAAATTTTAATGAGACCATATACTGTATGTATATACAACCCCAATTCCCCAAAAGTTGGGACAGTATGATAAATGCTAATAAAAACAAAAAAGAGTGATTTGTAAATTATATTCGCCCTTTGCTTTTTTGAAAGCACTACAACTACACATTATATGATGTCTTTCCTTGTGAATTTCATTGTTTTTTTTGAAAATGTACAGTAATTTCACATCAGATGATTGCAACACGCTCCAAAAAAGTTGAGACAGGGACATTTAAGACTAATAACAATTTGACGAGTTGAAATAACAAGGCGATGTGAAACAGGAGATGTTAAACTGGTGAGGCAGTTGTGTCATAGTATATAAGGAGCCTCCAAAAACAGCCTAGTCCTTCAAGAGCAAGGATCATTCGAGACTTGTCAATTTGCCAACAGATGCTTCAGCAAATAATCCAGCACTTTGAGAACAATGTTCCCCAAAGACAAATTGAAAGGATTTTGGGCACTTCACCCTCTACAGTGCACAGTATAATTAAAAGATTCAAGGAATCTGGTCAAATCTCGGTGCGTAAAGGGCAAGACGAAAACTCACCGATCCCTCAGACGTCACTGTCTTCAAAAACAGCATTCATCTGTAATGGATATCATGTACATGGGCTTGGGATTACTTTAGTAACCTTTGTTAGTCAACCCCACATGCTGCTGCATCCACATGCAAGTTAAGATTTTACTGTGTAAAGGAGAAGCCATACATCAACACTGTCCAGAAGCGCTGGCGACTTCTCTGGGCTCGGTCTCATCTTAGATGGAAAGTAGAACAGTGGAACTGTGTTTTTGGTCTAAAGAGTCCACATTTCCCCAAAATTTTGAAAAACAAATTCGTTGTGTTATCCGGGCCAAAGAGGAAAAGGGCCATCCAAGCTGTTATCAGAGGCAGGTCCAAAAGCCAGTGTCTGTATGGGCCAGGGGTGTGTCAGTGCCAATAGCATGGGTAACCCGTACATCTGTGAGAACACCATGAATGCAGACAGATATGTACAAATTTTGGAGCAACATATACTGCCATCCAGCACCGTCTTTTCCAGGGACATCCCGGAATTTTCAGCAGGACAACTTCAAACCACATTCTGCCCGGATTTCAAGTGCATGGCTGTGTGAGCAGAGAGTGCGGGTGCTAGACTGGCCTGCCTGCAGTCCTGACCATCTCCAATTGAGAATGTGTGGTGCATTATGAAGCACACCATATGGCAACGAAGACCCCATGCAATTGTACAGCTAAAGACCTACATAATGGATGAATGGGAGAAAATTCCCCTTTTTAAACTTAACAAACTTGTGTCTTCAGTGCACAAATGCTTTACAAGTGTTATTAGAAGAAATGGTGATGTTTCACAGTGGTAAACACTCGACTGTCCCAACTTATTTGGAGTGTGTTGCAATCATCTGATTTGAAATTACTGTACATTTAATAAACAAACAATGAAATTCACAAGGAAAGACATCATATAATGTGTAGTTGTAGTGCTTTCCATATAGTAAGGGCGAATATAATTTACAAATCACTCCTTTTTGTTTTTATTAGCATTTCTCATACTGTCCCAACTTTTTCAGAATTGGGGTTGTGTGTGTGTGTGTGTATATATATATATATATATATATATATATATATAAAGTTTAAATCTGTTAGTTTTAATAAAAATCAACCCCTGGGACATGAAATTGCCCGAAGTAGAAAAAACACTCATGTATGTACTGCATGTGGATAAATAGATGGCTTGATGGACAGATAAAATGTTTAGCTGATGTAACACCTCCTACCTTGGGTCTCCATGCATTTGCACGCCCTTCCTGGTGGAGTCGAGCGAGGTCTGGACTCCATGAGAGTAGCCACTTGTCCTGGAACGATGATGCACTGATGCTAGTTCTGGGAATCGACCCGCGCTGCATTCCCAATGGCATGGAACAACCTGACGAACACAGTGTACATACTTAAATTAGTCTAAAAGTCATTGATGTACTGTGGATATACAGCAAGGCCTTATTATGGAGCTCTTATTCATCTCTCTCTCTCTCTCTCTCTCTCTCTCTCTCTCTGGAAAGTCAACAAACATTTGAAAATTTCTACTCCAAATTTCCTCTGATAATGAAGCCTTTGAAGTTGCTATTGATCTGCTGCTACAAGGAAGAAGGAGTGCACCAAGGGAGAGTGTGTAAACAAAGAAAAAGGGAGATTTACTGTAAAAGATACAATGCTTGAGTGAAAGTAGGAATTTAATTCTGATCTCTTTGAAGGTATAGTATGATAAGAGACACTCGAATGAAAACCAAAAGCATCCAGAGCTGTCATATTTCTACATTAAAGTGCTTACATCCTGATACAAATTATGATACAAAAGATGTACTATTCATAGCAATAATAATGACTGTCCTATAGTTCAGTTGTTTCCTAGTTAATGCATTGTTTGTTTAACAGCATCTTCTTCCTTTACTTCATCTTCCTCCTCTTCTTCATCATTAGACAATGCTATCATGACAGTGTATGTGTGTGTGTGTGTGTGTGTGTGAGACTGTATACACTCACTATTTAGGTCACATCCCAGCAGTTCGATTCTCAGAGTGGGCTGTTTTTGGAAGGTCAGCGGATTAATCCGGATATAACGACCCATGATAGGCGGAGAAAACCTGTTCTCTTTAATTCTGGAGGCATCCATGTTTCCACTGAATGTCTGGTGTCAAATAAACATGAAAATGATTCAGCAACATGTCAAGGGTGAATGTATGAAGGATATAAAAATAGTTTACAAATTTATGTTTCATCTAAACTCAAAGCAGAACTGTTTCAGTGGGAAACATGACGTGTAAGTTTCATTATGTTTTCTTAGATGGTTTGTGATGGTTCAGGGAAGTTTCTGGTTGTATGTGTTTTTAATGGTACTAAGCTGCTGCTGTGTACTCTTTTATGGGACATCCATAATTTAGTGTCTCTGTCCATTACATTCTTGGTTATTTTGGTTATTTGTCCCATAGAAAACAGAAGTTTTCTTGCTCCTTTGCAATAGTTTTGACATACTATGTAGACATCCTTTAACTTCCAAAACGCAAAACTTCCTTCCCATTGCATGCAACCCACATACAGAAACGTTTATGTAATTACATAATTAGCCTATGACAAAACAACCATGAACTAACATATGACCAGTAGCATAGCCAAGAACTTTTGGGTGGGTGGGCCAAGAGAAATTATCGACTGCATGAGATCTGTAAATGTATGTATTATTTAATTAATTTAGTCTCTATACCATTTTTTTGAGAATGAGTATGAATACCTATACTACATTTTTGGCACTTGGTGTAGATACCAATCTGTATTATTATAATTATTGTATTATTTATTTATCAATTATTGTATTATTTTTATCAAATTAAGCGCTTTAATACAGAACCTCACAGCACAATACAAAATACAACATTGGAGGTATTTTTGTCAAATAAAGTGCTGCATAAGAGCATCACAGACAGGGGTGTACTAGGAAGAGAAATCAGCCCTGGATTTTATATAGAAACCGGCCAAAATGTTTTTTTGTAGTGGGGGGGGATCGCTGTCCTTTTCTGCATATTGTGGCCCTCTTTGGCATATCGTGGCACCGTTCTGCATAACACGCTCAACTCACCACACGCCCTACCGAGAATGAACCACGTTATAGCGACCACGAGGAGTTTACCCCATGTGACTCTACCCTCCCTAGCAACCGGGCCAATTTGGTTGCTTAAGAACCTGGCTGGAGTCATTCAGCATGCCATGGGATTGGAACTAGCGAGCTAGCAAACTCCAGGGGTGGTAGCCAGCGTATTTTACCACTGAGCTACCCAGGCCCCCCATACATACTGTTTATTTGAAATTGTCATTATTTTATCTTAGAAAATATAGCGGATGAAGTTGACAGTATTAGGAGTTTTAAAAGCACTTTAACATCCAAAGTTATTTAAACCAGCATCTTATGTCTACACGATCTGGTTTGGATGAACAGGTCAGAAGTTATTTAAATATAGCCTAAATAATGCAATTCATAGCAGTCAATTCACATATATGGCTTTTGCTACAAATAATGTATTAGATGGGGAAAATACAGTGGTTATATCCGCTGCCCGATACGGGATACCCGTCAACTAAATGTGCGTCATATCGCCTCATCAGGTGATTACAGTGTAAACAGTTTTGTTTTAATGAAAGTCATCAAGTCATTTGAATTTTTATAGCGCTTTTCACAACACACATCTTTTCAAAGCAGCTTTGCAGAAAATCACGCATTAACAAAAAATTTAACTGTAATATATATAAAGTCGTAGCATCATCATTGTGTAGTTTGATTATATATGATTGTACATTTTGTATAAAAAATAAATAATTAAATAATAATTGTATTTATAACCCCAGTGAGCAAGCCAAAGGCAACTGTGGCAAGGAACACACAATTCCATAAGATGTTGGCTGAAAGCGATAGTTTTGTTTAATAAGATTTGCTTTAATAAGACAATGACTGGGAGGCACCAATGGGTGGCACCGGCCCACCCAGGCCCACCTGTAGTTACGCCAGTGCATATGACTGCTCACATTTACGAATCAACATCTATTCAGAAACTTGAAGCCGTTGTTACTCATTTTACAAACAAAGATGTTAGCTAATAATCATAACATGCATGTCTTAAAGGTACAGTAGCAAAAACAGCCTGTTGAATGGTAAGAGTGAGAGAGAGGGTGGAAAACGTTCTGATATGGACTGAATTGTTTTGGTGCATGAAACCTTTACCAGGGAGAAGCATAAAATGCAACAAAATTGAGGAATATGACCTTGTAGTGAACGTTTAGTGAAATGTATGTACTGACATAAAATGATTTGGTGCTGTTTCCTCTGTAAGTGGTCCAGTTCTCCTGGTCTGTGCTGTAACTGATGCTGTACAATACAGTGAAGAACTCGCGCAAACCCATCGAGGTCTTTGCACCTTGAGTCTGAACCCCATGAAGGAGCATGGGCTTTAACAGATCCACCTTCGATAAAAACGAAGAGAGGAGAGGGATAATGTATAGTCAGCAAGTCAGTCAAGTATTCCAGAAATAAAGTTAAATATTTCAGGACTCTTTTCTTCCCTGTGCTCCCTATCTCTCAGACAGAATTGCACAGACATTGATACTGGAGCAAAAGTTAACAAAGCTCATTGTGTAATCCTATTTATAGTATTTTAAAACTATTTCCTGCTTTGTTTCGCTGACAGTGAAATAAAAATGTGTCATGACTCGCTATATGAGCAACACATAAATCATAGTGGTTTTGTGATGATACGAGTCATCATGGTCCATGATTGAGACATCTTTTCCTTACATAATTCCTTCAAACTGATCCACAGCACATCATGTTATCTCTGTTTTACCTGGAGCCAAGAGTTTTTGCTGTTGCCCATCCAGGCATTAACAGATCCAGATAACTCCAGTCGGGCTAAACTGGGCTTCCAGTCACCTTGAAGACAAACAGGATTTTTTTTTATCATTTATATAAATGCAGAATTATTTGTAATAACAATATACAAGTAGTTCATTAATTAGATTGTTTCAGAATAAAAGCTGAAGTGTGTAACTTTTTGGGTTTCAAATACTTTCTCCTATTCCAGCTTAATAAGCAGAGACAACTATAAGTAAGCCATTCATAGGTTAATTTTCCTGAAAACTGTAAACACTGTGTTTCTGTAATGTTAAAAACATTCCTCTGTTGGTTTTGAGCGGCCCGTCCAGCCTGACACAACAACTTTGACTCAATAATAATGAAAGCTGTTTGAAAACGACATTTATTCAGTTTGGTGACACTAGAGGCGCAGAAATGACACTTCAGCTTTAACATTTTCAAATACAAATTAAATTGGTAAAAATCTGCTCTCATATCATGGTGTGAAAGCGAACTATTTCTGATCTTCAAACGGTCACGACGCATTTATAAACGTCTCTAAAATGCTTGGCAATGATTGTATGTTATGAAAATAAAAATACAGACTGTACACACAGATACCAAAATAATACAAATAAAAAGTCCCTGATTTAACACTTATTTATTCATTTATTATAGAAAAAGTCTAGGTAGGGGACAAGCCAAAATAGAGCAATTCTGGCATATGTAATCTTTCGACACTCTTAAAAAGGAAGAGACACAATAAAAAACGTTTCTAGCAATTATAATCTATCCTTTAAAACTAGAATGATTTTTTTCTTTAAAATCATCCCAGAGCAGAGGTTTTCAAACTGGTGTCCGGGGACCCCCAGGGGGCCTTAAGGGGGTGCTAGAGTGTCCACGAAAAATATCAGTGAAAAAAAGTATTTAAATATATATATATATATATATATATATATATATATATATATATATATATATATAATTTTTTTTAATTAAGAGTAAAATAGTTGACATTTAACAAATTGGTCCCACTTTATATTAGGTGTCATAACTACTATGAACTAACATTAAAATTCATACAATACAATATATGTATTGTGTAACTACATGTTGTTCTGCAAAATTCTCACAAGATTCACATTTGCTGCTACTGAGGTTGAGGTACGGGTTAGACCCCCATATAAAGTATTCTGTACTTTATATAGACACCAAATACAAATTTGACATTATTACGGTTTCTGCTTTCTGAAGACTGGCGGGAATGATTATGAGATTAATGGCAATTATTCTATTAGCAGCGCTAAGTTTTAACAATAAGAAATAATAACATATCTGTATATAGTTAATAGTTAGAAAAATACATCTAACATTACTCTAATAGTGCAGAAAATACTATATGTTGTCAACTAAATACAAAGTAAATATTTTCCCGGCTTTAGTACAATAATAATATTTAATTTAGCATTTTGCAAATTATTTAATTTAATAATATGTTGCCTTTATGAAATCATGCTCACTATTTTTCTCACACATTATACATTAATATTTATAAATAATTATAAATAGTAAATATAGCTGCCTTTATATTTCATCAAAGGGTTGCTCACGAGGAAATCATCATAAGTTTGAAAACCCCTGTCAGGGGACAGAAAATTCCACCCTCATTGTTTGACCCATCGCTGTCATCACACAACAGACATGTAATTGAAGTTTCGGAAGTATTTCTTTGTGGTGTTTGCATTGCATTTTTTTGGACTTACCATACTGGTCAGAGGCTGTTATTTGATTATTGCTAATCCATCCTGATTGCATTCCTAACGGCTGAACACAACCTGTTAAACAAGATCAATCAGAGTCAGGTGTCCACTAACCATTCAGGAATTCAAACACGGATGCAGAAACAAAACTAAAGATCCATGAAAATGTCCGGTAAAGGAAGAGAGACCCTGTTCTATGCACTTACTAGGGTTGTAGACCAGTAGTTTGGCTCTCATGCCAGCCAGCTGATGTTCTGCTATAGTGCACTCTATTAACCAGGTGCCCACAATGGCTGGCCTCATCTCCACCGTCCCAAACACGCCTGGAGAACAATTGAAGAACGTTAAATAAAAAACATTTTTTTTAATTATTTTAAAAAGATGAATTATTGATAAAGGTCTTGCATGAGCCCTAATTGCAATGGCTTTATGCAAGTTCTTTTTCGCTGTTATATAGGGTAAATCTCGAAAAACCTGTCAAGAACATGTCTGGGTCATAATTAATTTCAAAATCAAAAGAGAAAATAAGATAATGGATTTTTAGGGCAATTAAGATCTTATTGACATTAGAAACTCTCTCCTTTCTCATCAATTTATTGAAAAAAAATCAATTATTAAATTATTAAATTATAAATATTATAAAAAATAAAAAAAATGTATAGACCTAAAATAGCCTTTATGTAAAATATTATGTTTTTCTAAAATAAATTCAAAAAAAATTTTTTTTGATATACCCACTGAAGCAATTTGCACAAAAAGATCCTGAAGAATGCTGCCAAATCAGAAATATGTTGTCTTAGATGTGATGTGAGAACAGTGAACTGTACCACACACACACACACACACAGACATGCAAGGTGGTGAAAAAAAGGATGTGTCTTTTACCAGGATAGAGATTGAAGATTCCCATTCTGTGTTTCTGGCCTTTTCCAACACTGAGTGGCAGTCCGTGGAAGTGAACAGCGTGAAACTCGCCTTGACTCCCAACGTTGAGGAGGTGCCAGCGAGCCGTCTGATACTGTCCAACCATCAGGCCGGGAAGAGTCTCTGCCACATAGCCATTGATAGCTACATGTGAAAAGTAACAATAATATACAACATGACACAAAAATTATGGCTATTACAATATATCCTAACATTTTTAGATTAAGCTACAATTGCATTATCATAATTTTGACTTGTCTAGAAATCTGGGTTACAGTGAGGCACTTACAATGGAAGTCAATGGGGGCAGATCAGTAAATGTTAAAATACTCACTGTTTCAGAAGTAAACAATATGCATGAAAATATGATTTTAGTGTGATAAAATCACTAACTAACCTTTTTTGTGTAAAGTTATATACAATTTTACAGTTTTGTTACCATGACGATGTAATGCCATAAACCCTATGCAACAGTAAAAGGACGGGCAAGGAGGAGGCGGGAACCGGCTGAACAGTTTTAATGTCAAACTTAACTTAAAACAAACATAAACAAACAAAGACACACATGCAATGCAGCCACGTGCGTCTCTTGCCTCCCGCTCCCCTTTATCTCGCTCTCCCGCTGATCATCATATTCAGCGCCAGCCGTGCAACCTCACGGCCCGGCCACGCCCTCCTCCTCGTCACACCCTAAACCCCAAAAATGTTTGTAATAACGGTGATTTAAACATCTTTACAGCTCAAATAATACACAAGCTTTAAGAGAAGAATTAATGTAAGTGCTTTTTAAAAAAAATATAAGATTCACATTTCTGCCTTTAAACCCCCAAAATTGGCCCCATTCACTTCCATTGTAAGATCCTCACTGTAACCTCGAGGGACGAGCTGAAATTATTTTTTGTGGTAATCAACATTATGCCCCAAGTTCTGTCGACTGAGCTCAACTTGTATTGAATCCGGAATATTCCTTTAGTATTGAGTGTGTAAAACATTCATCTTAGAAAAGTACTGAAGTGCTTGACGTTTAGGAAGGTTACGCAACTCTAAAATTACACAGCTGACATAACAGTCTTTTGCTGTGTTCACAGCGTTTCGGAATTACTATAATTACGAGTTTACCAATAGGAAAAGTCCATTGAGTGTTTTTTCGATTTCATAATTAGATGTAAACTCTGAATTTATGAAATCTCCAAGTTGTCTTCTTGTAATTATAATAATTCAGACTCGATATAAATGTAGCATTAATCACAGATTATGTCATAATGTACCGGCAAACTTGTTGCTAATAGCAAACCACGGATCATCTACTTTGGCTTGGCAGGGTGGGGTGCAAAACTTTCTGATGTTGTAGTCCAGGTACCAACTCTTCCTTTCATCAAAGGTGGTGAAGAGAAGGAAGAAATCCGTTACTCTGGGCTGTAGTAACACATGTTGATCGAGGGTACCGGGACGACATATCAGCAACGGACCGATGAGACCAGAATTTATGTCCTTCTCCTGGTGGAAAAAGGAGGAATGCATAAAAAGCTCAATTATTGCCCAATTTAAAATTCAATCTGTATTGTGTCGACCTGTTATAGTATAAAGTCAACACGAAACCCATTTTGCTTTCTTAATATGATATATTTCTGAGAGAAACAGAACATTCAACGAAACAAAAATGTATGGAGAGACTTGATTGTCTTCTTTTATTCAATGCTGCCTTGTTAGTTCATATTTGTAGCCTATATGTATTTGCTTTAATTTTTGTGTTGCACCTTCTATTAAAATAAAGATTTACCATGTTGATGTTGGAGTAGTAGGCCCCAGCCTTACAATCAAAGTCTGATGCTGATGGACCTTGCCGTTTGGAGATTCTCCAGTTATAAACTCTCTCCCGCCCTGGCGGGACTGGATCACCTGGTACATCCTCACCCTTGAAGCCTTCTGGGCCCATTCCAGGAACAAAACTGCCCTGGGTCTTATCATACACGCCATGCAAGTGGAAGGAGTACGGTCTGGATGCCAGGTTTTTGAAAACCACCTTGGCGAATAAGTCAATGTGAGAATTAGTTTGTTGATTGAAAATTATAAGACTGAACTAATTTAATGAGCTGTTGACAATTGCTTTGAGTGAAGAAACTCACAGTAAGGATATCATTAATCTCTGCCTTCAACACAGGACCCATAATGCCAAGATGCTTGTCCAGTTCCCCTCGTTTCATTGGGTACTTGAAGTCTTTGTCCTGATAGGCTCTGAATACCACTTTCCTATAGGCTGGGAAATATTTTCTCATTCCTCTGCGCCTCTCCCTGTGGACACACCAGATATTTAATACAATTTGTCTAGATACTTTTAAACCTTGAGTTTCAGAGTTGAATTGACAAGCAATGAATAAAAGCAATAATAATAATAATTATTATTATATATATATATATATATATATATATATATATATATATATATATATATATATATATATATATATAATACATAAATATAAATATTTATATCTAATATTTCACCCCCCAAAAAAACAATAATAATACTAAAAAATCTAAAATTATATTTTGTAACACATTTTTTTATTACAATTAAGCACAACTACTGTAATACAGTAAAGAGGATTATCTTGTCCAGACACAATAAAAGTATTTTATTAAAATAAGCATAAATTATAATTTATAATAAATTATATATAAATATAACTTAACTATTACATTAAACATTAAATTATTTTAAACATTAAAATTATAATTATATATATATATATATATATATATATATATATATATAATATATTATTAATATTTTTATATGATAATTATTTATATTTATATAGTTTATATTATATAATTATATTATATATATTATATAATTATATATTTAATTATAAAATATTATTATTATTAATACATTCATATATATTTTTCATTGGTAATGAGACTGAATTCTCGGAAGTTACCTATGTTCAATGAGTTGAGCTGGTTTATTAATCCCATAATCCCACATGATTTCCTCTGCGGCAATGTAATAACTTCTGAACCGTGACTCTGTTGATCTGATGTCAAAACTTTCATCGGAATTGTGATCCATACCGTCAACACTTCCCTCATCACTGTAATCATCATAGTCATTTGACAATGATTTCCCATGTGTCTGATTATCTGAGGAATTAGAAATGGGTCCCAGAACGTCAACGTCTGGTAGGAACTTCTTTGGATCTTTGTAGTTATAGCTAAGAAGATTCAAACTTTCTTCCATCTTGTCCATCTTTACATCAGAACTTCCAGAGTCTTCAAGAACTTCATTGTTGCTCAGAACTTTAGCAACGTTCACGTCCACTTTACTTTCTTTGGTGACACTAAACATTTCCTTTCGATTCCTCACTTTCAAATCAGTCTGCTTCTCCGATATGACCCCTGACCCCTCCCAAGAGTCACGGAGAAGTTGACTGACATTAGTTGACATGTTTTTATCTCTCGGAAAGAATATTCTAAATAGGTCATTTGTTGTTTTATTGATTTGACTTGTTTTATTGTGTTTATCTGCATCCAACTCTTGGTATTTTTCTGCTTTATCTGACGGAATGTTTGTAATGTTCAAATTTCGACGTTTGTCTGTTATTTCGTCTGTTTTCATATGTGCCATGGTCTCAGGATCAATTCGATTTGGTAACTCAGGCCTTCTTCTGTAAGCCCCAGAGGTGAGGTGGGACCTCTTCTGACGCTGCAAAGACTTTCCGCCCATTTCCCTGTCCAGTTGATCCAAAATATCCTGTGGAATACCGCCCAGTGATGACACATCCAGATCGTTTTCTCGCTTCATCAGAATATATCTTATCTCGCACACAGTGGTTCTGTTTTGTCTCTCATTGTCCGAAGGACGGCTTATGGTGACCTGCCCAATTGCAGAATCTGCCAGAATTTTGTTTCTGCAAACACGAATTGCGATAGCTCGGTTCTTTTCCATTGCGCCTCGTGGAATCGGGAAGTTCTTTTCAATAAAACCCATGAATTCGTAATCATAATCATCATTGTCAACTATGGGGAGAACTCTTTCACAGTTAACAACAGTGTAGCGAACACTCATGCCTCGCTCTTTCAGGGAGGGGTCAAATGCGCTGACCTCCCATTCACCTGCAAGTACAAAGATCAGACTTAATGACATTGTCCCTGTTGTTTGTATATTCTACCAACCACTTTAGATTAAAACAGCCGGTTAGGTCAATATCTTGATCTCTGACCCTTACCTAATATCTCAACTTCTGCAGTCACTGTGTCTCCGGTCATTGGAAAGAGAGTCAGGACAGTGCCGTATGTTTTATCCCTATCAAATGTGTTGCCTGTGAAGTACACTGACAGGAAGTTGCTCTGAATGCCTATGCTGGCAACATGCCAAAGTATGACATCACCAACACACATTCTAAATTGTTGCTGGTTGAACATGAAGCCGTTAACAGCTGTAAAGAGAGAGACAGAGAAAAAGACAAACAGAGAGATGACATTTCATTAACTCAAAATGGAGCTTAGGCTTTGTATTCAACAACTATCTGTTAGAATAAACAAAACTGCCCAAAACAACTCAGTACGCACTGTGCATGACATTGTATTTGTAGAACTCTGGATCATTGCGGTCAATCTTGGTTGGATCTTCACTGTTTCTTTTAATGTTCTCCTCGAAGTACCAGCTTCTGTTCTCATCAAACACAGTGAAAAACAGTTTCTTCTCTTTATCTGAAGTTACCTGTGGAGACATTTAGAGCGTTTAGAAGATTATCTATCTTCTGTCTTTGTACTCATTTATTCATTTATTCTCATGTCCATCCAACCACCTGTCCATCTATCCATGGTGGAATTCATCCATCCATCCATCCTCCATATATTGAGCAATTAATCTATCAATCATTCATCCATCCATGCACAATTCATCCATCCATTGTCCATTCACTGAGCGATCTAGCAATCAGTCATCCATCCTTCCATCGCTCAGTTCATCCATCATCACTGAATTCATCTAAACATCCATTCATCTATTCATGGTGGAATCCATCCATCCATTGCTCAATTTATCCATCCATCTTTCCATCCATCTATCCATCCATCCTGTATTCGTTGAGCAATCTATCTATCAATCATCCATCCATCCATCCATCGAGCAATCAATCAACAATCCATCAATCGCTCATTTCATCCATCCATTCATCCTCCATTCATTGAGCGATCTATCAATCAGTCATCCATCCATCACTCAGTTCATCCTTTCATCACTCAATTCATCCAACATCCATCCATCCTCCATTCATTGAGCAATCTATCTTTTAATCATCCATCACTCATTTCATCCTTTCATCACTCAATTCATCCATACATACATCCATCCATCCTCCATTCATTGAGTGATCTATCATCCATCCATCCATCCATTCATTGAGTGATCTTTCAATCAATCAGTCAATCTATCCATCCACCATTCATTTATTGTGCTATCCAACAATCATCCATTCATCGCTCAAACCATCCATCTGTCTATCCATCGCTCAAACCATCCATCTATCTATAATTGCTCAAACCATCCATCTATCTATCTATCTATCCATCGCTCAAACATCCATCTATCCATCGCTCAAACCATCCATCTATCTATCCATCGCTCAAACCATCCATCCATCCAACCATCCATTCATCCATCAGATGAACAGATCTTTATCAGGGTGTCTCCTCTCACCACTCTGCCTCTCTTGTCCAGAGATTGGTATTTGCAGACGATCAGGGGTCCCACGAGTCCAGACGCCACATCCCGAATGGGATCCACCATACTCTGGTATAAGCGAGTGAGGCATTGTGGGTCAGCTTCAGTGGGTCCATCTTCTGCTGTGAGCTTCCAGAGGTACATCATGATCTGCCCTGGAGGAACGGCCAAAGAACGGAGATCTACCTGCTTGTCTTCAATCAATAAAAAAAAAAAAATCATTAAGAGTTCATCTGATGAGTTAAATTGATTCAGTCAGAATGCTTCCAGTTTTTTTTTTTTTTTTTTTTTTATTTCTGGCTGACTGTACACTATTCCTTATGCATCATCTGAAAACACATTAAATGTAATGGGTCATACCTTTTTCTATTTTCTTCAAAGGCTGAACACTGGTCAGACCATTTGGATAAATGTTGAATGGTCGACTGGCCTTATTTTTAAAAATAATCTGATGGAGATATGCAAAGAAGCGAATTTCAGTATAAATGTATAACCTCATACTTAACAGTTTAATTGTCTTAATTCTGGAGTTCTTACCTGAAACTTATCTCCCACCTCCCCTCTGAGCTCTGGGCCAATCAGCATTCGGTCGGTGGTCTTCTTCACAGTGAAGGTCTTATCTGTGTACTCCACAAACGCCACCTTCTTATACACCGCCCCCAAACGCTGAAGACCTTTCCTGAACCACTCAGATGCTGATGCAGACAATGATGAAGGCCTGAAACCCGAAATTCAATCTCAATCAGTTTCACTCAGTTTCACATTTATAAAGCTCAGGATATGTTCACAGTCTTACCGGTCAACGTTCTGAGATGAGAAGTCCCAGTCCATCTCCTCTGCACTGATGTAGTGAACCCAGATTTTGGGTCGCCCCTTGGCACTGGAGCGGAGCACTGATATAGGACCTCCTGGCTTGAGGATGATGGTAGATAACATGTTGTCTTCATCATCCTCCTTGTCATCATCAGAATGTTTGACATTTCGTTTGTCAGGGCTTCGGGCAGGCACAAGATCAGGGCAATTATCAACAGTGAAGAATGCATTCATGCCAGCTGTAGAGAGCAGTAAATGGAACATTGGGGAAAAATAGAAGAAAATCATTTAATAGAAATTTCTACTAGAGGTACCTTCCCTTGTTACTATACTTCAAGCATAATTACTGTAACTATTCCAAGGATTAAAGGAATGTTCCAGATTCAATAGAAATTAAGCTCAATCGACATCGTTTGTGGCATAATGTTGATTACCACAAGTCTATAGGCCAGTCTGCAAAAATTAAATAAACACATTGTTTTAAAATATAGCCAATCATTTAAAAGGTTTTTATGCCTCTTTTATTTGCATTGGACTCAAACATCACCAACATGAGCACCATGGCTCAATGTGCCACAAACGCATGCTCTAATCATGTCAGCACGGCTCCAATGGTTTATTTCATCTTTACAAAGTGTACACTGTATCACTGTAAAGCACTTTACAGATATAAATCTTTCAGATATAAATATGAAACTGTTGATGTGTAACGGAGGTCTAATTCACACCTGTCTGATGCGAGTGGATCTTACAGGAGATCAGAAACCTTCCAGCATTAGACAGCTTCATCAGGGCTGTAGTTAAGGTCATTGGGGTCATCTCCACAGTGACCCGTCTATGGTCCATCACCTCTAGGGTGTGACCTTCAAACTGGATGCTGTGGATCTCTGGGGTGGAGCCAAGACCAATAAGATGCCAGGACACCACAGGGCTCTTCTGACACACAGTTAATCCTGAAACAATAGCAAGAATAGAGTAAAATATGGCTGTTAAATTTAAGGCATATACAAGAATTATTACATACACAATACAAAATGACAATACAAAATGCAGGTCACACCTGGTAGGGTTGAGTTAATGTATCCATTGATGGTGTGGTACTGGGTCAAGATGGATGTTTTCTTTGGTTTGTCTGATCGGCCCTCCTCCTGATACCAGCTCTTACTCTCATCAAAGACAGCAAACAGCAGAATGAACTCTGGAACTTTCTGCTGTCTCTCCTCGGTCAGAGCATCTGAGAGAGGTCAAATGTAACTAGATAAGTTACGTTTGTCAAGACAAACTTTGATGTTGGCTTGACAATGCCTTATTTAAAATAGTTTTAAAAGTTTGAAGTTCTAATGTTATACAGGCCTTACAGTAAGACAGACAGACAGACAGACAGACAGGAAGTCAGATAGACAAAAATTGCATTACCAAGTTGTTACTAGGGTGATTTGGTTGGTTGCTAGATATTCCTAGGCTGTTCTAGCTAATTGCTAGGGTGTTTTGGATGGTTGCTAGGCATTGCTAGGGTGTTCTTGCTGGTTTCTAGGCATTGCTGGGGTGTTCTAGCTAATTGCTAGGGTGTTTTTGTTGGTTGCTAGGCATTGCTAAGGTGTTCTTGCTGGTTGCTAGGCATTGCTATGTTGTTCTTGCTGGTTGCTCGGCATTCCCATGCTGTTTTATCTAATTGCCAGGGTGTTTTGATTGGTTGCTGGATGGATGGATAGATGATGGATAGGTTTCATTATTGTAGGAGATTTTGAGGACTGTACTTCCATTCATTTAGAAAAGACATTGGCAACACAAGTAAAAAAACGTCTGAAGGTCTATGCCAAGTTTGGTGGATGTAGCTGGAAAGCTCTAGGAGAAGCTAAAATGTTGGATTTTGGAAAAAGCCTAAACCAAGTCTAGAATAAAAGTATTTTTTATGAAAGACAACATAACAAGACTGATTGCCAGGGCAATTGGGTTGGTTGCTAGGTGTTGTTCGGCTGTTTTATCTGATTGCCAGGGCATTTTGATTGGTTGCTGGATGGATGGATGGATGATGGATATGTTTCATTAATGTAGGAGATTTTGGGGACCGTACTTCCGTTCAGATAGAAAAGACATTGCAACATCAAAAAAACATCTCAAGGTCTATGCCAAGTTTGGTGGATGTAGCTGGAAAGCTCTAGGAGAAGATACAATTTTGGATTTTGGAAAAACTCTAAACCAAGTCTAGAATAAAAGTATTTTTTATGAAAGACAACATAAGACATGACAGAATTTTGGTTAACCTATTAGCAGTCTCGAAGCCTTTAGTCATAACTATGATTTGCTATTTGCAATTGCTAGTCAGTTGCATGTGGAACTAGAAAGAGAAGCAGTCTCATTCTATATAGCATTTTATTAGACAAACACTTTGTAGAGCCGAGGAGGGCGGGGACCGGGTGTGTCTCATTCCAACCCGGCCCCGCCCTCCTCGGCTCTACACTCTTGTATACTCTCATGCAGACAAGATGAGTCAACAACCATCAATATTTTTCTTCCAGAAGAAAAAGACTGGGAATTTTAATTGGGTATATCTGCCAAAAGTTTATTTAGTCTTCGTTTAAGGGTACACTAGCATATGGATGGCCTCTAAGCTAACTGACATGGACCAAAAGCTAAAAAAAAATTCCAATTTGGTAATTTAATGTGATCTTACACACAAATGATCACATATTTAACTTTTTTATTTTACTTCTAAATTGCTTCAGTTGACATCCTAAAATAGAGAGTAAAGATTCACACCTGCATTACAGATTAGCAGGGCCCCAATGAGTCCGCTGTTGAAGTCTTGGACAATGTCCACCTGTGATGAGTACGTGTAGGTGAGACAGTCCGGGTCTGACGTGGTTGGTCCAGAGTTGGGGGAAATGTCCCACACATACTTGTAGTAGCCACCAGGGAGCACCGCATCATCCGCCGTCTCCTGGCCAGAACTGGAGTCCTCGTACCCTGCGCCTGGTGTTGAAAAGCAGGATGTTGCACACAAATGGTGTTTTTCAATCTACACCGGACTGCAAGATTTTAATCTCAGAATATTGCTTTCATTTCACTTTCATCTTCCTGGGCAAGCTGAGACTTCCTAAAAGCTTTGTGCATTTTAAATCTCAAGTATTACAAAACACAGAATCCTAAACTGAGTCTACAGTGATTTCTTAAATTCATTCAGCTGTGTTCAACAACTTGCCTGATACTGTAAAATTCTCTGAATGCGAAGTGTGTAATTAGTGTGTCTCTATAATTCTGATTGAATTTTTGAATGTAGTTGAATGTATATAAGCATGGTATTCCATTCTTGAGATTTACCTTCCGATTGTTTCCAGTACGGAATGCCGATGGGGGAAATACTGAAAGTCTTCGAAGCAAAGTTCTTGAAATGGATCACGACTCTGTCATTTGCCACTGTTCTGATGGTCGGGCCCTGAATACCTGCAAAAAAACGTTTTTTTTTGTTTTTTTTTACTAATCAACTTAATTAGACAAATAACAATTTCTAGAATATTATATATTTCTGTTTGTCCAGTAATTACAAACAGCACTTTTTTTCATAAAAAAAGCAGTGTCATTTTCAGGAGAAATTAATTTACTGACCGGCCCATGGAGGTTTTGACTTTTGTGTTGTAAAGGTGGAATCAGTGTATTCCGTATATACAGCCTTGACGTATTTCTGGACACCAGATGTAAATTTCCTGTTGACAATGAAATGTAAGTAGGCATCTGCTGCTCATTCAGTGGTAAATGTTTTTTAGTTATACCAGATCTGGTCTTGAAGATTGTGTCATTAGATCAGAGGTTTTCAAACTGGGGACCCCCAGGGCGCTGCGAGGGGGTGCTAGGGGGTCCGTGTAAAATTCAGAGAAAGAAAAAACCACATTTATTGAAATTAACATTATTGCCGTTTAAGTTTAATTGAAATGTTTCTCTTCGGGTTTCACTGTTTTGCGTAGGAATCATGCTTTAAAAATGTATAAAGATGTACAAAACCTACTTTATTGTTGTAACTATGAATAATTTCCAATGAACATGGATTGGATCTGCTGAACACATGCTGATCCACAATGAAAGGTAAAAGATTAAAAAAAAAGAAAATATTTATAATTATAATATTTATATATTTATTGTTTTTTCATATAGATGGTTATAGCCGAAGGTTTTAATTCTGTCAGTAATGGGCCGAGACATTGGTGCATCTTTACAGATAAAAAACATTTAGGCTTTAGTACAATAACAACATAAAAGTGAATTATTTAAATTGTAATTTTTTCCCCCTGCGGTTTTACAGGTTTAAACTGTTATCCAACTCTGTTCTGTACACACCAAATCAAAGCATGCTTGTCTTCACCGCATATTTCCTTTCAATAAGCAAAAATTCATTGATAGAATTGTAATAAATATAAACAACAGACATAACAAATGGGTATCGAAAGGTAAACCAATTAATTAGGCTTCTAATCTAATCACTTAAACATTCAGTCTGCTAATGACATCGACCGTACTCTAATTGCAAATGTTTCACATTCATTATGCTCTGATTAACACTAAAACGATGAAACTATAATTGATTTTTGGACAGTCCACAAAGTTTTTGCCTGGACTGAGTCCTAATAAACAGATCAAAGACTTTTCTCAAAGCTTTTGTTTTATACTTAATAACTGATGACACTATGTTTGATGGTCACATTCTAAATTAATCTGATAACATGTCTCCAACATGCCTTTACTGTTGTGTTTTAAGAACACTGTGTAATAAAACTGAATTCTTATCAGTGTCAGCACATTTTAGGACATAAACTGTTAATTACAAACAATCTTTAAATAATAAAAAAATCTAATCTAATAAAAATCTTTGTATCTGATTGAAAAAGTATATGTGTCAATTATTATATTAATAATTTATAGTGCGTATATAAAGATCACATTTTGGTCGCTCACCTCTGGTTTGCAGTAAGATCTGTGTTGTCATTAAACACATAGTCCCACTTAGTTTCCACTGCTGCGATGAAGAACTCCAGTGTCTTCGCCAGGACACCGGAAGACTTCAGACACACAGTGAGGAGGAAGAAGAGGAACAGCAGGGCCTTCATCACTGGAGCACAACTTATATGTATGACACTTTACTGAATGTGATGCTGGAATGATCTCAGGATACATATAAATGCACAGGAAGAGTGTTTAGGGAGGAGTTAGAAAGAGAGAGAGAGAGAGAGAGAGAGTGTGTGTGTGTGTGTGTGTGTGTGAGAGAGAGAGAGAGAGAGAGAGAGAGAGAGAGAGAGAGTTTATGACAATCATGAGTAATGATGGAAGTGAGAGAAAGAGAGTCATAGACGGTGTGTCAGCAGCAGGGATGTTTTTATCCACATGCACTACCTAGCAAATTTCTACACTATTTCTTTATCTTAGTTTTTCCTTCTTCTTCTCCAAAACAGGAAGTACAATGGTATTTTAATTAAAGACAGATTAATGATAAATAGCAACAAAACGTGTCTTCTTTGCACTCTGTGCAAATATTGTTAGATGCTATTTGCATCCCTAATTAAATACCAATTGGAGCATCACTGCATCGTGTTTATTGTGTTTATTCAGAGTCCTCAAAATACCATACTTAACCCTAACCATACCTTACAAAAATTAACCATGGTTTTACAACAGTAACCATAGTATCACCATGGTATTTTTTTAGCAACAAAATTAACAGAGTTAAACATGGTTATTATATTGACACAAAAAAAAAAAAAATTTTTTAAAAAAAACTCCCCGACCATCATCATGACCAAATCACTGCAAGGAAATCAACATTTATATTCATTTTTATGTATTATTAAAGTAGTAGTAAAGGAAATATTAAGAGTGGAGACAGTAAACAGGATGGGAAAAAGTGGGACAAATGGCGGATTCGAACCCAGGTCGTCCACACGATAAATGCACATCTACACCATTGTTACACCCCATGCCACTGCAGTGACACTAGGGGGTGCTGTTTGTTTTCAATTTCTGTGTTTCCACCAGACTATTGGAGTGCAAACAGCCGTGCTGTGTGGCAGGTGCCATTTACACACCTCGTGCAAATAGTTATTGCGTTAATAAAAATAATAGGGGTGATTACAACTGGAAAGAAAATAATACAAAATTCAAATATAAACAAACCAAAAAAGGGCAATATCATTTAATTATTTTTTTGGTTTACATATTTAATTACATTAGCCTTGGAAACTATAACCTTTTCAGACTAATCTCAGAATTTGGTAAATGTGAAACAGGCTTTAATTTCCAAATGACTCAATCAGTCACACAAGACAGGGTGCATCCCAAACCGCACACTTGTAACCGGCAACTGTAATTGGCCCTCTGAGCGGGATTCGAACCGGCACCAGGGAGGCGGGCACGTTAACGAGGAGGCTAAAGGCAACAGCCTTTAGCATTAGTCATTAGTGCGCCTCTTGAGGTCAGGAGAGTGAGGTTTACACATACCGCATAGCTATCAGGTACCAGCTGGCTCCCGTTACATAAGTTGACTGCTTTATCATCACCCCACGCTGTGTATACTGTATACACATTATTTGAGATACAGTTGTTGAACTGAGGATAGCTAACGCACTAAAGCTAGCGGCAACACATCGCATGCATTTGAAACGTCACTTCTGTCAGCTGTTAAGGCGAATGCTTCTCTATAGTAAAAACAAAGTGCTCCATTTGGGACGATACTACACTTTGAAAATTCAAACATTACACGGCTGAGTGCATAGCGCATATTGTAAGTGCATAGTGTATAGTGTGTCATTTGGGACATAGGATAAAAACAACATAAAAGTACACCTCCTATAGACTTGAATAAGGAAAGATCAAAATCTCTAAAACGGTTGGCCAAGAATATAATCAAAATCAGCAGTAAAATCTGACAACAATGGTATGATCAAAATTGTGCTTCTTTAGCTCAGATCAGCGCCATTTGTAGGCTGGTTCTGCTAATGCGCATGCGCGTTTTCAAGTTGCCTAATAGGGAACGTCAGTTTCTAAAGGACGATTGGCTCTTTTACCTGTAAGGTGGGACATCCTTATCTACATCCGCCATATTGGGCGTGCCAATTCCTCTCATGCATTTTAATACAAGTGTTTCGTCTCGGGTTAAGCAGTCTCTGGTTAAATCACTATTATGCCTGAGTGAGCTACAGTATTTTTGTCAGAAATCAGATTGATTTGTAACGCCACCCCCTAGTGGATGTTAAAGTAAGACACAGGCAGATCATTAACAACACTAAAATACCTTAGTACCATGGGTATTTAATATTTACCACAATGAACACCTTACTAGGAGTTTATTATGATTACCATTTTTATCATTACCTCTGCAGCTCATTCTGTGTAAAGAACAAAAGACACATATAAAACTGTGTGTATTTTCAATCACAATGCACTGACGTGGAAGAAATGACCAACACAATTAGTGACAACAGAGATTTTGTAATTTTCCAAAACGTTTTCTTTTTAACAGATGTCAAAAAGGACATTTCTAAAATGTTTTGTCTGATTTTAAGCACTTAATAATGTTTTTATATACATCTTAAAAAATAACATGCATGATGAAAACTTGTCAGTTGACCATCACCACTATAAAAGAGATTGACTTTATGGCCATTGGCTCACATGATATTTTCTCTAAAAAAATTTAATAAAAATAAAAATAATAGAAAGATGTAAAACTATTCTTTATCACAAAGACCTGTTATCAAATATAGATAGAAAAGTAAATCAAACAACAACAAAAAGAATAATAAAGATTTTCCAGAAATTACCTTCCATAAAAATATAAAACATACAAAAAAAGACATTCATATGTACACACACACACACACAATCTGCACACTGTATGGACGGAGCATGCACTCAGATTTGTAAGTAATAATTTAAGATGTGTTCCACAGTGAGATGAAGAACCGTTACGTCTGTTCTGTGCCGTCGAGTCCATGAGCTTCAGCACTACTGATCCGTTTCTCTTTGGGAGACTTCATTTTCTGTACAATAAAAGTGTTACAAGTCATTTTCTCTCAGTACTACCAATCTTAGTAAGTCTTATCACAGCAGGGCTGAGTATTGATCCAGATTTCCCCTCAATACGGTTTGATTCTGATTCCGATTCATTTGGGTTTATTTAAGTTATAATGTCCATTTTACTTACATCTGAAATACATTCTCTTACAGCTATACAGGTAATTATACAAGGGACCTTCAAACTTGTTACATTACCAAAATGATAATTGTACAAATGTATTGTATCATTAGTTTTTCATCATTTTAGTTACATTGTAGCTTTTTAAAGGAATAGTTCACCCAAAAATTAAAATTCTCTCATCATTTTCTCACCCTCATGCCATCCCAGATGTGTGTGACTTTCTTTCTTCTGCAGAACACAAATGAAGATTTTTAGAAGACGATCTCAGCTCTGTAGGCCCATACAATGCAAATGAATGGTGACCAGAACTCAGAAGGTCCAAAAAGGACATAAAGGAAACATAAAAGTAATCCATACGACTCCAGTGGTTTAATCCATGTTTCAAAAGCAATATAAGTGTGGGTGAAAAACAGATCAATACTTAAGTCCTTTTTTACTTTAAATCTTAAACCACTTTCACTTCCACATTCTTCTTCTTTTGTTTTTGGCGATTCACATACTTCATGTATATCACCACCTTCTGGGCAGGGAGGAGAATTTATAGTAAAAAAAGGACTTAAATATTGATCTGTTTTCACCCACACCCATCATATCACTTCAGAAGACATGGATTTATCCACTGGAGTCTTATGGATTACTTTTATGCTGCCTTTATGTCTCTTTTGGACCTTCAACGTTCTGGTCCCCATTCACTTGCATTGTGAGGACCAACAGAGCTGAGATATTCTTTTAAATAGCTTCATTTATGTTCTACAGAAGAAAAAAGTCATACACATCTGGAATGGCATGAGGGTGATTAAATGATGAGAGATGTTTTATTTTTAGGTGACACTGTCCCTTTAAAAATGTACAAATTCCATATATTCCATCAATAAATATGATGTCTTAAAATTGCATATATACTGTATATTTTGATACATAGATACATATTAATTGTTTACATGCATAACTTGTACTATTTACAAGCATTTACATTGATTTGTAGAACAAGTGCTAAAACGGTACTGTCTCTTTAAATATAGTGGCAGTTCAGCGAACGTCACACAGAAGTTTTTTTGGTTGAGCACATAATATCAAGAGTGGAGTCGCACTCGTGCTATGTGTGATTAGAACAGAGAGGATATCAAGAGACATTATTCAGTCACAAATGGACTGCGTAGATCGTCTTTGGTCACACATTACACGGAACGAGTCAAACCAAAATTTACTCTCAACTTATAGTGAAAGGATCTTGCTGCTGAACTTCTTTGCTGCTATACTACTCAGTCACTGGTGAGTAAAATCTGAACATTTACAAGCCAGTGGCTAATCACAGACATTTTTAGTCGCATTGCAGGAAATTTGGTTGCATACGCAAGTGATTTACTTGCATTGTAGAGGGTTGCGCATAGAGCAAAATAGAAATCTTGAAATTTGAAAGGTGCAATATGTAACAATTTACATGTAATATTCGCCTTTTTTTTTTGCCAATGTGTGAACGGCTTGTAACGCAACTTAAAAAATGAGCCCTTCCTGGACTTCCTAGGTTGCCCATTAAAGCCTGTAGACTGATTTTCATGTGAAGGGAGCAGGTCGCTTTTGCCGGTAAAATCCTAAGGATGTGACGTTTATGCGCGCTCCCAACAGCCTTCTACTGAATCCCGTCTGGCTAAGCGGGAACGTGATCATGGTCGAGCGAAAACTAGAGTGAACATCGGCAGGGCATTTTATTCCTGGAGGGACATTCGTTCGGTTTTGGGGATCAAAACCGACCCTGAATTGCCATTCTTCTTATTGGACAGGTAAACTTACATAACTGCAAAGCATGTGAAATATAGTGCCATAAGGATTGATCTGTGCCATTTTAGCTAAACTACAATAACACATGAAATGAATGCTAGACAATGTTCAAGATAATGCAAAAAGCTCCATTCATTAGTGTAACGTAACTTGGTTATACAGAAAATATATACAATCTATTATTATAAAACAATAGCGCATCGATATATCAAAATAACAGTTGTGATTGAATCACATCAATACTGAATTGTGTCAACATATTTATAATGTACGGTCTATTTTATAAACAGCTACTGTCATCACCCACCAAATTTAGCTAACAGCTATTGATAAAGCTGGCTAGCTAGCTAACGCCGACATCGTATAAATGCAGTCAATGTATCATGCAAAGAAAAGTGATTACTTCAAACTACGGTCTCACACAGTCAGACCTATATCCACACTTTGTTTTAGCCCTGTTCCAGCACTGGAGAGTGAAATATAATATACAGTCTCAAAGTTTGTAGTAAAACAATCATAACTGTCAGCCTCATCTGTCAGCTTGATGTCGGTGGATCACGTTCAGTCTCTTTGTACGTTACGTCATTGTTTTGGCCAATGCTCGCTCGCTCGCGTCCCTATGGATTGTGTGCACGAGCGCGATCACGAGCAACAGGCTGCAGTTCACTTAGTGGCCACAGGTGTCATTAATAACAAGGGTTTCTGAATCTTACATACTGCACCTTTAAGAATCGTTATTGGCATCTTTCAAATGTATATTGCAATTATTCAAAACTGTAAAATCTGGGCTATTCTCAGAATAGAATTGCATCCTGCATACTGCGCAGTAAATTCTGTATACTACCTGTCTACGGTTATTTAAGAATGCCAAAAAGTATGCATATGTAAAACAATAAACACTTACTTTTGGCAGGCCGTTCAAATAAAGTACATTTGTAGTATGCAATTTCAAATGTAGGTATTAGGCCATTCTGAACATGCAATGAAAAACATCTCCAGAAATTTTACCTTTTTGTGAACTACCACCTCTTCATCTGGAGCAGACACAGGAGAATCATCAGAGATTTGCTCTTGTGTCTTCTCTTTTTTCTTCTTTTCTGTACATTATTTTAGAGACAGCGAGAACATATGCACACATTAAAATATGCAGTAAAATATTGGTTTTAGCAATATTAGTTATAATAATAATAATAATAATAATAATAATATTATAACGACCTAGTTAGATCATCAATCACTCACTCTTTTTCTTCTGGCTGGTTTCTACAGTAACAGAAGCTATTTCTTGTGCTGTTGTTTCACCCTCATTTTCACCCTCCGTGTTTTTCTTTTTCCCTTTCTTGGCCTTCGGCATTGCCTCCTCTGGCACCAAGACATCACTCGGTTCTTCCTGTGGCCGTTTTCTTTTTTTGGATGAAGTCTTAAGATCTTGACTAGATGTTTCCTCATTACCCAAACTTGCTTGTTCCATTTCCAGGAGAACGTCATTCCGGGTTTCCGAAACTTCTGAGGAAGCCTTGTCCTTTCTTTTTTTCGAAGAGTTGTTCGTAGGGTCGGACTGCTGGAGATCCGCATCCGATGAAACCGTTTTGGACTTCTTAGAAGGCGTTTCCGTCTGACCAGGTTTTGCAGAATCTTTCTTGGCTTTAGCTTGCTTAGGATTTTCAGACTCTACGGTTTCTGAAAGACTCTTACCTCCCTGAACTCTGGCTTTTTTCAATGGAGTTTCAGACTCAACCATTTCTGAAAGGTCTTTAACAGCCTTATGTTTGGCTTTTTTAGATGGAGTTTCAGGATTAACGGATTCTTGAAGGACACCAACTTCTTCAGATGTTGTTTCTTTGTTAAACTCTGCAATATTTTCTGTTTTCTTAGACTTAACCTTCTTAGACGAAGTCTCACTATCAACAGGTTCTACAACAGTTTTAGACTTCTTGTCTTTCACTTTCTTTGATGGCGCCTCTGATTGGTCTGACTTGAGGTGGCCGTTATCAATCGCAAAGTTGTCATCTTTACAGTTATCCTGCGCAGGCTTGCTACCATTTTTTACTTTCTTAACTTCTTGAATGGCTTCTTTAGTATTTGAGAGACTATCTTTGTTTCTTTTAGGAGTTTCAACCTCATCACATTCAGATTGGATATTTAATTTCTTTTTCTTGGCCTTTTTAGATGGAGTTTCAGGGTTAACGCATTCTTGAAGGACACCAACTTCTTTAGATGTTGTTTCTTTGTTAAACTCTGCAATATCTTCTATTTTCTTAGACTTAACCTTCTTAGACGGAGTCTCACTATCAACAGGTTCTACAACAGTTTTAGACTTCTTGTCTTTCACTTTCTTTGATGGCGTCTCGGATTGGTCAGACTTCAGATGGGCAACATCAAACATAGGGTTGGCGTCTTCACTAGGGTTAGCTTGCGCAAGCTTGCTAGCATTTGTAACGATTTCTTTGGTATTTGACAGACTATCGTCAGTTTTCTTAGGAGTTTCATCAATATTGCCGTCAGACTGGATTTCTGATTTCTTTTTCTTGTCCTTTTTAGTTGGAGTTTCAGGTTTAACAGATTTTTGGAGAACGTCCACTTTCTCAGATGTTGCTGCTTCAAGTTTAGCAAGACTTTTTGTTTTCTTAGCTTTTACTTTTTTAGAATGAGTCTCACCATCAACAGGCTCTACGACACTTTTAGGCTTCTTGTCTTTCACTTTCTTTGACTTAAGTTGGGCATCATCAATCGTATGGTTGGCGTCTTCACAGTTAGCTTGTGCAAGCTTGCTAGCATTTGTAACAACTTTGTAAGTATCTGACAAACAATTAGCAGTTTTTTTAGGATTTTCAACATTATCGGCATCAGACTGGATTTCTGATTTCTTTTTCTTGGCCTTTTTAGATGGAGTTTCCGAGGTACCATTAGCATCCCCAGGAGCAGCTATTTCAGTGGTCTCAACCACATCATGACCTGAGATGTTACTGATTTTCTTATCTCTACCCTTTTTTGATGGTGATTTAACTTTAGGAAGCTCAGATACAGCAGTAGCTGTCTTGTCTTTAGACTTCTTTGAAAGTGTCTTAGTTGTATCAGTCTTAAGAGGAATGTTAGCAGTTTTAGCTCTTGATTTCCTGGTTGGCGTATTGGACTTTTTATTCTTGGGTGGGTCTCCCTCTTTTTTAGTTTTTGTTGCCTTTGCGGTCTTTCCCTTTTCTGTGGACTTTCCAGATGAGGAGACAGGAGATTTTTCAAAGTTTGAGAGGACATTCATCTTTGCTATATCAGCATCTGGTAACACAAAATGTGACGATCACTCTCCCAGACAAACTTTAATAATCATATATCTGGGTGAATCTCACATTAAACCCCATGAAAGGTTATAGTTATATTTTGTGTAAAGACAATGAAATATTGTTTTTGCAAATGTAGTAATATTTTCATTATAATTAAGAACATTTTCAATAAAAAATAATGTTAATAAATACAGGCTTCATTTCCTTAATCCACATTTTTTATTTTATTTTATTGAGGGTGAAATATGACCCAGATATGTTCCTGACAGGTTTTGTGAGATTCACCCACCATTTTTTTAATGTGGATGCATCAATAAACTTTGGATTGACTCACATTTATAAAGTTTGTCTCACCTGATAACTGTGTGACTAGTGTCCTCCATTTCTCCACATCTAAACTGGTCTCAGAATCAGAGTCAGAGTCATTCGCTACAGCAGAAGAGACAAACGAAGGTGCAGAAACAGCAGCGGTTTGACTTTTAGAAGCTCCATCTTCTGAGGTGCACTTTTTCCCTTTCCTTGGTATCATCACCACTTCTTTTTTCTTCTGTTTCTGTTGAGATAACAGATGACTTTCGTTTGGCGAGTCAGTTAAGTTTGAATATTCTGAAATATTCGTAATAACTTAAATACCTGTGATTTGCTCGGTGATCCCCGTGAAGTTTTCTTGCTGTTCGTATCAACAGGTTTTTGTGGACTGAGTACTTTTCATGCACAAAACCCCCCCCCCCACACACAAAAAAAAACAAAACACAAATAACAAAACAAGTCAGCATGCGGTGTGCAATCCGAGTGTTGAAATAAGACGATGGCCGTCAACTCTAAGAACATGTCTGTTGTAAGTCACTCTAGATGTCTGCATCTTGTGTGCAAACACACTCTACACCATATAAACATGACATTACATGATATAACGTGACTACTGAGAGTTACCTTTAGAGGGAGCTGTGTTTCCAGCTGTGTTGTGTTTCTTGTGGGACTTTCTAACAGCTAGAGAGGTTGTCTTGTTCTTTGCAGGACTCTTCAATTCAGGAGTCTGAACGCCTGCGGATTTGGACACTTTCAGTTGGTCACATCTTACAATTAGCACTCAACTGATTGAGCATGGTGACTGATATATTGCTAAAATATAAGCTGCATCATTAAATGTAATGGTGGCAAAAACAGATTTATTGTCATACTAACTCATTCACTGAAACGCATGAAAACAGAAAACATGCATCCCCTGATAAAAGCTGTCGGTAATGTTTGAAACTGCAACATGATGGTGAAATATCAGCCGATTAATTGGCCAAGCCAATATATGTTCGTCTTTGACTACTAACAATTGAAATGGATCAATAAGTGTCAGCACGCATGTTTAAGTTCTACCAAAACAGGCTCTTTTTGCACAGATTTTTACCTGTGAAGCCTTTGATGACTATTAGTTACATACCTGATGGCAGAGGAGGAACATCTTCATCATCCAAGTCTTCGTTCCTTTTACTTGAGAAAAGGGGCAAAAGCTACATATTAGTTGAAAGAGTTCCAATACATCCCACAATTCCTTTGATGCATTGGTGCAGTCCTACCTTGCCCACATCTTAAAGATCTCTCCTAAAGAGGCTTTTACTTCCTCAGTTTCAACCTGCAATTGACATTCACATTAAAACACATTTAATATAAATATTATACGCATTCAGATATGGAGCTTATCACAGCATTGACCATTGGGATCACTGTCTAACACTGACTCTAATGCGGCAGAACTTTTAAATGCTTTATTTCTACAGCTGTTGCCAGTTATAAGTAATACCCAGGTAGAAATAAAGCATTTTTAAGTGTTGCATTCATGACAATGGATCAACTCGTATAAATTCATTTCATAAACTTGAATGCTTCTTGTAGTGCACTTTGTACAAGGGTCACTGGTAGGACCAAAGAAGTTAATTTACTCTAAAACAGCAATGTTGTCATCTGCATCCAATGCATGCAATAAGCCACGACTACAGTGGTGGAACTGAAGTATATTTAATGTTGCATTACAGTCCATGGATACCATTTATCTTCTAATATCAAAGCCTAGTTGTACACACTACACAGGTGGTCTCAATGCATTATATTAAACCCATTAACTCAAATGCAACAGTTCTACGTGCTTTATTTTGACCACTTTTGCCATGTTTATGAAATGCATGCAATAAGCCACAGCCACTCTTGATATACAAAGCATAGCATGCACTCGTACACACGTGCATGCATACGAATATGAACCTGAGGCGCGTGCTTTCTCAGCACGTTGGCAGCTTTCTTGTAACCGTTGTCCTTTAAATGCAGGTATATTAAATTGATCAGCTCATCTTGAGAGGCTTCTGTAAGCTTAGATGTCATGATTACAGGCGGTTATAAAATCAGGCACGAGTGAACTTTATGAAAAACTTTGTTGCATATTTGTATTTCCGCTATCCTGTTGCCACAGCACGCGCATGCTTCCACTCTCACCTCTGAACTCTCGAGCGCTGCACAATGGGAAATGTAGTTCTTCCTCTGTTTGGAAATATTGTTCCTTTAAGTGAGTTGTAATTAAAGTGCTTATAAAAGGATAACGAAAATAGTTTTGTAGAAATAATTATTAAGGTTATAATAATACAAATATACTATATTAATAATATTGTTATAATATTGTACAGTTATTATTAAATATTTTAAAAGGTTAGATATATTATAAAATATATAAAATATAATAAAAATGTAAAATACTCAAATATGCATGCTCTAAAAGCAATGGAATCAAATATCAAACTTTTTATGCACCAAAATATTTATATTTTTATATTTGAGGACTTTTTGTATTGTCAACAGTGGACAGGATATGAGGGTGAATCACGCGAGCAGAAAACACAATGGATTCGAACCAAAGTCTTTTTCAAGGCAAGTCAAAATCTCAAAAACGGTTGGTCAAGATTGCGATCGAAGAACATATTTTAAATAAGCAGTAAAATCAGACAACAACAGTATCATAAATTGTGCTTCTTTAGCTCAGATCATGCAAAAAAAAAAATGCTATTTTTCAGGCTGGTTCAGCTAATGCTCATTTGCATTCATGAGTTGACTGACAGGCAATGTTTGTATCTAAAAGGTAATTGGCTCTTTTACCTTTAAGGCAGGACTTCCTTTATACATCCGCCATATTGGCCATCCCAACTTCTCACATTCATTTTTAATGCAAGTGGTCCATCTCTGGCTAAATCAAATCTCTGATTCGCCTGCGTGAGCTGCTCAGAAATGTGCAGTAACCGCTATGCTATGGATCCAACTTGCATTTACATTTTTATTTATTTATTTATTTTTCAGTTTTGCCCAACTTTCTGTTTTTTACTCACCCATATTGTTCCAAACCCATTTTACTTTTTTCTTCCATGGAACACAAAAGGAGGTATTAGGCAGAATGTTAGCCTCAGTCACCATTCACTTTCATTGTATGGTGCTTGGAACTAACATCTACCTAACATCCCCAAGGAATAACAACAACAAAAAAGTTATATGTGTAAAACAGTTATATGAGGGTGATTTTTTGGGGGGTCAGTTGTCTCTTTAATTGTCAAATTGTCAAAGAATGTGTTGAAAATGTTTCACAAAGCAGTCGGAGTGCAAATGCATTGAAACCGTCCATGTGGGCTCACGTTCAAAAGAGTATACTTTAAAAGGCTGAGCACTTAACTACATGAGAGATGGAAAGGCACATGGAAAAACAAAGTGTGCTCTAACATTTAAGGCCAAAGTAAATACATTTTTTTATAAGTGCTGGTACGTCTCATGCACAGTGCATGCATGATGCATATTTCATCTTCAGTACAGTACGCGCGGACTGTCTGCATGCAGCCTAGCTTTTCTAGACATGTGGACAGTTTTTTATATTACTATAAATCTCCACCTTTGGCCAGCCCAACCAGTAGGTGGCAATATGCACGATGAATGCGAAACGCCAAAAAAGAAGAAGAATGTGGAAGTGAAAGAATGAGCTTTATTGCCAAATATGCTTACACAGACAAGTGATTTGGTGACAGAAGCTTCCAGTGCACAAACATTACAACAACAAGACAGAAATAATGAAAAATAGAATATAGAATAAAAATAAGTGAATAGGATATAACGTTTATATAAAAATACACAATAAGACACAAAAATATATGTATATACAAAAGACAATCTGTTATATACAGATAGTGCAAGGGAATGTAATGTGCAGAGGAGGTAGGATATGTAAAACAAATATAATTGACTAAGCTTTTTAATTGCACATAATTATACCTCAATGGGGCAGTTTTTAACTGTTCATGAGATGGATGTCCTGAGGGAAAAAGCTGTTCCTGTGCTTGGCTGTTCTGGAGCTCAGTGCTCTGTAGCGCCAGCCAGAGGGCAACAGTTCAAAGAGGTAGTGGGCTGGGTGAGTAGGGTCCAGAGTGATTTTTCCAGCCCTTTTCCTCAATCTGGATGTGTACAGTTCTTGGAGGGTGGGAAGGGGAGAACCAAAAATCCGCTCAGCAGTCCGAACAGTCCTTTGCAGGCTTCTGATGTCTGATTTGGTAGCTGAACCAAACCAGACAGTTATTGAACTGCTGAGGACAGACTCAATGACTGCTGAGTAGAACTGTATCAGCAGTGCCTGTGGCAGGTTGAACTTCCTCAATTGGTGAAGGAAGTACAACCTCTGCTGGGCCTCACAATGTAGTCAATGTGGGTCTCCCACTTCAAGTCGTGTGAGATGGTAGAGCCCAGGATCCTGAATGAATCCATTTCTGTCACAGTGCTGTTCAGAATGGTGAGGGGAGGGGGTAATGATGGGGTGTTTCTCCTGAAGTCCACAGTCACCTCCACTGTTTTAAGCGTGTTCAGCTCCCTTCGGTATGCAGACTCATTGGCATCTTGGATGAGGTTGACAGAGGGGTCCTTGGCAATGCATTCGTTGGTGTACAGGGAGAAGAGTATTGGGGAGAGCCCACATCCCTGGGGGGGCGCCAGTGCTGATCTTACAGGTGCTGGCAGTGAATTTCCCCAGTCTCACTAGCTGGTGAAGCTGGTGATCCACTGACAGATAGAGGTGGGAACAGAGAGTTGGTTTAATTTAGTCCGGAGAATAGCTGGGATGATGTTGAAAGCCGAACTGAAGTCCACAAAAAAGATCCTTGCATATGTACCTGGTCTGTCCAGATGTTGCAGGATATGATGCAATCCCCTGTTGACTGCATCATCCACAAACCTGTTTGCTCGATAAGCAAATTGAAGGGACTCCAGTAAGGGTCCAGTGATGTTCTTCAGGTGGGCCAATACCAGTCTCTCAAATGACTTTATGACCACAGACGTCAGAGCGATGGGTCTGTAGTCATTAAGTCCTTTGATCTTGGGTTTCTTAGGGACAGGAATGATGGTGGAGCGTTTGAAGCAGCAGGGAACTTCACACTGCTCTAGTGATCTGTTGAACATCTGTGTGAAGATGGGGGCCAGCTGGTCAGCATAGGCATTTAAACAGACAGGTGAAACACCATTGGGGCCTGATGCTTTCTTTGTCTTCTGTTTCTGGAAGACCCGGCACACATCCTCTTCACAGATACTAAGTGCAGGTTGAGTAGCAGGAGGGGGGTCGCATGTTGTTGCGAGGTGTTGATGTTTGTGTGAAGAGAAGGTCAGATTGGGTGTGGGGTGTGAGACTGGGCATTTCAAAAAGTAAAACACATTCAGTTCTTCAGCCAGTTGTTGATTCCTTACAGAGTTGGGGGATGGTGTCTTGTAGTTAGTAATGTCTTTCAGGCATCTCCACACTGTTGCAGGGTTGTTAGCTGAAAACTTGTTATTCAGCTTCTCAGAGTAGCTTCTCTTAGCCACTCTAATCTCCTTTATCAGTGTGTTTTTGGCCTGATTGTACAAGATTTTATCCCCACTTCTGTAAGCATCCTCTATGGCCTGATGAAGCTGCCTGAGTTTTGCTGTAAACCATGGTTTGTCGTTGTTGAATGTTGTTGAAACTGACATATGATGTCACAGTATCTGTGAGCTTCAAAAACACTCCAATCATTGCAGTCAAAGCAGGCTTATAGTTCCATCTCTGCTTTATTGGTCCATCTCTTTACAGTCCTTACTACAGGCTAAGCTGATTTAAGTTTCTGCCTGTAGGTTGGAAGAAGATGAACCAGACAGTGATCAGAGTGTCCCAAATCTTCTCTAGGGACAGAGTGATATGCATCCTTACTGTTGTGTAGCAGTAATCCATTATATTTCTGACTCTGGTGGGGCATGTAATGTGCTGTTAGTATTTTGGCAGTTCATGGGTGAGGTTGGCTCTGTTAAAATCGGCAAGAATAATAATAAGTGAGTCTAGGTATTGTTGTTCCGTTTCTGTGATCTGATCAGCCAGCTGATTCAACGCTGTGCTCACACACACTTGTGGAGGAATGTGAACACCCAACTTTCATTGATGTAAAAGCATGTTCCACCACCTCTCGTTTTCCCCGACAACTCCTCGATGCGATCCTCTCTGAACAGCTGGAAGCCTGGCATATGTAATGCGCTGTCCGGAATGGCTTCACTCAGCCAGTTTTCTGTGAAGCACAAGGCAACAGAGTTTGAAAAGTCCTTGGTGTATGGGTGAGGAGATGTACAGTAGTTTGCACTTGAACAACACCGCTCTCCTCCAACTAAAATAAAAAACTTCCAAATAGTCAAAAACCGGGAAAAGATTGTTTGGTATGTGCTGCCGAATGTTCAGCAGTTTCTGGTAAAACTGATTGAACAAAACATTACTAAACACAGGACAAACAAACAAAAACAGCAAAAGAATTGGAGAGCTCCACACTGAGGTGGCCATTTGTGGCACCATCATGTATCACGATGAAAGTGGAGATTTATAGCACAAAAGGACTTAAATATTGATCTGTTTTTCACCCACACCTATCATATCTCTTCTGAAGACATGGATTTAACCACTGGAGTCATATGGATTACTCTTATGCTGACTTTATGTGCTTTTGGACTTTCAAAGTTCTGGTCACCATTCACTTACATAGAATGGACCAAAAGAGCTGAAATATTTTTCTAAAAATCATTGTTTGTGTTCTG
Source organism: Myxocyprinus asiaticus (assembly GCF_019703515.2). Lineage (NCBI taxonomy): Eukaryota > Metazoa > Chordata > Actinopteri > Cypriniformes > Catostomidae > Myxocyprinus > Myxocyprinus asiaticus. The sequence goes on along the minus strand of NC_059370.1, from coordinate 42,551,532 downwards.
CAGAAGAAAGAAAGTCATACAAATCTGAGATGACATGAGGGTGATCCCTTTTCTGGCCAAGGTTCGTTTGGCCTTAAAGGGATACACTTTAAGCGTATGCTGATACGTCTCATGCACAGTGTGCACAAATTTCTTTCTCAGTACAGTACGCGCAAACTGTCTGCATGCAGCCTAGCTTTTCTAGACACACAGACAGTTCCTTTCTTTGCACGTAGTCGGCACATGTGCCTGCCATTGACTGTAGCCTACTAAAAAGTATCACAAAGCAGTCGTATAGTGCACATGATGCAAAAGCGTCCATTTGGGTTAGAGTTTAAAAGAGTATACATTGAAAGACTAGAGCGCTCGACCGCGCGCGAGACGTTACGGCATGCAACATTTTTATTTTATTTTTTAAATAAGAAGTATAGCCTAGCTTTTTAAAATGCAAAATAGTTCATTTACAAGATGAACTGGATGACTTTTAACATACAACATAATAGTAGTTGGCAGTATGCCGTGTACACTGCACAGTATTCTGTAAGTTGTAGTATTCCATTCCAAACAAAGCCAAGGACTCTGGAAATTGTCTAACACTCCAGGTCAGACAGTGAGAATTTGGGTTAAAAAAGCAAAACCCAAAGACTGCACTCACACAATCACTTTTTAGAAACTGCAGAGCTCAGAAGAGGAAATATACTGTAGATAATTTCCCAAATTAGAGTTAAGAAAAACCCCTCATTGAACACATGAGAACCTGAGATCCTTTGAAAGCTGTACAGTGAAAAGCATGCCGTTTTAATGGCACCGGTAGCGATGATTAAATAGAGTTGTTAGCATGAGGAGAGGGATTTTTTTATAACTGCCCGGCTCTCTCTCGCAATGGCAAACTCAACATCTGCTCAGACTCCGTTGGCTGCTCCTCTAATTATTTCCTTTCATGTTCTTGATTTCTTTTAAAAAGTAAAAGGAAAGAAATGCCAGGATTAGATTATTGGTACAAAAGAGTATACAGGTATGTGTTTAACACCCATGTTAAAATGAAATAAAAATGAAAATAGCAAAATGGATTTAGCACCTGAAGTAAATTTACTGTGCAAGATCATAATATACTGTATAACGTCAACACTACTGTCAGTTTAAATTCATAGAAAATGTTAAAAGAAGCCATCTGAGCGTTACTTGATATGACTTTGTATGTCTATTTTTTGCACAGCGTTATAATAAACTGTTATGCAAAAAATGTTTAATGACAAAATTCCATTTGTGTAAGTTTTGTTATAAAATAATTTTTTTATTATAATTTGATTGTAATTTACAACACTCACAAGTTTTTCACTCAAATAATTTACTGTGACACTTAATTTTACAATATTTTAAATCAATATTAAATTCCAGTGCAACATTTGTATATCTGATTTGGTTTGTTTGTCTTCTGACTTTGACCAAAGGAATGTGGAACAGGTCAGGTATTTAAAATCTCTTGCTTTTAAAAAAAAATCAAAGATCATATTTGGTAGTTTTATGAGCAGTTATGCTATTGATAGACCATGCTAAAAGAGTTTGTGTAGCACATCAGAATGTTGAGGTTTGAACTAAAACTCACATCAAAGACCCTTCAGTCGGATTTGCATTTGTTGAAGTTTTGGCAAATGTAATGTTGACTCACTGATGTAAGATATTTTCAGGGGCAGATATTTCAAGACAGGTAGAAAACTCCCATTAGGCCATAAATGATGTAAACAAATAAACATTACTGTTGTGAGATTGTGTCTGTCTGCTGTCAATGCAACACACACACACACACACACACACACACACACACACACACACACACACACACACACACACACACACACACACACACACACACACACACACACACACACACACACACACACACACACACACACACACACACACACACACACACACACACACACACACACACACACACACACACACACACACACACACACACACACACACACACACACACACACACACACACTCACTCACTCAGAATGGTGGTGTAGTGGACTAAAGCACTGAACTGATAAGCAGAAAGTTGTTGGTTTGATCCCCACAGCCACCACCATTGTGTCCTTGAGCAAGGCACTTAAATCCAGGTTGCTCCAGGGAGATTGTCCCTGTAATCAGGCACTGTAAGTTGCTTTAGATAAAAGTGTCTGCCAAATGCATAAATATAAATGTAGAATGAAAGGATTTGGTTAGCAGTGTGTTCTTGTCTGCTACAGCTCATTACTGCATCACATGAGACTGATCTCAGTGTGAATTTGGTACAGTAGGTTGAAAGTTCTTCAGCTGAAATCAGTCTTTTTCATTTCTATTTTTTAATTTAGCATTAAACAAATATAGTTACAATATAGTAGAACAACAAAACAATCAGAACAGTTCAAAACACCAACATTCAAAGGGGTAAAATAAAGAAAAAAATATTAATAAATAAAACCATACACAATAATAAAAAACAAAAAACAATAATACAAATAAAATCAATTTATACTGATTCAATAAATATAGCAAATTGTAATAAACAATATCAACTGAAAATCTTGAAATAAGCGCAACAAACAAGTGTTTTCCAAGATTGTTTATTTTTTTAGCCGCAGAGAGCGTTTCAAAATAAAATGCTTAAATTAGTTAAAAGCACCATAAAATTGGTTTGTGTTGAGAGAACTTACACTTATGTATGTGAAACTAGGCCAAAATTAATAAGAGATTAATACGGTGAAACTGTTTGTCACTTTCTTTACCTATTATTTTCTGAAATCAGTCTGTGCTTTTTTGGGTGTGCGTATAGTTCACCCAAAAATGAAAAAGTAAAAATGATTACTTACCCTCCTGGGATCCCAGATGTGTATGACTTTCTTTCTTCTGCAGAACACAAATGAAGATTTTTTAAAAGAATATCTCAGGTCTGGAGGTCCTCACAATAAAAGTGATTGAACATTTTGACGCTCCAAAATCCACATAAAGCATAAAAGTAATCCATAAAACTCCAGAGGTTAAATCCATGTGTTCAGGCACAAAATGATAGGTGTGGGTGAGGAGCAGATCATTATTTAAGTCTTTTTTTTAATTAATATAAATTCTCCTCCCTGCCCAGTAGGGGGTGATATGCATGAAGAATGTGAATCACCAAAAACACAAGAAGAAGAATGCGGAAGTGAAAGTTAAAGTGGAGATTGACTGGACAGGGAGGAGGATTTATAGTAATAAAGGGCTTAAATATTGATCTGCTTCTCACCCACACTGATTTAACAACCAGAGTCGTCTGGAGAAATTCTTATGTTGCCCTGATGTGGATTTTCGAGCTTCAAAATTTTGGCACCCATTCACTTGCATTGTGAGGACCAAAAGAGCTGAGAAATTATTCTAAAAATCTTCACTTGTGTTCTGCAGAATAACAAAAGCCATACACATCTGAGATGGCATGAAGGTGAGTAAATGATGAGAGAATTTCCATTTTTTTGGGTGAACTATTAACCTTTAATGAAATTAAAATCACTGCCCCCAGTGGCCAAAGCTGGAAGTGTTGTTGAACGTATGGGCATGTGTGACCTCCACTTTCCAGGTGAACTGTCCAAAGAGTGGCGCCAAAAGCGATTTGTAATTTTAGTTGTAAATGATATAATAAAGTCAACAGGAATGCATATTATATTTACTCTAACTCCTAACCCAAACCCCAACCCTAAACCTAATCATCAGTGAAGTAAATATGAAATCTTAAAGGAAAAATGCAACCTCCGAATCACATTTGTCATGTTTATGTTAAACGTGATTACTTGCTGGTTTCTGTTGGACCAGAACCCGGGTCTCTGAGGCTGCTCACGCAACACACTTTTATTAGTGCCACAGGAAAAGTAAATATTTACATTGATTTAAAATGCCTGATGAGAGATGGTGGTTGGTTGTCAGTAACTGATGATGTCACAGTACCAGAACATTCAATAGCAACATGTTGAGTTCCCGTATGATTATGTTGTTCACACTGCTAGTATGGTACAATAAAATATATACTGTGTGTATTTTAATAGAATGTTGATAGAGCAACACAATTTTTTCTTTTTATCTTTTTTTATTATTAATGATGGTTCTTTTCAATTCATTTGAAAATACAGATAGCAAAGGGGCGGGGGGTGGGGCTTATATCATGTGGATATAGGGGCAATAGTAATATAGGGAAATGTGACACCATATGCAAATTCTTTTGATATAAGAGGACTTTTTTATGTGACTTTGAAGTAAATGAACACTTGGATTTAATCACCATTGTTTACTGTGGTGGTTTGTTGCCATTTAGTGTTTTGTGAGAAACAAGCATGAAAATCGTATTAAAATCAACTGTTTGCCTGTTTTAATGACACTTTTGTTCTTCAAATTGAGCTTTAGAAGGACATGCATAAACAAGTAAACCTTGAAATAAACTTCACGTATGTTTAATTTCCTCCCTCACATAGTGTTGAAGTCATCAGAGAAGAGCTCTTCTTAGTTCACTTTACGTATGAGGTTTTCTCATTTTCAATTTGGGGCGTATCATACTTTGTAATTTTTCAGATTTTTTTATTCGTTTGGGTACTATTTGTACTAGTAAGTGGTACATTTTCAAAACACTTAGTGCTAATATCCCAACAGATCATCAAAAATTAAATTTTTTGTTCAAACATTTCAGCATATTTTCAATTGACCAAGTACAAAACACAAAATCACAAAGTAACGTTTTATCCACACCAAATAAGTGTTTCATCTATATATACCTTTCATTGAATATAACTGCCTTTCATAATGCTATTACAATCAAACCTGTTCATTTGTTACTGTTCTTGTTCAGTTTAATATGTGTCTATCATTTGATCTATTTTATGTGTTTGTAAAATAACATCTACAGTAAATCATATGTTCAGAACAGGAAAACATAATGCATTTTTTATGATATTGCCAATTTATATCATACGTAACTCTGTTGTTTACAGTATGTACCGTATGCATTCAGAGTGTGTGTATGAGCATTTGCAGTTTGTCTAATTAGTGCAGGATAGACTGAAAGGAAGAGGAACCAAACAATGAATTTGTATACTGGAGGCCAGTCAGAGAGGTCACAGAGGAACTGGTGAGCCCAATGACATCTGAGCCATCAATGTCCACTATGTGATTCAGTAAACAAAGACCTTCTGTAAAGCAAATGAAAGGTAATGTGACAAACTTGTGAGTCTCTCTTGTTTGTAAGTCACTTGGTTACTATAAAAATGATCAAAAGATCATTGATCACACGTTTTGATCACACATTGGGTTGATATAACAGACATTATGAATTTACAGTAATGTCAGTCTGGTCAGGGAATGTAAGTGTATTTCCTAATGTGATTTTGCAGTACTGTAAAACAACTGTATTAAACATCTTTAAGGTTAATCTGAAACATGCATCTTGTACTGTTTGCTACAGAATGAACCGACTGATAAAATAACTAAACTGAAAGAAGATCATTCTGTTGTGTTTGGTTGATTAAACTAAATGTTCTCATTACATGTCACAATAATCGTGTGTTCTGAAACAGTGTTTATATGAAAGGAAACATGTACAACCCTGATGAAAGCATGTTAGGAGGTTTTAAAAGAACGATTAGCTTTCTTACAAGTGTGATCAGTTTGGTGTGTGTACTAAGAGTTTTGAAAATGTACCACTTGCATGTGAAGATAGTACCAAAGCAATTAAAAACAAAATGTTAACTACTCAATGCAACCCTATATTGCAATTTAAACATCTGTAAGTTTAAAGCATCTGTTTATGTGTTGCCAGTTCTATACATACAAGCTATAGGAGCAATTGTAACAACACTAGAAGTTCGTTGATGAATTTACAGTATCTCATATCTGCATCGGCTGATAATTTTCACACCCGTAACACTGCTAATCGCTGATATTACTGCAAAAGATAAGCATATGAATCTGTCAGCTGCTATAATAACACTCTAATTTCATCTACACCTCAATAAATGCACAGTAGGCCTAACAAAATATCAAATATAATGCACTGCAATATATTTGATCCTATCCCTTTCATTTATTACAGATATGCACAATTGTACATAATAAAACTTTGGTATATCTTCACTATATTTATTGATTTCCTATAGTTTAGATGTGATTTTGTAGTTCACACCTGTGCGCGCTCCGCTCTTGTGAAAGTCTGTACAAAGGTAAACGAGGCCGAAAATTTGGGTTACTCCGTGTCAAACAATCGACCAATCACAGGCCTCCTAACAGTCGCTCCATTCGTACGGCGCCTCTGATTGGTGGAGATATTGGCCACGGAACACATCGGAAAAGGTTGTAAAAGCTCAGTGAGCACAAACGCAACAGAAGTGTACGGACTCCTACAGGTCAGTACAGCAAGACCGAAGGTTATTTGTAATTTATTTCCTTGTTAATATTATTTATTTTTATGTAAAGTAATACGCGCGGGCCGGATGTTTTTAGCAATTCTGTTTCCATGTTCTGCAACGTGTCCATAGAGTGCAGAAGAGCACGTGATAGTGAAAATAACATTGTAAACTCCTTAGTGCATCATTTTTATTCCACAGCAGTGTGGATAAAGTGCTTTAAGTCTTCAGTTGTTGTTTGCAAAGGTCTTTTTTATAATTTGACCAATGCAAAATGTGTGGGGTAGTAATGTAAACACTAGTTTAGCATATGCTTGATAGAGTGGCTACGTGATTAATAATTAAAAATCCTGTTCTCATTTTGTAAACAGAACAGTGCAGTCATCTGTCATGTGTCTCACTATATACAATGACTCAGGCTCATTATTACTCATTTAATTTAACCTGCTGTTCTCAGTGCATTAATCATGTGGTTATTCATAAAGAACTAGGCTACTTGTTTATGGTAATATTCACATAGAAATTGGTATTTAATGTGTCTTAAGTTAGTTAGAGTCTATAGTATGGTTGTAATTGAATGTTGCCAGTGTTACGCTCTCTTGCACGAGTTCACTCTTGTGTCCTTTTGACCTTGATCTATGGCAACAGCCATGTTTCCTTTTATTATGTTTACTCCCAGGTGAGAGATCACCTGTAGTCATCACCTGGGAGAATACCTGAGTTGTGTATTATTAAATAATGGGTTTTCATTGAAAAGGGAATGTTAAAATCTATTGTCTGCATGGTTAAAGGGATGGTTCAACCCAAAATGAAAATTCTGTCATCATTTACGCACCCTAATGTAGTTCCACACCCACATGACTTTCTTTCTTCTGTGGAACACAAAAAGATGACATTAGGCAGAATGTTAGGGACTAACCGCCTTCTGCAGAACACAAATGAAGATTTTTAGAAGAATATTTCAGCTCTGTAGGTCCATACAATGCAAGTGAATGGTGACCAAAACTTTGCAGCTCCAAAAAGCACATAAAGGCAGCATAAAAGTAATCCATACGACTTCAGTTGTTTAATCCATGTCTTCTGAAGTGATCCAATCAATAGTTTGGTGAGAACAGACCAAAATATAGCCTAACTACTATATAACTACTATACTCAAAGATCTGGCCACCATTAACTTGCATTGTACGGACCTACAGAGCTGAAATATTCTTCTAAAAATCTTCATTTGTGTTCTGCAGAAGAAAGAAAGTCATACACATCTGGGATATCATGAGGGAAATAAATAAGAGAATTGTCATTTTTGGGTGAACTGTCCCTTTAACAATACACATTTAACATACAAAATTACACACTTCCCTTTTAAGAGAAACTCATTGACATTTCAATTCATAAGATATATTATTTTCGTTATAAAAAGGTAGAATACATCATGATAATAAACTGCCACAAGACAGTTTGAGACAGTTTAATTCTGCCATGATATTCTTGTTCATTGTGGCCAGTGTGTTGCAAATGAATGACTAAGACACAACAGATTTTGAAAAAAAGGTGCCAGGACTCATAAAGCCAATGCAGGGTGAAAGGTCAAGGGCATCATGTGAGCATATGAATGTTTGCTAATGAGGTCATGCGTTCATTAATAATCTGTGCAAGCTGATTGATTGTACAGTATTTATTCCATGCATTTTATATGAAGGTCATTATAACTGGACTTTGTGGTACAAACTGTCTTTCCTTGATGTGCAGCCCTTTTTACAAGGAAATGACTGCTCATATTTTGTCAACACGCGTAAGTAGAGTAGATCTCTGCATTTGTGTCAACTAGGGAAATCATGTGACTTTTCTAATGATTGGCATCATGGTATGTGGATATCACAAACTCAAACGCCTGTCTGAATTATTATAAAACTTGTTTATTATGTTTGAGTTCCATTTACTTGAAATAGCAGCAAGCTGTGACATATTTAGATATAAGCAAATTATCTCAAGACATAATGCAACAGACCTGCGGCGGATCTAGAACATTTTTCATGGGGTGGCAAGGGGGTGGCATGCAGACTATGTGGGGTGGCAACACCAAAGCAGGCATCCATGCGTAGTTCTTATGGATTAAGGCACCAAGCTTCATTGCAACAAGTATTAGTTCATTAATTGGAGTCACTATCAAATTACAAATGTCTGTTATACAACTGCATTTCCACAGTAACCACATAGTAACCATTTTGCTACTGATTTGCCAACTTAATTTTTTTTTTAGCATAATAAAAAGTAAGTAACAAAATAGATATCTCCAGAGCACCAAGACATTGTATATTAAACATGTCAACAAATTCTTAATGTTCCTAAGCTTCACATATAGAACTAGCAATCTGGACTAAACGTCACCACCTTATGCAGGCCAAATTTATTTATTGTGTTAAGTGTACCCATATATGGAAAATGCATGCATATCCCATGTTATTCTGCAAATAAAGTCCTGTAGGCCTATCACCTTTGTAACCACTGTAACCATTTGAAAGCGAAGGTTAGCACAAAATTAGATCTAAATAAAAATAAACTGTACAGAAAATTGTACGGTAGGAGGCAGTGCTGCAAAACTCATGAATATTAATTATGCTATGCACGGTAAAATATTATTTTAAATTACCTATTTTGATCAACAGTCATTCTTAATGACCAATTCAAGCACCCAAATAAATATTTCACATAATATGGTAATTACATCTCTACATCTGACACTGTCAGTCTTGGAATTTTGTTAGTCAGTAGATCATGGGTCGGCAACCTATGGCATGCATGCCAGCATTGGCACGCAGAGGGGTAATCACTGGCATGCCAGCAACGGCGAGAGAGTAGCAGACCATTTCATTTATATGAAATTCCGCACCTGCATTCCAATCTGCATCTTGATGTAATCCTTCCTCATTATCACACAGCAACATGTTTTCATGAGCTGAATGGGAGGCTAAACAAAAAGTAAAAATGTGACGAGACTGCAGTACACCCAACAGACTCGTGCAGCGCGTGCAAGCCATTCGTGCATCACGAGCCGGCAGCGCTTCACTTTCGGTTAATCGTGCGAGTAAACGCGCCCTCTTTGCATCGGTCAGGCTGTGCGGATGACAGCCTACATTCTGTTTCATTTGACCAGCCATTGACCAGGAAAAAAAATTAAAATAAATGGCACTCCATGTCTAAAAAGATGCTGACCCCTGCAGTAGATGAATACATAGATCAGTACTTTGATTAAGAACATGACTGATTGATCAAGTGGTAAATTTTTGCCTTTAGTTTTTAGAGGTTTTGGATTCTAATTCACCCAAATATAACTTTTCATTTTAATCAAACGAGATTGCATCTGTACGACAGTGGATGGGTGTTACACTTTAAAAATAAAATGCAATAGCAGATGCGGGGAGATGAGAGTAGCGGAAACACTGACACATTTATTGACAGTTCTGTATATGAAAAACAGCGAACTCCGAAATTCAGACAGCGACAACCACAAACTCTCCGCAGCAGCAGTGGAAACGCCCGTGAACGAGAAAGAGAAAAAGACAACACACACTACATACACACAAACAATACGGCCTAGAAGGCCATCACAATGGGGGACATGAAAAGAGCGTGAGCTGCGGAAAAACTGCCGACACTAAATGACACTGATAATAGCCGCAACGAACACTTATCATAACATTCAAAATATGGCACCAAATCGCCAGTCAAAACACACAGATGAAATAGAAACTCCAACTCAAGAACTGGAGATGTTTCATGAGGATTTTACTCATACCTGATGAAAGCTATTTCAAAAAGTGGTGAGGACATGTCTCATCCGTCTTAACCCATAATTGACAGCGATGTATCTAATAATCATTCAATGAATACTTGGAAACAACTGAGAAATTAATTTTTTACCTCTTTTTTCCCACGTATTTGTCATTGTTGATGAGGAAATAAGCTCCTCAACCCGCGGGAGCCCAAGCATTGTACCCGCGCTGCGATAATATATACGTGATCGGTCGATGATGTGATTGGCCGCTGCAGCTGCTGTAAACAATCACGGGATTGTTTGCTGCTGTAATCAATCACGCTATGGGTCTGTAGTCATTTGTGCGTTCGGTGAGAGTTTAGGCAGTTTGACATGAATAAACCCCAACACAATCTCAACATCAACTATAATATTCTTACATTTATATTTAATGCATTTGGATACTTATGGTGGGGTGGTAGATGGGGTGGTAATGCTTTTTCTTAGGGTGGCATTTGCCACCCTATGCCACCCCGGTAGATCCGCCCCTGCAACAGACTGATCAGTATCTAGTGTAAGACGCTTAGCTAAATGTAGTAAATATGTGAGTTATTGATGGTCATTGCTCAGGTGAGTGCTTCAGAATGCTTCTTGCCTCATTTGTTTGCTCAGACTCATTGAAACAGAACAGCACAGACCATGTGATGCAATCTTGTCTGCGGTCAGCGTTTTGAAACGGACTATATAAACATTCACATTGATTGAATGAATGAAATGGGGTCAATCTAGGTGAAGCCTGTCAAGAACATGCATGGACACGTCATATTTCACGCCAAAATCAAAAGAAAGAAATATGAATTTAATTGAGCTTAAAGGAAATTAAGCCAAGTTTTAGGACCATTACAGTTTTTGCATTGTGACAGTATTTTTTGACAATTAAGCACCTTTTCCCCACAAATTCTCATTCCAGTAATGGAACCCCCCCCCCCCCAAATTACAAAGTGGCTTTATAATACAAATTAAAAGGGTAGTTCGCCCATAAAATTAAAATTCTCTCATCTTTTCCTCACCCTCATGCCATCCCAGATCTGTATGACATTCTTCTGCAGAAAACAAATGAAGATCTTTAGAAGAATATCTCAGCTCTGTAGGTCCATACAATACAAGTGAATGGTGACCAAAACTTTGAAGCTCCAAAAAGCACATAAAGCCAGCATAAAAGTAATCCATATGACTCGTTTAATCCATTTCTTCAGAAGTCATATCATAGGTATGGGTGAGAAACAGATCAATATTTAAGTAATTTTTTTACTATAAATTTCCAACTTTGACCAGCCCCGACCAGTAGGTGGTGATGTGCACGGAGAATGTAAATCGGCAAAAAACAAAAGAAGGAAAATGTGAATGTAAAAGTGGAGATTTATAGTAAAGCAGGACTTAAATATTGATCTTTTTCTCACCCACACTTGTCATATCGCTTCAGAAAACATGGATTAAATCACTGGAGTATTATGGATTACTTTTATGCTGCCTTTATATGCTTTTTGGAGCTTCAGTGTTTTGGTCACCATTCACTTGCATTGTATGGCCCTATATAGCAGAGATATTCTTCTAAAAATCATCATTTCTTGTGAATCTGACCATTACGTGTTCTATCCCTCTAGATTGCAGAACTGCGATTGTTTAGACTTGATACAGTGTGTTTTATGATTTGCCTTTCTCTGATAATAATCATGTTTCTAAGCCATAGCCGCTGGGTCTAAGCTTTGGTGGGGGGGGGCATTGCCCCTCTAGATTTTCCTTATGCCTGCTCTGAAACTTCTGACAGACCAACGGTAAAACACAATCAAGCAGGACCAACCCAAGAGAAATTACCAAGCACACCCTGGTCCGACAAAGAGATAAAAAGTTGCCCACAGATAAAAAATCCCCCCCAAAGATCACAGTCCTCACCCTGGTTTAAGCTGTTACATATTTAAGGAGAAACTTTAGCTTGTTTTCTCGTTCCTTGCAGATGTCATATGCTGCACGTCTGTCGTCATAAATTGCATGCCTTCAATATCTGAATCTATTCCACTCGCCCTCATTCCACTGTTTCCATTTGTTGTGCCACTGTTTTAAAATAGCAGCCCCAGTCTGGGAGGGGCAAGTGTCTGCTTGGTTGGCCTTCATCGGATGACCGGCCTCAGGGTCTGTCATTGGTCTTACTCACCCCTCCGTGAAAGTGGCAGTGGCTTTGCTCATGTTACCTTTGCCCTGGAAAGTTTGTACACTAGTAGAATGGGGTGATGTGTCTTTATGCATGTAATAGCCACTCTTGGTTGGTGGACACCAAACCTAGTGAGATATAGTTTGAAAGAGATCTTGAATTAATAAATGGGTAAGGATAGACTGATATATCAGATAATATTTGGCTATTTTGACATAATCTGCATTGGCTGAAGAGGTCATTCCACCTTGTGTCAGTACAATTGTTTTTTATTTTATATTAAATTAATGAGTTGTACTGGTTTTATACTGACATTATGTCAGCTATCCTGCTATCTAGATCAGTGTTTCTCAATGGGTTTTGCTTCAGGTTCCCAAATTTTATATTGGCCATGAAATGGTGACCCAACACATACCAATATTGTTTATTACTATTGTTAAAATCAAACCTAGAAATTCATTAAAGGGGTCATGACATGAGGAATCAAATTTTACTTGATCTTTTGACATATAAGAGGTTATTGTACTATAAAAACTTACTGTAAGTTTCAGAACTCAAAACTTCCTTTTCACTGCAAAAAGAGCATTTGTTGAAACCAAGCTGCCAAAACGACTTGTTCTCTACTTCCTCCACATTGTGATGTCACACTTTGGTATATATTTGCATCTGACTGCCTCCACAACAACACATCAATGCCTATTTTACCTTATCACTTCTGTAGCCCCGCCCAGTAGCAGTGAGCTGTGAGATTGCAAGGAGAGAGCAGGCCCTTTTGATAGGGAAGCCTATAAGAATAGCATAGATTAGCATAACACGGCCATTCCATAGACATTCTATGGCGGTACACTGGCGAGGAGACGAGGCCATTCTTTTTTTTTTTTTTTTCGATACTCTGCCGAGTATTCATCTGGTGAATGTCCGCTCCCTCGCCAACAAAATGGACGAACTGCTTCTGCTCACTCAAACAAATAAGGACTTTTCTAACTCCGCTGCTCTGTGTTTCACAGAAACTTGGCTGAATGAAACTAACCCGACAAGCGCGTTACATCTGCCGGGCTGTCAGATGTTTAGAGCGCATCGCGCTGCGGAATCATCGGGGAAAACGAGAGGCGGCTGGACATGATTTTACATCAACAAAAGTTGGTGTACAGATGTAACAGCATTGAAGAAGATGTGCCATCCTAATTTAGAAGCACTCTTTATCAACTGTAAGTCTTTCTACTCGCCGAGGGAGTTTTCCTCGTTCATTCTGGTGAGTGTTTACATCCCGCCACAAGCATGCATGAACGCTGCGCTGCAACAGCTGGCTAATCACATCACAGACACAGAGCAACAACACTCAGACTCTCTTATCATTATTCTGGGAGATTTTAATAAAGCTAACCTCACCTGTGAACTGTCAAAATACAAACAACTCATCACATGCCCCACCAGAGACAGAAAATATACTGGACCACTGCAACACCCCTGTAAAGGATGCATATTGCTCTGTCCCACGTGCAGCTTTAGGAATCTCTGATCACTGTCTGGTTCATCTTCCGACCTACAAGCAGAAACTAAAATCTGCTAAGCCTGTAGTAAGGACTGTAAACAGATGGACCAATGAAGCAGAGCTGGAACTACAAGCCTGCTTTGAATGCACTTATTGGAGTGTTTTTGAAGCTGCAGCCACAGACCTGGACAAGCTCACAGATACTGTGACATCATATATCAGTTTCTATGAGGATATGTGTATCCCTACAAGGACATTTTTATCATTCTATAACGATAAACCATGGTTTTCAGCAAAACTCAGACAGCTGCGTAATGCCAAAGAAGATGCTTACAGAAGTAGGGATAAAATATTGTACAACCAGGTCAGAAACACACTGACTAAGGAGATTAGAGTGGCTAAAAGAAGCTACTCTGAAACAGTTTCAGCCAACGATCCTGTGTGGAGAGGCCTGAAGGACATCACCAAGTACAAGACACCACCTCCATTGTTCTGTAGAAAATCAACAAATGGCTGATGATCTGAAAGTGTTTTACTGCAGATTTGAAAAGCCCCATCTCACACCCCTCCCCCACTCTGATCTTCACTTCACACACACACTTACACCTCGTGCGACCCCCCCCTCCTTCCCTGTCCTGCTACTCAACCTAGACAAGGAAAGCTTCAGGCCCAGATGGTGTTTCACCTGCCTGTCTGAAAGTCTGTGCTGACAAACTAGACCCCATCTTCACACAGATCTTCAATAGATCACTGGAACAGTTTGAAGTTCCCTGCTGCTTCAAATCCTCTACTATCATTCCGGCCCCCAAAAAACCCCAAATCACAGGACTTAATGACTACAGACCTATTGCTCTCACGTCTGTGGTGATGAAGTCGTTTGAAAGACTGTTTTTTCCTACCTGAAGGACATCACTGGACCCCTGTTAGACCTCCTTCAGTTTGCTTACCGAGCAAACAGGTCTGTGGATGATGCTGTCAACATGGGACTGCATTATATCTTGCAACACCTCGACAGACCTGGGACTTATGCAAGGATCCTTTTTGTGGACTTAAGATGGGAGGTTGCTGTTTGGTGTGGTCACAACAACCTTGAGCTGAACACGCTCAAAACAATGGTGATGACTTCAGGAGAAATCCCCCCCAGCATCCTGAACAGCACTGTGGCAGCAGTGGAGTCATTCAGATTCCTGGGCTCTACCATCTCTCAGGACCTGAAGTGGGACACCCACATAGACTCCATTGTGAAGAAGGCTCAGCAGAGGTTATTCATCTTTTGCCAGCTGAGGAAGTTCAACCTGCCACAGGAGCTGCTGACACAGTTCTACTCAGCCATTACTGAGTCTGTCCTGTGTACTTCTATAACTGTCTGGTCTGGTTCAGCCACCAAATCAGACAGAAGGAAACTACAACGGACAGTCAGGACTGCTGAGAGGATTATTGGTGCCCCTCTGCCCACCCTCCAAGACCTATACGTCTCCAGAGTGAGGACACGTGCAGGTAGAATCACTCTGGACCCCACACACCCTGCCCACTCCCTCTTTGAACTGTTTACGTCTTGTTGGTATACTTTTGAAGCAGTGTGTAGTTTAGCATTTATGGAGTCGTCCCATTCACTTCCATTGTAAGTGCCTCACTGTAACCTAGATTTTTGCTGCTTTATTGTTTGTTTGTTTTTTTCAGATAAACAAGCGACGAGTCGAAAGTATTTTTTTGTGGTAATCAACATTGTATTGAACCCGAAACATTTCTTTAACACAAAAAACAAAAACTTTGTTGCATATATCGTATCAGCCATTAAAAAACCCTTAACGGTCAACCATAAATCGTGGACATTTATCACAGAATATCGAAGTGATGTTATCAGTTCATGTATTTAATGTTCTTGTTGATTATTGACACAGTAGCAATGACGGCTAGTTAGTCATGTTGTATTTTAATGGTGGACACTGCTGGTCTGTTGCTTGTTTGACTTTCTGTGCTGTTATTGGCTGACACAGCAGATTCTAAGAGAGTGTGTGTCCAATAAGAAACAAGAAGGGGCTGGAGTGGGTTTGACCAGTGGTTGTACATAAACTAAAACTGTAGTTGTTCTTACTCTCACCTGGTCAGTTCACCTGCCTGTTACATTATTTCTGTTGGTGTAGGAGGCACTACGCCCACATCTGGACCTACTTTATTCCTCTTGTCTCAGGTGAAGTGTCTTTGCGTGTTTTGTGCACTGTTTTGATGTAGTATGTAGGTCATGTTGAGTTCATGCCAAGTGATTGAGATGGTTTGACTTTGCTGTCATTTCCCAAAAGAGCTGTGCCATGATAAAGGACAGACTTCTTGTAGGAGATTTTGAAGTGAGACATGTCCTACCTCAATCTTTGCTTAAGGGCTGAAAAAACTGTATTATATAGTTACAATCGTCCATTGATTTAGGTAGAATATATAAAAGTTATGTATCACCTATTTGCTTGAGCATTTTCTGTTTGATTCAGAACAAAAAGCTATTGAAGGTTTTGTTGTGTTCCAGCTAATTGTCTCTACAGGATTAAGTTCCAGTATTGTTTGAAAGCAGTCACACATGAGCTGGGAAGCTTGTCCATAATATGTTTGCTTTTATTCATGAAGTGAACCGTAATCGGGGCAGTTTCTCAGAATGATGTGTCCTCGGGCAGTAAGAATAGAAGTAGGTGAAAGTTTATAGGGGTAAATTGTGCTCAAGGTTGAATCACAGCTGAATAAGGCGACTCAGAAGCTTACTTAATGCTGTTGTCAAACTAGTTAGCTTAATGCAAATGAAATGTTTTCTTGATATGTAGTTGAGTGTCTTTCATAGAACATTATAACCTAGAAGTTATCAAAAAGATGCAATGAAAGTGAATGGTGACTGAGGTTGTCGGTTCCTAATATTTTGCCTACATTCTGAGTTTTTTTTCTTTCTGGGAATAGAACCCACGATGTTGATGTTGCATGCTTTGCTTCATTATGGAATGCTTTGCAGTTTGTACATTTAATCTAGTAGAGCACAAATCTGAGCACTAGTTTTATTTCCTTGTGCTGATTTGGTCCAATAGTAGCTTTGCGGAGTTTCGTAAGGTTTAATGATTTGATAGTGGAGTGTTATTAAAAAGGTGTGAGATTGCTGTGAAGGTTTCTGCTCTGTTAAAGGAAAAAGATCATGTGTATTGAATAATGGGGGTAGCAGATTAAGATAACTTTACAGAACATCTGATCAGTTTGACCCTTGATCACTAAAACCCTTTGTGCTTTGAATGTCTGTTTTTTGTAAAGATAATGTTCCACAGTTCACTTAGATTGCTAAATAATTGCTACAATTTAATCAAACATTTTTTTTTTTTTGCCAGCATTTCAAAACACCTGAAAGGATTTTTATAGTACAATACTAAAGTCAAGGCCTGATTTTTTTGGCACCATTCGGAGTAAATTCTGGAGACTGTTTTGCGTGAAAATCCCAGGAGATCAGCAGTTACAGAAATACTCAAACCAGCCCGTCTGGCACCAACAATCATGCCACGGTCCGAATCACTGAGATCACATTTTTTCCCCATTCTGATGGTTGATGTGAACATTAACTGAAGCTTCTGATGATTTTATTCACTGCACAGCTGCCACACGATTGGCTGATAATATCATGGATGATTGTTGGTGCCAGATGGGCTGGTTTGAATATTTCTGTAACTGCTGATCTCCTGGGATTTTCACACACAACAGTCTCTAGAATTTACTCCTAATGGTGCCAAAAGCAAAAAAACATCCAGTGAGGGGCAGTTCTGTGGACGGAAACGCATGTTGATGAGAGAGGTCAACAGAGAATGGCCAGACTGGTTTGAACTGACAAAGTCTACTGTAACTCAGATAACCGCTCTGTACAATTGTGGTGAGAAGAATATAATCTCAGAATGCTATTCAGAAATGCGGGTTGGCGCTGTTTTGGTGGCACGAGGGGGACCTAAATAATATGTATACTGTGTTGACTTTTCTTTAACTTTAATCAGTCTGTGCCTACCGACATTTGAAGCACTGCCCCCAGTGACCAAAGCAGTAAGTGTTGTTGGGTGTATGGCCATGTGTGAGCTCAATTTTCTGGGTGAAATGTCCACAGAGGGGGGCCAAAAGCGACTTGTGAAGCAAGTTGTTTTCAGCTGTACAGGCAGTAAAACAGTGAAGAGGAATGAATATTTTATAAACTGTACCCCCAAACCCCAAACCTAAACCTAACCATCAGTGGAGTAAAACATTTTATGTCAGAGGGAAAAATGTAACTTCTGATTCGCGTTCATCACTGATTATGCAAACGTGATTACTTCCTGGCTTCAATGTGGGATTTGAACCCTAGTCTCTCACGCTACTGACGCAACGCGCTTTCAGTTGCCCCATAGGGGAAGGTAAACACACTGGAGTTGATGCTAAAATGTCTTATGGAAGATTTTGCTTGTCGGTAGGTCGGCATAATGCGGCCGATCCTAGGGTACAGGAAGTTTCGGAAACAACATGCCGACTCACTGTCTGATCATGTTGTACCATCACTCTACAATGGTACTGCAGTTTTGTTGTAATGTTCTAATAGAAACCTTGTTGTCTTCCACAGATTCAGTTGGTGATCATCATGCAGGCACACGAGCTGTTTAAGCAGTGGAGGATCCCTGATCTGACAGAGTTGAGAGATTATCTCCGCAATCTCTCCACCAACACTCTCCTCGGCATGGGCGCGTTCACAGCCGTGACTGCGTACTGGTATGCCACCAGACCCAAAGCCCTCAAACCGCCCTGTGACCTGCGAATGCAGTCGATAGAGCTGCCAGTAAGTACAAACCCTTTCTGCAATTTTATGCATTTGCCAAATTGACCTACAACTTTTGCTATTTTGATAACTTGAACCATGTCAGCAATCCGATGTCAGCAATCTGGAACACAAAATGATTGACAAGCTGTCTCTGATTGGCTAAATAAGGATGACTCACAGAGACGGGTGTGATTATTCATGACACTTATTTCAGTAATATCTGTCAGGTTGTAGGGGCATTATGCATGCAGTATTCAAAAATCGCCTACAGCACCTGTTATCAGCAGAGAGTAAATATTTGTTATAATGTTTATGGTGATGTTTGGTTGTTTTTTTTCTCAGGGTGGAGAGTTCGCTCGGCGGTCAGCAATATTAAACGGTGGCACGCTCTTGACTCATTTCTATGAAGATGGCCAGACGATGTATGAGTGCTTTCTCAGGGGCCTGAGGGTGTCGAGTATGTTCTGTTCATTATTATTTCAACTAGAGGTAGCACAATAAATCGGCTTTACTGATTAATCGGTGCCGATAGTTGCTTTTTCAGACTATTGATTATCTGCAAAAAGCTATACCGATAGTTGCCTATAATTGTTAGTTTTTTTTTTTATTCCTCCATGTTGCTCTGTGGGCGTCACTAGAGGATTCTACAGTTAGAACGGCTTGATTCCACAGTATAACAGCGGCCTCTAGAGGTGAAATAAAACTGACACCTCGTGGGGATTTGCTGTATCTAAATCTTTTATCACTGACAATATAGTCCCTGGTGAGTTTCAGGCTTGTTTATAATTAAAAGTCCTGTTTTATGCACCAATCTTAATTTTTTCTGGTAATTATTGGGATTTTGGTTTAATAGTAAACTGCATCTGGGACTTTATTCATGTTGGACTGTTGTAGTTTCAGTGTCTGGGCCCGTCATAGTAAGGAAAGAATAAATCTATCGGCAGATTAATTGGTTATCGGCCTTTCCCACCACCATAGTTATCGTTATAGGCAAAATCCACAATCGGTCGACCTCTTATTTCAACCTAGAAGAAAATCGAGCTTCGCTGACAGTACTGATTAAAAACAAACAAACAGATTGAGAAATAAAGAGTGTTGTCTTGTTAGCTTGTGGTAAAGTGGTCAGTGTTGTCATGCTTTCTGATAGGGATAGTTCACCCAAAAATGAATCATTTACTCACCAGGTCACCACTTGGGTCGTTCCAAACCTGTAAGTCATATGGGCTACTTTTACAGTACTTCCATTGTACTAGACAGCCCGTTGTCATTAGGAATGGGAAGATATATCAAATTTCGATATTTATCGATAACCAGAAAAACGACGAACCATGTTAAGAAAATACTCGATATTTGGAAATTTGCTCAATAATTTTCTGTCCATTTCATCATAAATGAAATGAGCCGTCAAACATCATAATCTCTCTATCAATTGATTTTATCCCTACTGCACTTTTTTCCTACACTGTTTACAAGGTATGCACAAGGTCCTTAAAGGGATAGTTCAACCAAAAATGAAAATTCTCTCATATACTCACCCTCATGCCGTCACATCTGGAAGAACAACGCTGTTTACAAGTGAGAAGGAGGAATGCTGTACAGAAGCTTGGTTGGTTTTGGTTTAGATATGTATTTATCTGTTTCTTTATTCACAATGGTGTGTTTGTGTGCTTATCCTGGATGTCTCAACCAAGTGGAGAACATGAGATAACTTCTGTATAATTGGCAACGCGAATACGTCACACGAGAGACCGCTTGGACTCCACACTCTTGTGAAGTGCTGAATTATAGTTAAGTACTTAAATATTGATCTTTTTCACACCAAAAATGGTTGTATCGCTTTAGAAGATATCTGTTTAACTGCTGGAGTTGTATCGATGATGTTTATGCTGACTGTCTGTGATTTTTGGAGCTTCAAAAGAGAAACCCTTTTTCTATTTTTCATCAAATGTGTTCTGGTGAAGAAAGAAAGTCATACACAACTGAGATATCATAAGCGTGAGCAAATAATGAGAGAATTTTCATTTTTGGGTGAACTATCCCTTCAAGTGCTTGAAATGAGCTTTTAAGAATTTAAGTACTGGAATACCTGGGAAATTGCCTTGTTTTGTTGAAAAGTGCTTGAGGCGGACCATTTCTTCCATGTAATGTATGTCCATCAAAGATGAAATCCCACACTCCTCTTTCATTGAATAATGTGTATTTTACGACAAACAAATTATAAAAAAATAAATAGACATGTTCACATATTTTTCAGGACAGGTTCTGTTCAGTTCTATTGCTTTTTCTGTACCTGATCAGCCTGAATGTAGCCCACTATTTTTTAAGGCTTATTTGTTTGTGATCTTTTCTTATAGAGAAAGGTATATGATAAACACTTGAGCATTTATATTGTGTATTAAAGAACTTTATTTTGATGAGAAATTATAATGTGCTTTTTGTGCAAACATTTTTTTTTAAATAAACACAGTTTTCTACCATACATTTTCCATTTAAGTGTTATTATACTGAATTGAGATAAAATTGAATCTTGAACCTAATATTGTACAGTATATCGAACCGAATCATGAGAAAACCATATCGTCCCATCCCTAGTGGTCATTGTATGCTTTCGTTGCATGGAAAATAGCTCAAATATTCTTAATTTGGAACAACATGAGGGTGAGTGAGTGATGACAGAATTTTATTTTGGGTGAACTGTTCCTTTAAACAGCTGTAATGTGCTAGTAGAAGATTAAAAAAGGAAGAAACTGCTAATAAATGGCTAAAAGGCTGTTTTTTTGCTCAGTGGATTGTGTTTTATGTGATACGGCATCTTTATGCTTCTCCTCTCAGATAATGGTCCCTGTCTGGGTTCACGAAAACCAAAGCAGCCGTATGAATGGCTTTCTTACTCAGAGGTATGATGACACTTCTGTATCCCTGTTCATCTCTTCTTAAATTCAGATGTAATTGAGTCATTTTTTGACCAAGATTGAAGTTGGAACATTTCTTTCCAGTTCATATTATCCAACTAATAGATCTCAAAATATTGGTATCTGCATCAGCCACTGAAAAACCCATACTGGTCGACAGCTAACTCAGACCTGTCTATCTACTTTTAACCACACTATTTTATTCACTCTCTGTGATGCTGGCTTACTGTGTTTGTATTGTTGCTTTAATTTATTGGTCTTTTAGCCCTGAAGTTAATAAGTTACTTGATGTCAATAATAATAACACTTAAAGGGGTCATGACAAAAAAAAATATTTTTAATTTTTTTATAATTGTATTATCTTCCCTGAGGTCCACTTATAATGTTAAAGTTTTTTTTTTTTTTTTGCACCAAAACAGTCATAATTTACTCTGTCTGAAAAGCTTGGTTATAAGCTCTCTGGCCCTTTGAGACTTCATTCAGAGTAAACGCCCCCTGTTATGATTGGCTAACATCATGCAGCCCTTCCAATACAGCCATATTTGAAATGCAATCCGGAGAAAATGAACAAACTCCACAAAACCACAACATTTATAAAACTACATTTTAGGATTGAACTATAACCTGCATCCAACAAATTTCATATGAATATATTAAACTGTTCACTCAAGCAGCATCATAAACTATCAAACAGTCATGACATTTGAAATATTCATGAATTCAATTGTCCCAGTCAGTGGCAGCAGCAGAATGAAACGCGTTTTTAAAAGTTGCGCTTGTACCGCTTTTAAAAGGCTGTGTACATCTGCGGAAACACATCAAAACAAAGACGTCCAACTAGTGCATGTTTACAGAAGATCAACATTTAAATATAGCACAGGTGGGTGCCAAAACAATCCAGGACACCTTTAATACAGCAAGAAACAGCACCACTGAAATACTGTAGAACGAAGGTCTCCTTTTTAGAGTTCTAACTTGACATTGCATCTTTTAAAAGTAGTGTGAAATGCATGATAACGGTCAAAGCTGTTCGTCTAGTGCATGTTTATGTAGAAAACATTTAAATCCAGATAAGCACATGAAGGTGTCCTGTGTAAGTCCCCTTTGGTGAAGATGAATCTCTCATGACAGGTCCATGTCTCTCCTCTTCACCTGTGTGAGTGTGACTGAGCTCCGGTGGGCGGGGCCAAGGGTGCAATGACAAAAAATAGGCGTTGATGTTTTGCTGAAGAGGTAGTCAAATGCAGATGTGTTTGTCCTTGTGACATCACAAGTTCCAAAAATTCCAAACGGCCCATTTACACAGCCTGGTTTAAATAAATGCTCCTTTTCTATTAAAGAGGAAGTTTTCAGTTATGAAACTTACAGTATGTTTATTTAGTACAAAGACCTCTTATATGTCAGAAGATCAAGGAAAATTTTATTCCTCATGACATGACCCTTTTAATAACACAAGTTTGCTGTTTTATAAAACAAAAGAGATTCAAATCAATAATTTCTTCACCCTTCTTTAGCACGGTGTACAAATGATGTGAAATGCTTTAAAAAGCAGTATCTGATAGTTTAGTTGAATAGTTTTTAAATTTCTCTCCTTCTCAGGTGATCGAGCGAGCGGAGCTTTTGGGCTCAGCATTTCTTCACAAAGGACACTCCAAAAAGGGAGACCCCTACATCGGTATCTTCTCTCAGAACAGACCAGAGGTCAGAGTTGGGCTCAAATCTGTTGTTATTTGGCCATTCCAGGAGAATTTTTTTTACACATATGCATGTCTATTTGTACTGGCGTAGAATTAGGGGAGATGGGGGGATACACATCCCTCCCAATGCTTAGAAGGGGGTGAATTGCCGCCCCCCACAATCATGTGTCCCTGTTGTGCAGCTCTGTTCTCTAGTGTTACACATAGGCAACTCAGAGCTTGCATTAGGCATATGATAATGTTTTCAGACCATTTCTTAAAAGTGCTAAGACAAGGGTCGGAAATTAATGGGGGCTCGAAGCAAAAGTGCAAACGAAATTGCAGAGGCGGATCCTCACACTGTTGACCCACACAGACTGGCACTTCTCTCGCCCCAGTCTGCATCAGTTTGGTCCGGCGCTAAATTCCGTGACTGTTTGCTTCTCTCATTTAAAACAAAATGCCCTAGTCAGTAAGCTAAAACTATCGCTCCCTGCGCTAAATATCCCTGCCCATCACTTATTCTGTTATTCTATCTGTTTGAAAAGCCTCCTCGCCCACTAGAGGCCCGAAGTGTGGGAGGGATGGATGTAGTGGATATAGTAAATTAATCAGGGATGAGAAATCACAAAATATAATGTCACCAAATGCTACAATTTACTTATTAATATTATCATTAAAAATACCAGGATAGGTTAAATAACCCTAATGTAAAAAACAACTACAACTTTATGAATAATTTAACCACTTTTGCCGTGGGTGATGTATTAGCTTATAAGTTTGTTTAAAAGACTAATAGAAATAAAAAACCTTGTTAATAAGGTAATACATTCAGTGATACCTATAAGAACACCACTGTCATAACTCTATAATTATGGAGAGTTCTATGAAAAGAGTTTTTATCTGAAGTATTATGACACTATACAATACAATAATTGTAAGGAATAATTGACAACGGACCATTGAATTATTGTAAAATAATGACACCCGAGGTGGTAATGCCGTCACGATACGCTCGGGTGTGCATTATTTTTCAATAATTAAAAAGGCATGAGTATGTATGTGTGTGAGCGTGTGTAAGTGCGGGGGAGACGAGGGAGCGCGAGGGCTCTTTTCAACTGAAATTAAAATAAATGTAGGAAATTATAGACATTGTTTGACATTCTTAACCGATTTACTTTAACCAGTGTCTTTGTTTTAATTAGTTATTTTGTTGTGGTAGCCTGTAAGGCTCTTTGAAATAACTGAAATAATTTGGCGAAGTGATATGGAACCATTATGTGGTCAAGACCTGGAACTACTTCATAGCCGTGCGTTTACTTGAAAATAACTGCACACCTTAGAACGTCCGTCAGCCAATCAGAATCAAGCATTCAACAGACCCGTGGTATAATTAAAAATAGCCACTAAATAACAAAGCCCAAATGCAGTATTTATATGCAATATTTAAGAAAACAGTCTCATCAGTGCCCCCCCCCCCCCAAAAAAGTTCGAATGAAACCTACGCCACTGTCTATTTGTGAATTTTTAGTAATTCATTTCATAAGTAACCCAAAACTGGGACTCCAGTTATATCAGTAACCTTATAAAAGCTGTTTAAATCTACATAGTGAGGGTCCCCTCATAAACCTTAATCACAGTAGTGCCATCAATGAGTGTATGAAGTTCCTAGATCCCATCTGCTTCAGAGATTGCATATGTTTTGTCACTCATGTCAGAAATCTTTCTCCAGTGGACAATTTCAGAGTTGGCCTGTTACACCTATTCTCTGATAGCAGTTCCTCTGTACGACACCTTGGGCAATGAGGCAATAAGTTACATCATCGACAAAAGTAGGTCAATTAATCATACTGGTTTTATTCTGACATGACCTATTTCATTTAGGTTTGTATATTTACTAGATATTATTTTGATTTGAATGCAGATATGTGTCTTTTATTATGGTGTTTGCTAAGGCAAGCATCACCAGTAGTACTGCTCACACATGTGACTTGCGACTTGAAACGATGTTGTTGTAAAGTTTGAATATTAACTAATAGATTTCGGTGTTCCCCATTTAAGTGCAGTAGATACGTTTGAACTGTGCTTGTGTGACAGAAAATAGCTGTGAACTGACTCACCCTAAAGGGACTTTGTGCCAAATTTCTTTTGAATTGTTTAGCACTTATTACATGAGTGTGTGTGTGTGTGTTGGCAGCGTGTATCTCTACAGTCATATGTGACGTGCCAGAGAAAGCCAGACTGCTGTTGGACTGTGTTTCTGGCCGACGGCACACAGTGAAAACCCTGATCCTCATGGAAGAGTTTGACACGGATTTAGTGAGCCGAGGACAGCAGTGTGGCATCGACATCATCAGTCTGCGAGACGTCGAGGTGAATAAACCACAGACTCTCTGAGCAAATCTTTTTTTTTACTGAATGAGATCGATACATTTGTTTGCATGTGGTGTCATTCGTTTATCTGACTGTGACCCCTGTCATGACATCACACATCAGCTGTGTTGACTTATAATGCTGAATGTTTACCCTCAGAGTGTCCAATGTAAACTCATTGACTCAAATGACTATTTATAGAAATACCCACGCAGAGTTGATGCAGAGCATAATCCCATACAAAAAATACATGGTACAGTAATGGTTTCACACGGTAATACCATGTTACTATATTACTGTATAAATGGAGTGATTACCTTGTTTATATACCATATTTGTATACAATGCATTAACATAGTACCATAAGGTACTTCAAAGAATACCATGGTATTACCAAAAAAGAAAGGTAATACCATGATATTGTTTTTGTTTTTTGTTTTTTTGTGTTTTTGATACGTTTATTTGTAAATCATAATACTTTGCTTAGGAATCGGGCTACACCGGTCGTGCTGTATGTTTCTCACTGTAGATTCAAACAAACCAGCTCATAAGAGTCATTCGTTTGGGAATCAGACATTACTGGTCGCTCGGTAGATTCAAAGAACCGGCTCATAAGAGTCGTTCATTTGCAAATTGGATTATACTGGTTGCGCTTTGTTTTTCGTGCTGTAGATTCAAAAGAATCAGCTCATAAGAATAATTTGTTTGGGAATCGAACTACACTGGTCGCGCTGTATGTTTCTCACTGTAGATTCAAAAGAACCGGCTCATAAGAGTCATTCATTCAAGAATCAGACTACACTCGTCTGACTGTGTGGTTTGCACTGTAGATTCATAAGAACTGACTCATAAGAGTCATTCATTCAAGAATCAGACTACACTCGTCTGACTGTGTGGTTTGCACTGTAGATTCATAAGAACTGACTCATAAGAGTCATTCATTCGAGAATCAGACCGCACTCATCAGGCTGTTTGTTTTGCACTGTAGATTCATAAGAACTGACTCATAAGAGTCATTCATTCGAGAATCAGACTACACTCGTCTGACTGTGTGGTTTGCACTGTAGATTCATAAGAACTGACTCATAAGAGTCATTCATTCGAGAATCAGACCGCACTCATCAGGCTGTTTGTTTTGCGCTGTAGATTCATAAGAACTGACTCATAAGAGTCATTCATTCGAGAATCTGACTACACTCATCAGGCTGTTTGTTTTGTGCTGTAGATTCATAAGAACTGACTCATAAGAGTCATTCATTCGAGAATCAGACCGCACTCATCAGGCTGTTTGTTTTGCGCTGTAGATTCATAAGAACTGACTCATAAGAGTCATTCATTCGAGAATCTGACTACACTCGTTGGGCTGTTTGTTTTGTGCTGTAGATTAAAAAGGACCGGTACAGATTAATTCGTTTGGGAATCAGACTACATTGGTCGCGCTGTGCGTTTCGCGCTATTGATTCAGTAAACACTGTCAGAGTATTTCATCATGCCACGGTCCAAATCACTGAGATCACAGTTTTTCCCCATTCTGATGGTTGATGTGAACATTAACTGAAGCTCCTGACCCGTATCTGCATGATTTTATGCACTGCACTGCTGCCACACGATTGGCTGATTAGATAATCGCATGGATGATTGTTGGTGCCAGACGGGCTGGTTTGAGTATTTCTGGGATTTTCACGCACAACAGTCTCTATCTAGAATTTACTCAGAATGGGGCCAAAAACAAAAAACATCCAGTGAGCGGCAGTTCTGTGGACGGAAACGCCTTGTTGATGAGAGAGGTCAACAGAGAATGGCCAGACTGGTTCAAACTGACAAAGTTTATGGTATCTCAGATAACCTCTCTGTACAATTGTGGTGAGAAGAATATAATATCAGAATGTTATTCTGAGATGCGGGCAGGGGCTGTTTTGGCGGCACGAGGGTGACCTACACAATATTAGGCAGGTGGTTTTAATGTTGTGGCTGATTGGTGTGTATATATACAGTATATACACAGTATAGTCTTCAGTGTAAACTTCCTATCCTAACATTTATTTAAATACGTTTCTCTTCCACCTACAGGATATCGGCAAGACTCATCGACAGCAGCCGTTGGTTAGTGCTGATGTTTTTCTTTCAGTTGCTCATTTATACTAGTAATATGTAGGTTACTAATGATACTAGTTAAATTTATCATTAATAATCATTGGAAATAATAATAAATAAAATAAAAAAAATCTTCCAAGTAATATTGTTCACCATCCTAAGTGGTTGCCAAGCAACGTAGAAACTTGGCACATTAGTATAGATTAATATAGCTCATCTGATCAGAATTAAGAATCGGACCAGTCCATTTTATCATTTCGATTTTGGATATCATAAAACGTTTAATGTGTGATTTTCTTGCTCAAGTCTTGCTTAAATTCTCTATATTCTCTAGATTTATACCTTATTCATATATGATTATTTAATGTACTACATTTGCATACAGTTAATAGATGTTCATATATCTTATTCAAATCTATGTTTATTTAATTCACTATATTTGCATTCAATTAATAGTTCACATGCCTGTTTATTTATTTCTCTATACCTGCATGTCTGTGTTAATTTAAATTCTCCTATTTTTGCAGCCTCCTATGCCCGATGACTTGGCTTTAATTTGTTTCACAAGTGGAACCACAGGTATGGTGTTTGTGTGTGTTTGTGTACATGTGTGTTTCCAAAGAGAATTCAGGCCACATTTGATTTGATTTGAAGTGTTGTGATGGAAACAACATCTCTTCTTATGTCTCTCTCTCATAGGAAACCCCAAAGGAGCAATACTTACTCACAAAAACGTTGTGTCCAACACAGCCGCTTTTATCAAAGTCACACAGGTAAATACACTCTCTGAAGAAATACTTGATTCTGGTTGCTCAATCATGGCATTCTGTGGTCAAACAGGTTTGCACAATGACCACAAAATTATAATTGACTGCTGTCTCAGGTAACGTGAAAGTTCAACGTCTCTTGTATCACTCCACACTCTCTCTTTCTTCTCAAATAATAAATACATGAAAATGAAATATCGATTAGAGTTTAAACCATTTTATTTATTTGGTAAGTAGTCATGTAATAAAAAAAGGTACTGATCCCCCTGTCAGGGTCAAATTGGACAATGTTGTTTGACATTTTGTCTTTGGCTGTTATCTTCCAGAGCAGTTGTCCCTTCGGCCCTCAGGACACTCACATCTCTTACCTGCCCCTGGCACACATGTTCGAGAGAGTCGTACAGGTATGTGCGTGCCATTAGAGAGGGATTGACTTTACTTTATGATTTGACATTTCTGGGAACGTTTTTAAAAGCACGCAAAGCTGAGAGCGTGATAGTTTATCTTAAAGCATATGAGGAAGAATCTTAATCTGTCAAATTGTTATTTTAAAGTCTTCAGTGTTGAAGAATTTTAATTGATTTTGCACCCTTAGAAAATATGATTCAAACTTTTTAGTGGGTAAACTTCAATCTAAAAGAGACATATTTAGAGACAAATTTCTGTCTGTTATGTGAAATTGCTTAAATGTGCAGTCTAGAAGCAACATTATTCAATGATTGAATTGATATAGCGCACCTGTTCATCGGTCACACATGCAGCCATTATAGCACAAATTGCATACATTGATTTTGATATCGATACTGAATGGATATTTCAATGTCAAAATTCAAAAATATTTATATTTTTATTTATAAATATTTTTAGATTATTGAATGGATATTTCAATGTCAATAATCAAAAATATTGATATTTTTATTTATAAATATTTTTTGGTTATTGAGTGAATATTTCACTGTTAATATTGAAAAATATTTATATTTTTATTTATAAATATTTTTAGATTATTTGAGTGAATATTTCAATGTTAATATTGAAAAATATTGATATTTTTATTTATAAATATTTTTAGATTATTGAATGGATATTTCAATGTCAATAATCAAAAATATTTATATTTTTATTTATAAATATTGTTTGATTATTTGAGTGAATATTTCAATGTTAATATTGAAAAATATTGATATTTTTATTTATAAATATTTTTAGATTATTGAATGGATATTTCAATGTCAATAATCAAAAATATTTATATTTTTATTTATAAATATTGTTTGATTATTTGAGTGAATATTTCAATGTTAATATTGAAAAATATTGATATTTTTATTTATAAATATTTTTAGATTATTGAATGGATATTTCAATGTTAATATTAACAAATATTGATATTTTTATTTATAAATATTTTTGTGATTATTGAGTGAATATTTCAATGTCAATATTCAAAAATATTGATATTTTTATTTATAAAATCTAAACATTTAAAAAATGTTTAGATTTTTTTCTTTTATTTACTGAATATGTATAAAGTATTTACTATTTTCTTTGAATTTGTGTATTAGACCAATATGTAGTTTAATACAATTGTTTAACATTGTTCTTCGCTGCTTTTTAATATTTTTAGAAATTTCTGACATCTACAAAATGTAAAGTCACTCACTTAGCTGCCCAAGCATTTTCCTATGAAGGGCCAAAAATCAAACCTACACAAATGTTGCATTATACCAAACTGTATTTTAATAAAATATAAAAGTTGCCCTGGTTCCCTTCCTTTGTGATTTCATAATAATAATAAAAAACATTACTCTACAATCTGCTTAATTAATGCAATGAAGAGCTGTGTCAATGGCATATATATATATATATATATATTTTTTTTTTTTTTTTTTTTTTAAATTCCCTCTTCTCATATATGGCAAGGCAGGCCAAATCAAAGGTCATCACAGGCCAACATGTCTGACTCACTTTAACCACAAAACCTTTAAATAATTTAAAACCTTTGATTCATTCCTTTCCATGAATCACGTCACACAATGTGGAAATGCCTAAAAAAGGAAATATAAACATAATTTTCTACATTTGCTTTCGATTGTAGTAATGAGGTCTGTTTTTGCAAGAAAAGTTTTTGTTATTTTTTTTTAAAAACAACAACAAAATGCATGCAATGTGTTTCACCCCCTCAGGGCGTAGTTCTGTTACACGGTGCACGTATCGGATACTTCCAGGGTGACATTCGGGCTTTGATGGATGACCTCATGACCTTGAAACCCACCATATTCCCTGTCGTTCCTCGTTTGCTGAACCGCATGTTTGATAAGGTCGGAAAAAGCATTTCACACACTACCAGTCTGGACACTCTTGACTGGATTTGTTCCTCAAGATCTTTAACAAAGAGTGGCTACTGTACTTTGAAGAAGCTAAAATACTGTATATGGTAGCTTTGATTTGTTTAAAAAATTTTGGTCACTACATTATTACCATACTACCATTTGTTCTTTTTTTAATTTTATTGATTACATCTATTATTTAAAAATGTGAAAAAGAGAGAAAAATGGCCAAAACTGATCAAAATAACTTTTAAACAATCATTGTGTCATCTGTGATATTGGATGTCAAATGTGTTTTTCCTCTTGTAGAGTTTGTTTTAGAATCTGTAGTGTAGTAGTAATGTTGTTAATACTCTTGCAGATCTACGGACAGGCCAACAGTCCTCTGAAGAGAAGGATTCTGGAGTTTGCATTCAGGAGGAAAGAGGCAGAAATGATGAGTGGAATTATGAGAAGAGACAGTGTGTGGGACAAAATCATCTTCAAGAAAGTCCAGGTGATGTCTCTGATTATTATCACATTAGAGTATTAAATATTATAATAATTTAAGCATCAAATATTAAAGTATTTTAATGTTCTAACTTCTAGCTGAGTCTTTTGCCTTTATCTTTTTGTATGCTGTCAAATCGAAGAAAGAAATGTATCTTGGGCTGTCGATTGAATGCGTTAATTCAGTACGATTAATTATCTAAAAAAATGACACGTCAAAAATTAATCCAGTCAACCATATCCCTGAAATGCAATTAGGAATATTCCTACCATTGTAGCAATTCAAGCTTGAAGGAGCACTTTCGTGTTTTCAGCAGGGGGCAGTAAGCGCAAATTCAGCTGTGCAGGCAACAAACCACACACAAGAGGAGAACGCTCTCTTAAACGGCTGGATGGGGCACAACTCCGAATGCAGGGGTCTCATAACTTGACACAGCGACCTAAAAATGCTGCGTTTATGACGCGATGTTCCAAAAGTGTCCGTCGGACACGTGTACATTGACACATCCTTAGACAAGCAGGATAGATTAATGTTGATTGTCAGCTAATGATAGACTTATGTACAAAAATATGGAAAATAAATAACA
This sequence comes from Myxocyprinus asiaticus, assembly GCF_019703515.2. Taxonomy (NCBI): domain Eukaryota; kingdom Metazoa; phylum Chordata; class Actinopteri; order Cypriniformes; family Catostomidae; genus Myxocyprinus; species Myxocyprinus asiaticus. Next base: position 42,519,677 of record NC_059370.1, on the reverse strand, counting down.
TATTGCATCTAAAGCCACTTTTGTATCGCCTATTCTTTGCTTTACTTGTCTGCCACAATAATGTAATGTATATTACATTATCTGAATTATTTCATTTATTGTATACATTACAGTTATAAATATTTACAAATTATTACTTAGAATTATGTCATCGTTTTATATTGAATTGTTTTTTATTTGGGGCCTTCACAAATATTGATATAAGCGATTAGTTTTAATTAATTGTAATCGACTTACACAGTTTTCTTTCTAAAAATGAACATGAAATGGTCTTATTGTGAATGATTCAATGGTGCATGTTATTACATTTTATGACTGGTAAATGTCTCTAGTGCATGATTTCATCCGTACATTTTTTTTACCAATAATATCATAGTCTAACATGTTTTACATACATGAATCAATAATATCCTGATGGATAAAATCAAGTCCCACCTTACTTTTATGACCCACTAATATTCTGTTCACTCTGAAATGTCATTGAATGCCATTTAATTTCATGATGTGTAACTGCAGTCTCTGCTGCTCCCTGCAGGCCAGTGTTGGAGGTCATGTTCGGATGATGATCACTGGAGCTGCGCCCATTTCAGCCACTGTTCTCACCTTCCTAAGGGCTGCATTGGGCTGCCAGGTGAGAATCTCTCACTTAGAGAAGATTTTAAAAATTACAAAGTATTTATAGGTTATTATGAGGAAGTTTCTGTCAATTAAACACACACACACACACCTTTTGCACATACACATTACAGCACACCTGAGACTGTTTTGATTTAAGTGGCTTGTTGTTTGAAGTGAATACGTTCTCCTTTCAGTTTTACGAAGGGTACGGACAAACCGAATGCACTGCGGGCAGCACAACTACAGTACCAGGAGACTGGACAGCAGGTAACACACACACACACACACATGTGCACTCACACGTACACTTCTTTATGCTTATGTCAACTGTTTCAACATGTTTTATTTCATTGCAGGTCATGTTGGTGCTCCACTACCCTGTAATGACATCAAACTAGTGGATGTGGGAGACATGAACTACTACGCCATTAACGGAGAGGGAGAGGTGTGTGTGTGTGTGTGTGTGTGTGTGTGAATAAGCCTCATGTTTTAAAGTATGTGGTCACACATTTGACTGGTTCTTTAATTTGTTTTTGTTAGGTGTGTGTGCGGGGTCCTAATGTTTTTAAGGGTTATCTTAAGGATCCAGAGAAGACACAGGAAGCTCTTGATGAAGATGGATGGGTTCATACAGGAGACATTGGCAGCTGGCTGCCGGTAAGACCTGTGACTCTTAATAAATATGCATCACTATTTTAAAGTAAACTGATTTGGAATTCTAATTTGGAAAGAAACAGTTTAGCAACAATGAAGATTTAGAACAATCTGTAACAATGATGCACTTATAAACCTGCCTTCTTAATGCCGATTTGGTGTCACAACTTTTAAATGTGCACTCAGTATTTTTTTTCCCCTTTAAAAAAGTTTTACTTCTAAAGAAATGAATTGTAATTTTGAAACATACTGTATGTATAAAATCACGCGCACTCACATGAGATGAGGACTCTAGTCATATCAGTAAGCTTATAAAAGCTGTTTTATTCTACATGGGGCAGGGGCGCCCTCATGGGGGCTGCCATTTTAGAATCACATGACCAGCTGAATACTACTCGCTTAATCTCAGTAACCATCTTGTTATTGGACACTTTCACTCTTGGATTAAATGAATCATGGCTGATTGTGAAGAGTGAATTTCTACAATGGCATCTATAATGGAAAACTGTTGATTTTTAATGATGCTGCATCCACACCACTAGGTGTCACTGTAAGTCCAAGATGACATGCGCAAAAAGTTACTGCACCTTTAAGATAATTGCTCGGCGACCAGACTCCATTTTATGTAATTCTATGTGTAGTCAGAAATCTGATCATTTAATGTATTTTTGAGCTTATAATATACATTTACAGGGTTTATACAGTGGCCCCAACGACTGTATGGACACTTAAAAGAATTTTCAGAGTTTAATACAATACAAGTTAAGCATTTGTGGCATAATGTTGATTACTTCAAAAATGTATTTTGTTCTGTCACTCCTAAAAAAAAAAAATTAAAAAAATAAAAGCATAAATCTGGGTTAAAGTGAGGCACTTACAATGGAAGTCAATGGGGGCCAATCCGTAAACATTAAAATACACACTGTTTCAAAAGTATAGCCACAAGACATAAAATAAATTTGTGATAACATGATTTTACTGTGATAAAATCACTTACTAACCATTTCTGTGTAAAGTTATATCCGATTTTACAACTGCGTTACCATGACGACGTAACGCTGTAAACCCTTAAACAACCGTAAAAATGACTATTTAAACAACTTTACAGCTCAAATAATACACAAGTAGAGTTAATGTGCTTCTATAAAATAATAAGCTTCACATTTCTGCCTTTAAACCCTCAAAAATGGTCCCCATTCACTTCCATTGTAAGTGCCTCACTGTAACCTCAGTATTTGCCTTTTTAAAAGTAAAGGAGGGATGAGTTGAAATAATTTGTTGTAGTAATCAACGTTATGCCACAAATTCTGTCGATTAAAAAAATGTATGACTATAATTGCGTTAGATAACAAAACACCAAACCAAAACTCAGTGCAAAATATTCAATATAATTGGCATTTATTTTAAATAAAGATAGCACAAACTCACTTTTTAAGCTAATGATAAAGCAATAGATGTACTTTTCAAAATTAAGGCAAAATGTATTTGGTAGGGATGTGTATGAGTAATCGATTAATCGAGTACTCATTCTGCGCCAGCTATTCGACTATTAAAAACACTACTCAAATATTGCAGATTGACTTTCCTTTGCACATTTGACTGAATTATAACGCTGAATTATACTGTACTTTCTCTGTGATTTCGAATTAATTTTCTAAAAAGCCAACTTTCACTACTTGTTTTTCTGAATAAGAACATGTGAAACAATAAAAATGTGATAGCATTTATGCAGAACCAATGTTTATATATGTGCATTACTGTAATGCCGCCAATATTGTTTTCTATGCAAGCTTCGGGTGAGTGCAAATGTTTTTTACTGTTATTTCTAAATCTGTTTTATTAATGCATTTTGTTACGTTAATTACCCCCCCACCACCCAGTTTGAAAATTTTAGTTCTTGGTAACATCTTTGTCAGAAAAATATAAATTTCACATACAAGTCATGCTGTTTTTAACTTGCATTTTACTTTACAAGTAACCAATTATTCGTTTATTGTGGGTTATAGGACTCAACTAGAAAATTCCTTGATAATGCCCATCCCTAGTATTTGGACACTTTGTCAGTCGCTTTGGATTCATTTGTTTTACTTTGGATAAAAGTGCCTGCCAAATGCAAATATGTACATGTAAAATGGCTCAGAAAATCTCTAGCATGATTTGTTTGAGGATGCCTCGTGGTTTGATATTTTGCTATCTAATGCAATTACATATCTAGTTTTTTTTTATTTTTTAAGCGTGACTTAGGTGACCAAATAGAATGGACTCAACTATGAGTGGCCCCCAAATAGTGTTTAATATGATACTGTCAACTCTTGATTTCCTTTCTCTCTGCAGAATGGCACTCTGAAGATCGTGGACCGTAAGAAGCACATTTTTAAGCTGGCTCAGGGAGAATACATTGCTCCTGAGAAGATTGAGAACATTTACATCAGGAGTGAAGCTGTTGCTCAGGCCTTCGTGCATGGAGACAGTCTACAGGTGAGGAAGAAGAGAGAAAACATTCCCAAAAATGAAAATTCTCTCATCATTTACTCACCCTCATACCATCCTGGATGTGTATGACTTTCTTTCTTATGCAGAACACAAATACATTTTTAGAAGAATTTCTCAGCTCTTTTGGTCCATACAATGCAAGTGAATGTGGGTGCCAAAATTTTGAAGCTCCAAAAAATCAGCATAAAAGTAATCCATACGACTCCAGTGGTTAAATCAAAGTATCCATAAGCGATATGATAGGTGTTGGTGAACAACAGATCAATATTTAAGTCCAGTTTTACTATAAATTCTCCTCCTTGCTCAGTCAATCTCCACTTTAACTTTCACTTTCACATTCTTCTTCTTGGGTTTTTGGTGATTCACATTCTTCATGTATATCGCCCCCTACTGGTCAGGGAGAAGAATTTAAATTTTTGGGTGAGCTATTACTTTAAGAGAGAAATAATGGATAGAAGGAAAGAAGATGCATATACTGATACTGTTTTCTTTCTCTGTGTCCAGGCGTGTCTGGTTGCCATCATAGTTCCTGACCCAGACTTCCTCCCTGGATGGGCCAAGAAGAGAGGTATAGAGGGGACCTATGAAGAACTGTGTAAAAATAAGGTAATGACAGATCTCGCATCAAACCGTGTTCATTTATATTCCTGTGCACTCCAAAAAATATTTTAGCCTATTTTTAAGATTTCTGCATTTCAATTTCATAACAGAATTCCATCGAATTGAATTGTGTAATGTTTAACAAATTAAATTAATAAAACTTAAAATATTTAATGTTATTTTATTAAAGATTACTCAATTTAATTTGATGGAATTTTGTTATGAAATTGAAATGTGTAAGTCTTGAGTGTGCTTAAATCACAGAAAGTGAGACGAAACCAAGATGTTTTTGTTTACTTTCTCACTGTTCGACGAGTTGCAGTAAAAATGGAAATAAAGGTGTATGTTGTCATTTATGTTCTCAGGATGTAAAGAAAGCCATTCTGGAGGACATCGTAAAATTGGGTAAAGAAAGTGGGCTCAAGTCTTTTGAACAGGTGAGTTTCACCTAAATATTGAACTTTAAAAGTGTTTCGCCTCATTCAGGACGTTGCTCTGACAGATTCTACAGATCTAAATCATTCTGCCCCCTAAATCCTAATGCATTATAAGGCTGTCAAATAAAAATTTGAAGTTTGAATAAAAATGTGCATTCGAATTTTGGATGTGTGCCACGTCCTGACGATGACTTACGTTCAGACCGATCACATTCTTGGGCTAAAACAGATGCAGTGCAAGGAATAAAACAGAACGCAAGTGTCTTGAGACCTCTAAAGGCTGAATTGTCTTTCAAATTGACGATGTGTCTAAAAAAATGCATTGTTAATGCACAAAACTAAAAAAAAAACAAAAACAAAAAAAAACAGCGAGACGCATTGCAGTGGACAAAGCCTCCGTATAGTGTATTACAAAGAAAAAGATTAACACGTTCAGAGTGAACGGCCTCTTAGGTGGAGGTCTTTGGCAGTTGTGTCTTGACTATGCCTTGGCTTGCTCTTATGAGCGTCGTGCTGCATTAGGTACGTACATACAACCGGTATTATGAAGCTTGAGTCCGTGGTTGTACTATGGCACCGGTATAGGCTATTGTGCAACATAGTACCATCTATTGAAGTGATTCTTTTTACATTTTACTTTTTTTACTTAACATTTGAGAATATAAACTGGCTCAATCTTTTCACTTCAACATTTTCCGCACTTTTGTTCACAGCCAGATATGTTCTTTGATATAAACAATAGCTATAAGATGGTGCTGATTGGTTTAAATTGATTTGTTGCGACCTCTTGAGGATTTAGGAGTCAATGTCGATTTAAAAATCCAGCCTGATGTCGTGAACATAATGTGACTATGGTAAGATTTTTGCCAATTGAAATTACTTGCTTCATTACACTTTTGGCTTCAGTTTCCCGGTGAAATGTCCAGCAGGGGGCGCCAAAATCGAGTGAAATGGTGTCGTAATCAGACAAGGTTTTTAAGGTGAATATTATATGGAGGTTTCAATGAGTAAAACTTACCTCCCTAACCTAAAACTTTAATCTAAACCTAAACAATAGTGTCGGAAATGCAAATGAGAGGTGAACAAAACAGACATCCTTACCCTAAACCAACACCTAAACCTAACCGTTAATGTAGAAAAAAATCAAATGCGACATCAAAAGCAAATTTTCAGAAGCAACCACATCATCTTGTGTCGCTCATATGACACTTTCGCCTCACGTGTCAGCTTCCATGTTTGGCATGTCTCGAACAACGGTCTTTGTGTCCAAAATCCAACACTATCAGGTGAGCTACCGTGGAAGCTAATCACATTAGAATAAGTGTGTAAATGTAGGTGGGTCATTAATACAAATGTCAAAATATATATTTTTTTAAATGATGCGTTAGAATAAAAGTGTTTCGATATCAGAACATAGCAGTGTGTGAGTAATAGTGCAGAAAATACGTGTTTAGAAAGTCACAATCAGCCATTGCAGGTGTGATTTGGGGGTAAAGTGAATAAAACACACAGTTGTTGTATCACCTCTAGTGTTTATTTTACCAGGAAACTGCAGCTAAATGTAGAACATGGCACGTAAAAGTCAGTTTGCAAAAATGTTGTTATAATAACGGTTATTCAGTGAGACTAGGTTGCAAAAATCTGATGTTTTCCTACCTGAAATGATGTCTATAAAATTAGAATATAATTCGAATATTTCAGTGAAAAATTCCAATTAAATTTCTCAGCCCTGTTGACAGCCCTAATACATCAAACTAAATGGAACTCCAATAAGGCTTCATTCATTCATACAAATGCCAATTTTGAAATTATGAAAGGTCTCATACAATCTGATGTTTTTCCATCATCTTCTCTGTCAGGTGAAGGACATTGCTCTGCACACTGAGATGTTCTCCGTCCAGAACGGCCTACTGACGCCCACCCTCAAAGCCAAACGTGTTGAACTCAGGAACCACTTCAGGGCACAAATCGATGAACTTTATTCCACCATCAAAATGTAAACCCACCAGGACCTTCACCCAAAGATGTTTATTGAGCTTGTTGTCAGTTGACTTAGCATCAGTTTTTGTGCCTTCCATATCCTTCAGAATAACATTATAAACTCTTGGTCAGTTCTGTTACTTGAAGGTTCATCGCTCGGTTATGATAAGCATTAAATATCCCACCTCAGGGAGACAATGTGTTGCCTTTAACCATTTGAAGAAAAAGGGAATAAACCAAAATATCCAAGAAGATAAAACCAAATGAAGACCCCAATAACAACCTTATGTTGTTATGAGTGATCTGTGGAGAAGCCAAACTTACCAACATACTTAATAAACCAATTTTTTTTAAATGTTTGTGACCATAAAATTGTCTCGAATTGTGTATATGTGTGTTTGCAGAGTATTTTAGTCTCAGGGACAAAATGTGCTTTATTAATGGAAATCAATTGCCTTTGAGTTATATTTAAGAGGGTGAAAAACACAGCAAACATGCATCATTTCACCAAACAAAGCTAGTAACACATTTAAATACCTCATAATTAGATATCGACCAATAATCGGTTTGACCGATATTTTTTACCGATATTTACACTTAATCTGTTATCGGTTCTTTAATATCGGGTTTACCGATAAGTTGGACACAAAAGACTTTGCATTTTAAATATATAATAAGTGAGAGGCTTTGCACAATGTATATTGCAACTAAAACTAGTCAAATTAATTATTTGTAGACTGTGTGCAATATTCGTTTTGTAAAGCAGTTCACCAGAGATTAGTGATAAATGATCAAGTTAATGTGCCTAAAAGCAGAAATAAACAAGAATTAAAAATCGGTTATGCATATCGGTTATCGGACACTATAATCAGAATCGTATCGGACTAAAAAAACTTTTGTCTGGTTACGTTTATTTGCTGAAGTTCCTTCCTGAACACCTTTTTATCAAGAGAGAAATGGGGGTAAAAAAAAATGTCTTTGTGGAAAACAGCCATTGTTAAGGTTAAACACAGCCTAGTGAAGCCATTCTGAAGTGTGTATAAATATAACCACATTTTCATAAATTATTTATATACAGTAGACATCTGCTCTGCTTTCCTCATCTTTACTGTTGGCTAGAAATTAAGACGAGTGCTTAACTTTTGTTTATGTGAAGGCTCTGATAATATTTTTCAAGTTTAATATATTAAATAGGTCTGACATGTCTCATATTACTATGCTGCAATGATCTGCATTTAAGAATACAGGTTGCCACACACTTATATTTCATAGATTTTTTGCTGCTTTATATTCACTGTAATATTATGTTTATTTTGCGGAGGTTGTTGTTATTGTTTGTTTTATTAAGTGCTAGCTCTTCTGTGATATGATCTGTAGATAAGCCAAGGTCATAAACGCATGTGGCGAGTCAAATCCATTCTTTCAATTGTCTGTTGTCTCAGATACAAAGATTCTTGTAGAAAAGGGAAGATTTGTGTGAAATGTCATGCAGCTGATGTTTCATTATGATTTGAAGTGTCTTTGTGTTTGAGGTGAGTTGATGTATCTTAATGAAAATACTCAAATTAATTGTCTTGTTAATTCTATGTGGTACATACATTAAAATATTTATGCTAAATGTAAATTTTCCATGTAAGAGATGTACATGATTGATATTAAATATTATTTGTGGTTGATGAACAGTTTGTCAAGGCTGAGATGAGTATGAATGGCATGGATTGGGTGCATTTATTCATAAATTCAATTTGCAGTCATTTGAGGTTGCAAAACCAGATAATTAAAGGAGGCCCTTTGGTGAAAAAAAAACAAACAAAACAAAAATGGACACCCACTGAGGAAAAAGCTAAATTGCACCTTTGTAAAACTAAAATAAAGAGAAACGGGGGAAAAAATACATTATCCGATAGAAACACTTGCTGAACAACATTGTTTTAAGCGACTTTACAGCTGAAGCTCTTAATGGCAGATAACAGTGTTTGTCTATGCAAAATATACAAAACATAAAGCATAAAATGGATAATTTTGTATAAAAAAACCATAATTTAACTCATTCAAACAATCTCATGTCCTGGCAACACTTTCTAATAAGATTATAGTTGTTAACATTAGTAAATATGTCAGGTAGATATCAACCGATAATCGGTTTGACCGATACTTTTAACCGATATTAAAAATTTTCCTCTTAATCTCTTATCGGCTCTTTAATTTCGGGTTTACCGATAAAGTTTGAACACAACATTTAAATATAAAATAAGCAAATATTAATGCTTTTTTAATACTCATTAAGTGAGGGGCTTTGCACAGTGCAATATTCGTTTTGTAAAGCAGTTCACCAGACGTTAGTGATAAATGATTAAGTTGTTTATATGCCTAAAAATAGAAATAAAGAGAATTAAAAATTGGTTATGCATATCGGTTATCGTACACTTATACACAAAAATAATCAGTATCGTATCGACCAAAAAAAAGATCGTCAATCTCTAGTATTAGCTATCATTAACTAACAACAAACATGTTTATAGCTTTTATTAAGCTTGGTTAATGTTAATATATATATATATATATATATATATATATATATATATATATATATATATATATATATATATATAAATCTTAACTGTTTATCGTTAGCTCGTAATGCTAACATATACAACATAAAATAAATTGCTCTTTTGTAAAACAAAAATAAGGTACTTTTTTTTTTTTTTTTTTAAACAATAAACACTGGTTACATATTTGCTGATTATCTACACATTGTTCTATGTGACTTGATGCTGGTGATGCCAGATAAGAAATTTGCGAAGACAAACACTGTTGTCTGTGCAAATAAACAAATTGTACAAAAATGATACAGCATAAAATATATAATATTATATAAAAGTATATCATAGAACACAAATGTCAAAAATGTAAATAATGTCGTCTTATATCAAATAGATTTTAAAATAATAGTTAATAAAGTTTGTTTCAAAACAGTTTTATTATGTGCATTCCACGTTTTGCACTCAAATGTGTATATACAACAATGAACTAAAGCTATTCTATTTCTATTTTATTTCTATGGTACTCCTGCTCTATTTTTGTTTGCCGCCTCCCTTTGAAAAGATAATGCGCGTCATTTTTACGTCATTTCCGCTCGGTCAGTGCGCGGAAGATGGCGACCTCCCTGGGCTCAAATACATACAACAGACAGAACTGGGAAGATTCGGTACGTTTTAACACTTTTCAAACATTAAACACACTGCGGCTTGCTTCAAATATCGGTTTTCCTATTAGCTCACTTTGAGAAATAGTTTTTAAATGAAAAGAGTAGAAAATAGTCCGCGCGTTCAGCTCGCCGCGTGCGGTTTGCGTGTTGTTATAAATAATGTGAATTATTAATCAAGTTTACAAATATATTATCATTGCTGAACTAGAACGCTAATTTCGCTACGCTTTAATCACGTTAACATGAAGTTCAGTATTGTTAGTTGTGAGTTGATGTGTTGTGACGCGTTGTGACGTCATTATTAGAATCAAAAGGTTTGTTGATATTTCATTTTTATGATCACATACACAAATAGTTTAACCCTTGTGCGATCATTTTGTCTATGTTAATGCCAAAGGTGTAGTTCCTATAATACATCTATAATACACTGTGTACACAAAATAGTTACACTCAGGACCTTCAGAACAAAAATGTCCTCATTGAAACCCATTAAAACGTAAATATTTGTTGTTTTAGTGCCATTAAAGCATAAAATCACGAATTCTATGATATTATGCTTTCATTCCGGAGGCCTGTCTTCAAAATGTAAACTTGTAATATTTTCCACCAGATGGCGCCAATTTTCTCATGTTTAGCCTATGGAGCAAATACATGCTTTTTTCCTATTTTCTGTTTGCTGTATTACAGAGCACTGCAGGCCAATTGAATAAATGATGCAGCTAAAATTTTGTGGGTGTGCTGGTATGGATGCCAGAGTGTGTTTTGTCTGTGTGTATTGAGAAATTTGTGTGTGTGTGTGTGAAAAACAACAGTGGCATTATGTAAACAAACTGGCATTTAAAGGGTTAAAGTCCTGAAAATGAATGAATATTTGGTAGTTTTGATCAGGACTGATGTTGGTTAAAAAGTCAGTGAAAGTGGAAAATAATAGTAATATATAATATTTTTATGGCAGTTTTTTTACGCGGACATTTTTGTCCTCCAAGGACCTTTGAGGAACTTTATTTCAATTGACGCACAAAGGTTAAATAGTCTCTGTTACAGTTCAGATTATTCAGCTACAAGGGAATTATTCAAGAACTAAGTAAGTGCCTAAATGACTTGAGCACAAATGAATATAGGAGTAAATAACTAAATAAATGAAGAAAAATTTATCATATCAAGCATAACAAGGATATAAATGTGGGCATAAATTCAGCGGCAAAAGTAATTCAGAGACAACCATATTTAAACGCACATTCCAAGTTTTGATGGTTGAAAGGTTTGTTTACTTTCAAAGCATTCCTTTCGTTATGACATAAAGAAGGACAAAATGTCTCATTGTCATACGTGCAGTATGCTGTCATTGGTTTGAGATAATTTGTTTGGGAACCACCTTGTGTGTTTGTTTGTTTTTTGGAGATGTTCAACAAGGCATCTCTAATTTATGACTGCACAGTTTCACAGTGTTCTGCGATAAAAAGGTTAAGAATGTCCAATTCAAATAAACAAGGCTTTATATATCACACCACTGTTATTCATGACTCCACCTGCTCTGTTGTCTACATCAGAGTGCATTTGTGTCACCAAAAGTCAGCACATGACGTTCTGTTTAAACAGGGCCAGATAATCAGTTGTCAAATTTTATGGCATCAGAATTAGGTTGAACACATAACTACCTTCACTGTTACCCTACACCCAAGTTATCAGTAGTATGGTTTGAAATGCATAAATTTTTAAGTGTGTTTCAAAAGTGCTGCTCTCCTCTACTAGATATCAATGCTGTGATTGCTTAAACTACCTTTAGCTTCTCTAATGAGGTGAATGACATGGTAGAACCTGTTGAGAGGGCAATTTAGCATGAGCTGGAATTTATGCAGCATTTGGAAGCAGATACACCCCAGACTTTAATATAATCGCAGATGCATTTATTGCCAGAGATACAAATTTGTATAAAGTCCATACAGTGGTGAAACTGATGGTTGTTGAATATGTTTGCTAGGGAGTGTTTTGTTTTTAGAGTTAACTGACTTCATATATAATGTGTTTGTGTCAGTGTTGTTATCGTTAACAAAAACGTAATTAAAACATTTTCGTTAACTGAGACAAAAATAGGGTAACACTTTATTTTAATGTGTCCTTGTTACACATATTACATGTATTTACTATAGTAATAACAGTCAATTATGCATAATTACAAGCAACTAATCCTACACCAAACCCTTACCCTAAACCTATAGTAAGTACATGTTGTTAATTAGTAATAATCAGTAATTACTTTTGTAATTGCACTGTAACAAGGACACATTAAAATAAAGTGTAACCAAAAATGGAAACTTACATAATTGGAAAATAATTTAACTAAACTACAATCCAATTCTGAAAAAGTTGGGACGGTATAGAAAATGCTAATAAAAAGAAAAATGGAGTGATTTGCAAATACGATTCACCGTGTGCTATATTGAAAGCACTACTTGGCGTTGGCATGCTGGAAAATTCCAGGATGTCCCTGGAAAAGATGGCGTCTGGATGCCAGTACATGTTGCTCCAACATTTATACATATTTTCTGCATTAATGGTGCCCTCACAAATGTGCAAGTTACCCATGCCATGGGCACTGACACACCCCTGGACCATAAAGACATTGGCTTTTGGAACTGACGCTGATAACAGCTTGGATGGTCCTTTTCCTCTTTGGTCCGGAAAACACAAAAACTGGGCTTTCTTTTTTTTTTTTTTTTTTTTTTAAACTATTTGAAATGTGGACTCATCGGACCACAAAACGTGATTCCACTGTTCTACTTTCCATCTAAGATGAGACCGAGCCCAGAGAAGTCGGCGGTGCTTCTGGACAGTGTTGATGTACGGCTTCTCCTTTGCATAGTAAAGTCTTAACTTGCATCTGTTGATGCAGCGGCGAATGGTGTTGACTGACAAAGGTTTACCGAAGTTATCCTAAGCCCATGTCATGATATCCATTACAGATGAATGTCAGTTTTTAAGACAGAGTATGATTACATGGGCAGTTTTAATCAATCCACTGCGGGTTTCAGCCTCATTCTATGAATGGAATCCACGTGAGATCAGTAAAATACACTGTTATAACCACTCTGATTGAAAAGTAAGATATATGTAGTTGGGGGTGTGTGATATATGAGACTGGTAGAAATTTGCCAACTGGTATACATTTTGGATTATCGTCTCTATCGCAGTAACGCAAAATTGCCACACAAGAAATGTGTACAGCACATGTACACATTACACACTCTGTTGGATAAATGGAGTGAAGCGGTGCGATTACTCATTCCTTCTCATTTCATTTGAATGAGAAGATAAAAGGAGATTATGAAGGAAAAAGTGCATCTTTCATGGTGTGGAATTGGATGGAGAAAAATGATGAAACACATGGATTTTCACGGACAGCTGAATGTGTCATTAGATGAAAAGCATGTTTGAACGCAAGAAAATGTAACTGAATCCGCTTCCGAGACCCGAAATTTCGCTTGAGCAACCGTCAAAGCAAATTCAATGAGATTCATCCCACGCTTCAAACATGCCTCCCATCCAAACACGCGCAGCTGTGTTTTGTGCGAGTGTTCCACAGATGCGCAGTCTGAAACACGCATGTGCACGCAAGTCATCCCAGTCCCTTCATTTGTGCTCCAGTGACAAAAATCACAGATCACACCCACTACTCATTCTGGTTTCTCTCAATGTCATGTGGGTTTTTGAAATTCACATCAAAACCCTTTCTAAAATTCAGTTTGAATGATGTGTGATATCAGGAAACTAACCATCCATACCGTATTTTCCTTCAGGTATTTTATATTTTCTTTATATAGATTATTAAAAACACTAAGAGCCTAATTAAGTGTTTATTTATGGATAATTATTTCTTTGTTATTTTCTTTGTTGCATTGCTTTGAGGAGATGTTAAGTTTCTTGAGGAAAGTTAGTAATATTAATAATTATATTAATAAAAAGAAAAAGAAGATTAGTGCACATCATCAGACTGAAATGTTTTTTTGTTTTGTTTTTTTTTCATTAAGTTTTCATTTATAAAGTGTTTAATTCACTGACTGGATTACTCAAAATTACACATTATGACATGGCTTAATATCTAATACAATTTTATTGATTTTTCAGAAGAAAAACAAATGTAGCTATATCGTGATATATTTCGTTATCGTGATATAAAATAACTCGTATCTTGATAAAAATTTTGGTCACATCGCCCACCCCATATGTAGTATATAATGTGTACTTTGTAATGTATACATCATCCATTCATAGTGCTAATGCTAGCGCTAGTATGCTAACTTTGGCCATAGTATTTACATTTTACATTTATGCATTTGACAGATGCTTTTATCCAAAGCAACTTACAGTGCCCTTATTACAGGGACAATCCCCCTGGAGCAACCTGGAGTTAAGTGCCTTGCTCAAGGACACAATGGTGGTGGCTGTGGGGATTGAACCAGCAACCTTCTGATTACCAGTTATGTGTTTAGCCCACTACGCCACCACCACTCTGGTATATATAGTATATAATATATAGTATGCATCTGTTATCCTCTTATTGTGTTTTATGATGGAATGTGTGAAAAAGTCCATTTAAGATTAGGGGTGGGTAAAAATATTGTTTTTACGATTTATCTCTATATTGATTCTTAAATCCCAAGATCGATCTTTTACTCAATGCACAACCCTCTACTACAATGAGAGGAAATCGGCAAATTTCGCGCTATGCGATTAAAGTGAATATATTTTGCAACTGACTGGTAAATGTTTACATTTCACTCGCCAGTAATTGTGTAGTTTAGTCATGAAGTGTACATCAGCGAGATTCTTCACAGCGTGTTGAGAGTAAAAGTTGTTCCGTGTAATGTGTCCAAGTCGAGATCCACGCAACCCATTTGTCATTAAATACTGTCTCTTTTAATACCCTTTCTGTCAACTATAAAAAACATTTAATTGTAATCCTGCATCGCACAGATGAGGTAAAGCCATTCGAGTCCTCTCTAGTTAACATGCGCTCATTTAAAGGCGCTGTTTTACAGAAATGCCATTTTTTTGTTAAAGAGACAGTACCGATTTTAGACGTGTTCGACAAATCAATATAAATACTTATAAATAGTACAAATTATGCAATTTAACAATAAATATGTAACAAAAATATTATGAAATATAATATCTTATTTATTGAATGAATACATGTATTTGTTCGTTTTTAAAAAACCAAAATGTTACCAAAATGCTGAAAAAGTAATAAATTAATATTTTTATATATTCCTCGACCCATCCTTGCTCTTGAAGGACTAGGCTTTCTTTTATAACATGATTGCCTCACTTGTTTCACATCTCATGTTTCACACCATCTTATTATTTCAACTCGTCAGATTGTTATTAGTCCTAAATTACCCGTCTCAACTTTTTTGGTGCATGTTGCAATTGTCTGATTTGAAATGAGTGTGTATTTAAAAATAAACAAATCAAGGTAAAACATCAAATATTGTGTTGTTGTACTGCTTTCAATATAGCACAGGGTGAATTGAATTCATGAATCCTTTTTGTTTTTATTAGCATTTTCCGTACTGTCCCAACTTTTCCAGAAATGGGGTTGACTCCAAAATGAATTAAAATCAAATCAAATTGACCACAAATTAATTTTTGCGGGTGGAATTGTGTGTTTGGCCGGCCTGATTTTAAATGTATTTTCCTTCCAGGACTTTCCTATTCTCTGTCAAACATGTCTTGGGGAAAATCCATACATTCGTATGGTAAGTAGATTTCAGTATCCAGCATCTCTCTCAATAGTGGATGAAATTGCACATAATGTTACAAGATCTAAACATTCCTTTCTCTTTTATAGACAAAGGAAAAGTACGGCAAAGAGTGCAAGGTGAAGTCAGGATCTAAAGTTTGGTGTATAGCTAAGTATTAACTAAAGACATCAAGCTTTCTGAAATATTTCCCAGATTTAATGAAAGTCTTTTGAAACGTTGAATTATTTCTTCCAGATATGTGCTCGTCCCTTCACTGTCTTCCGGTGGTGTCCTGGAGTGCGGATGCGTTTTAAGAAGACAGAGGTGTGTCAGACCTGCAGTAAGATGAAGAATGTCTGTCAAACGTGTTTACTGGATTTGGAGTACGGTAAGAGTTGCACACTAGAACTGTCTAGCAGAGGTCATTTTGACAGAACAATCTTCTATTCCCTAATGTAACATACAGTGATGGTTACATGCAAAATAATAATCTGTTAATTATCTGGGGTCGGATTCATCTGAAGCATCCTTCAGAATAAAATTCTTAAATACTGTTTAAAAAAAAAAAAAAAAAAATATATATATATATATATATATATATATATATATATATATATATATATATATATATATATATATATATATATTTTTATTCTAACTTAAAAAAAGTACGTGTATTGTATTCCCATAGAGACTTCTTAAGAATGTTTTATATTTAACATTTATTGCTAGATGTCTTAATAACTTCCAGTAATTTATCTAAATTTTTTTTAAATGAGTTGTGAGCTTGATCCAAAGTTATTATAGTTTTGAAAAAATAAATAAAATAAAATAGTTATTTCTGTTCGTTTAGGGTTAGGTTAGAGTTTTTTCAGTTTGTCATTAAAAAATAAAAATAAAAATAAAAATAAATGTTCACTCTGACTTTTAGTTAGTTTAGTTGTTTTGTTTTTTTGTCAGTGTTTTCTAATTTCATTGTCTCTACATGGTTTTGCTTTACAGGTCTTCCAATCCAGGTTAGGGATACGGGTGTGTCCATAAAAGATGACATGCCGAAATCTGACGTGAACAAAGAATATTATACGCAGAACATGGAGAGAGAGGTACTGTTTAATAACAGTATCCCACATCTAAGAAATCCATAAGTCTTGTGTTTGATGTTGTAATCTTTTACATACCAGTGTGCTGTGAATTTGGTTAGTTGTTTTCTTGAGTATTTTCAATTAAATAACACATGAAAGCTTGAAGTGTAAGAGAAAACAAACATTAAGAAGATTTAGTTGTGCAAGTTTTATGTAAACTCTTGAATTATGGCTGTTTCAGATCCAGAACTCTGATGGCACCAGGCCGGTGGGGATGCTGGGTAAAGCTCAGAACCCCAGTGACATGCTGCTGAAGTTGGCACGCACCACACCGTACTACAAACGCAACAGACCCCATATCTGCTCTTTTTGGGTGAAGGGAGAATGTAAGAGAGGAGAGGAGTGTCCATACAGGTCAGAGTCTCGAGTTGTAATGTTGATGACCGTCTACACGGTGTCGCTCTTGTAGCAATGTATTACAGAACCGTGCTCTTTAAAATAATTTATTTCTCATCAGGCATGAGAAGCCCACAGACCCTGATGATCCTCTTGCCGATCAGAACATTAAAGATCGTTTTTATGGCACTAACGACCCAGTGGCTGATAAACTGCTCAAGAGAGCGACCACCATGCCTCGCTTGGACCCGCCCGATGACAAGTCAATTACCACATTGTATATAGGAGGTTTAGGAGAAAACGTCACTGACTCTGAGCTCAGGTGAGAGCATCTTCCAAAATATTAGTTCTGGAGAGTATACAATTCTTTAAATTTTTGTCTAATTTTGTTGTCACCAAATCTTAAAGTTTGTTTTCAGTATGTTGCAATAATATTTTCATAAACTTAATGCTGTTTTGACATTGATACAAAATGTATATTTGGAATGGCATACTTCCATATTCTTTGTGATATTTTTGCTCAGCGCAATATGTTAAATTTCTGTATGCATGTATACCCTACAACGTTTGCCAAAAGTGTCGTATACTATCGGAGCACAATGCATGACATACTGTATTGTACAATTCAATGTGACAAACAAATTGTAAGCTATATGAACTGCGACATCTCCTATTTGATCGGACTGGCAAATGTACAATTTGTTATGTTGTTCAATTTTACAGTATTGGATTGAAAGTAAAATATTCAAAATAACTAGTATTTACTTATGAGAGAATCTTGTGAGTAAATATATATATATATATATATATATATATATATATATATATATATATATATATATATATATATATATATATACACACTATATATATCTATATATATTTACTCACAAGATTCTCTCATAAGTAAATACTAGTTATTTTGAATATATATATATATATATATATATATATATATATATATATATGTATAATGCCTTCATTTTAACCAAATTCAGTGTTGTTTAATGTAAACTGTAATTCAAGTTTCTTTCAACCCTCTACGGACATGTTGGAGAAAGAATTGCCATTGGCCGTTACATTTTTGTTTGTACTCGGCAGACAACATGTAAACGTAATGCAACTGAAAAGATATTAAGTAAACCGAGAAGAGGGCATTTTCACATATATATATATAGTATTCATACTGTAAATGACTTCACGCTATATAGTATGCGGGATTTTACATTTTATTTTATATTTCGCTTTTCATCATTTTAATCACATTTTAGCTTTTTAAAAATGTACAAATTTCACATTGTATCAATTTATATGATGTCATGAAATTGCATTTTTAATAATGATACAAGCTGTTGTCACTATTTTAAATTTCATACACATTTATGAACAAAATATTCACAAGGTGGGAACCAAATAATGAACATCGAATTACACATAAAACAATTGTTTAATTATTATATTCTAAAAATAATTATTTAAGTGCTACTATATCAAAACTACTATGCAAAAAACAAACAAAAATTTATCAAACCCCTGCATAGATGCGGCACAAGCCTATTTGTTAAATTTTTAAAAATATTTTTCAATGTTTTCTGAAGTTATTTTTTTTTTATTATTATTGTTTAAAATATTTATGTATTTACAAATTACACTTACTGCATTACAATATTTTGTTACATTTATATGCACTTGTGCGATTTACATTGAGTTTACATTGATTTGTATAACAAGCACTAAATTGGTACTGTTTCTTTAAGAGAACTGGCAGCAGTTCCAAGCAAGTTTTTATGGTTGAATGAGTGCAGTGCACATTAACGAGAAGTTGCACAGTTGTTTTTACCTCATCTGTGCAATCTGTGTTTAGAATTAAAGTTTCTTTTAACCTATTTGATCACCAACTGACTGTAAATAACAGAAAGGATATTAAAAGAGACATAAAAAGAAAATTGAGTGCGTGGATCTCGTCTTTGGACACACAATACACGTAACGAAGCAAAAGGAAACTTTTACTTGCATAATGTGTATGGACTTGCTTGTACATAATCTTTATTTCTAGTTCTCAAATTAAAATCTACACGCTCTCGAGTTTTGCAACACTTGACAGCTTGATCCACGACACCTCAGGACCCACTGCAGCCAAATAAGGTCAAATTCCTTCAGAGTGTGTGCTTATGAGACACAGCACGCACTAAAAGACGAGGCTGAATCCAGCTCCTTAATTGCTAGCTTTTTATTCAGTTAAAGGTTCTTGTGCTTCGAGACTACACAGTTCAATAACTGGCGTGCAAAATCAGAATATTTACTAGCCGGTGGCTAGTAACAGACATTTTAGTCGCATAGCACGAAATCTAGTTGCATATGGTAGTGATTTACTCGCAATGTAGAGGGCTGCTTTACCATCTGAAACTCTCCAGGTAAAACACATTTCCTCGTCTTTACCTGCAGGAATAACTTCTATCAGTTTGGCGAGATTCGTACAATCACTCTGGTTCAGCGGCAGCAGTGTGCGTTCATTCAGTTCGCTACGCGCCAGGGGGCAGAACTCGCAGCAGAGAAATCCTTCAACAAGCTCATCATTAATGGTCGCAGGCTGGCGGTGAAGTGGGGACGCTCTCAGGCCGCTAAAGGTAAAGAGGTCAAGGAGGGCTTCAGTGAGATGGGCACCAGACTGGAGCCAGTACCAGGTCTACCAGCAGGTATGTGTTTCTGTGTCTATTACTGACACAGGGATTGTAAATGCATTAAATATACAACAATAGGAATAGCCCTAGTTCCAGCTCTAAAAGCTGATTTGATAGACCATGTTGTAAAATAGGAAATCCCCCCCCCCAAATTCAAGTCGCAAATTCTGTCTGGGACTTTATTTGAAAGTCAAGGCTGTGTCGTATATTATAGTGTGATGAGGCACTAAAAGTTTTGTTTATGTTTTGCAGCTCTTCCGCTTCCTCCAGCTCTGGAGGATGAAGGCTCAGCCAACTACTTTAATCTGGACCCAAGCAGTTCTCCAACAGTTATGAACATCAGTCTACCCCCTCCACCTGGACTACCAAACCCACCACCACCAGGTATACAGCTTAACATAGCTCACCCCTGTATAGTCCCAGCCTCAGAAGGCATGCCCAAGTGCAGGTCTGCCATGAAAATTCACAAGGCTCAGGACCATCTTTTTCAATGCTTCAAATCTTTGAAAGAAAATGAGTTTTGAGTGAAGCATTTAGTTGCAAGCAAACTAGATATTCATGAGGAGAACTGCATATTATAGTTTGTTTTCTAACTTTGAATAATCAGTACTTATTACTTTTGGATGGACAGAAATTATGAACAAAATCAATTGTGGTTGGGATCCGAAAATCATCCTTTATGAAAAGCTGATATGAAAAAAAAACGGTGATATATTTATAATTAATTATCACCACACTTTGTTTATATGCACAATCCATAAATAATGAATGGCAAAAATGTAGAGGGGTTGACACTCCTAAGAACATGTAATATTTCATTTTTACTCTTTCTCGTCCTCACATTGATGAGGACAAACCCACGTTACAGACGTGACAGTTGTGAAAGTGGCACTTGCCTGTACATGATGAGGGAAACCATCCAGAAAGCTTTGACTTCTGAGACATTGGTATGGTATCCATTAAGACTGCACAATTAATTCAGTTAAGATTAAAATTACAATATGGTCTTGGATGATTATTAAATCTTAAAAGGCTGGGTTTAAGATGTAGTATTCATTTCAATGCTTCAGTCATTTTATTTTAGCTTTTTAACTTCTATTTATCTTTCAGTGTGGCTCTCTTTAAAATGTTGACCTGTCATATGTTCAACAGATCCAGTCCATGTTCAATGGGAATTATTTACACCGATCAGCCACAACATTAAAACCACCTGCCTAATATTGTAGGTCCCCCTTTTGCCGCCAAAACAGCCCCTGCCCGCATCTCAGAATAACATTCTGAGATGATGTTCTTCTCACTACAATTGTACAGAGCGGTTATCTGAGTTACCGTAGACTTTGTCAGTTCAAACCAGTCTGGCCATTCTCAGTTGACCTCTCTCATCAACAAGGCATTTTCGTCCACAGAACTGCCGCTCACTTGATGTTTTTTGTTTTTGGCACAATTCGGAGTAAATTCTAGATAGAGACTGTTGTGTGTGAAAATCCCAGGAGATCAGCAGTTACAGAAATAATCAAACCAGCCCGTCTGGCACCAACAATCATGCCACGGTCCAAATCATTGAGATCACATTTTTTCCCCATTCTGATGGTTGATGTGAACATTAACTGAAGCTCCTGACCTGTATCTGCATGATTTTATGCACTGCACTTCTGCCACACTATTGGCTGATTAGATAATCGCATGGATGATTGTTGGTGCCAGACGGGTTTGAGTATTTCTGTAACTGCTGATCTCCTGGGATTTTCACACACAACAATCTCTAGAATTTATCCTGAATGGTGTCTTTCTGCAGAAGAAAAAGTCATACACATCTGGGATGGCATGAGGGTGAATAAATGATGAGAGAATTAAATTTTTGGGTGAACTATCCTGTTTAAAGAATCGTTAATGGAACCGTTAAGAGGGATCGGAACTAGAATGGTAAAATTCCTTACAATTCCCATACCTAAAATCTATACACGTTTTTTGCTTATTTCTCACGTGTTTTCTGTGTTACCGTTTCCCTAGGCTGCTGCACCACACTTTGAAAGCTGTTTCCACTGTCTATTGTTGTGGTATCATTGATTTCAGATTTACGTCCCCCTTAACGGCACATAAAAACAAAACCAACTGTGCCTGGCCTATTTATATGTCTGTGAAACAGTCTCTTCTTGTCTAAGTGGGTGGTTCTTGGCCAGAATAAGCTGCAGTCTGGACAAGACTTGATACTGAAGACTGTAAAACTGTTTTAAAACTCTTGTGGTTTCAGGTTTTGGACCTCCAATGTTCCACCCCATGGGTCCTCCTCCACCTCCTCCGATGGGTTTGAGACCACCAGGCCTCATCCATTACCCTTCCCAGGATCCTCAGCGCATGGGCGCGCATGCTGCGATTCGTCACGCTGATTGATTGACTCCTCCCATTTGGACTCGATTAGCCAATTGGCTGTAGCGTGTGGAGGGGTCATGCTAAGCCTCTCTTGTGATGTCATCAGAGGGTGGAGTCTGATCTTTGACATCATACAGAGCGATTAGTAAATGGATCACCCGGCCTGTTTGGCACACATTCTTTGAAAAGTGCCAGTAGATGGTCTGGTAGTTTAATTGGGTGATGTTTTTTTTTGAGCACAATGCCAAGTGGACTGCAATCGTGTTGTATGTATTAAAAAAAATGCTTCAGTCACACTGCTTATAGAGACACCACAGGGGACACTTTTTTTTTTCCTTTTGTTTACGACTTGATGACAAATAAACATGCCCTTGTTATTAGCATATACCCATCTTACTCCAGACACTAAACCAACTTTAACTGTCATAGTTATAAGCAGGGAATTGAAAGTGCACTGCTACTGTTATCTTTCATGAACATTAAAACCCAGCTGTCATTAAAATGTGCCATGTGCTCTGTTTTATGATATACAGACCCAAAAAAGTATTTGGACACTGCATGAATGTCATTGCATTAGGTAACAAAATGTCAAACTGAGTGGCATTGTAAAGACAGACAGTGAAACATACTTGTTTTTCAACAAAAGATTTCACAAAATGAGAGCTTTTTTTGGTTTTAAATCAAGACAGTATTTGTGACACTTACTGGTTGTCAAATATTGTCTATTTGACAACCAGTGTCCATATTTGAAGGAATTTTTCAGGTTTAATACAAGTTAAGCTCAATTGACAGTATTTGTTGTATAAAGTTGATTACCACGAAAAATGATTTAGAGTCATCCCTCCTTTTCTTTAAAAAAGCAAAAATGGAATTTACAATGAGGCACTTACAATGGAAGTGAATGGGCCAATTTTTTGTAGGGTTTAAAGGCAGAAATATGAAGCTTATAATTTGATAAAAGCAATTTAATTTGTCTGTTAAAACTTGTGTATTATTTGAGCTGTAAAGTTGTTTAAATACTTTTTATGGTCATTTTAGGGTTTATAGCGTTATGCCGTCATGGCAACGAACTTGTAAAATTTAAGTCAAAATAAAAATAAATAAAAATAAAGTCAAAATACATTTTTGTTGTAATCAACATTTTACCACAAATGCTGTCGATTGAGCTTAACTTGTATTGAACCCGGAATATTCCTTAAATGTCATGGTCTACACCGATGTAAACTTGAGAGAAACTGGCTTCAAACATCCACTAAAAATGACCTAGATAGGTATCAGTTGGTTAGAAGACATTGCAAAAATGAATTTCTGAGAAAAGCAAAGCTTTAGCAGTACTTGAGCATAGATGACACTTGCTTTGATAAGTTGCTGCTATTTAAAGCAATTAAATTCATACATTAAAAATGGCCAAATATTTTCTGGGGCAACTGTATGTTTGTGCATTTAGAAAAACATTTTCTTATATATTGCGTGGATACAGCTATGAAATTAAATAGTAAATTTGTATATGATTAACTATGAATAAGCTTTGGACTTAAAGTAGATATCCGTTAAATGTTTTGTACAATTGTCTGTTTCCTAGGATAGCTAATGCTCTGTAGAAGACTTCCATTTATTCTGCCCTGAAATTATCTTTCCTGTATGTATTTATCGTGATCAGTGTTGTCATTAAGTTTAATTTAGATTTTTAAATGATTTAATTCTAAACTTCCGCCCACTCTCCTTGAGAGTGCCCTCCCCTGGCCACCTTTCACCAGCCGGGAACATATCAGGACAGTCCAAATGTGGAAAGCGCAGGTCTTTACGTTGCTACAGTCTTTCTTTTCCTCTAGTATGGCAGGTCGATTACAGGTCATTTGACTCTGGCGAGTATCTGGCACCCCATCCCTGTGGGGCTCTGTTGAAGTTGGGTCTTTTGGACATCATGGCCAGGGTCATGTCAGGAAGATTTTGAGTCTCCAGTTGTTCAAACCCAATAACAGAAATCACCCTCTGACTGCATACGTGACCACCAAATGGTACTGCAGCTCTTCAAGAGAAAGCAAAGAAGGCTGTGATGTGCTGAATCATATAAAGCCTAGCAATAGCATAGCAATGCATAAAAACTATTCAGAACACGTTAAAAGCTGCATAGAAATGCTCTGGCAACCATCCACAACACCTGAGCATCGTGGATGACTTTTGCCCTGGCAAGCACTTCTCACATTTTCAGAAAACGTAAAAAAAAAAAGGTTTGTTGCTTTAGAATTGGCAATAAAACTTGCTTTGAGAAGCTAAAAGTAGCCTAAATTTGGTTCAGCTTAATCTAAATGACTACAACCTTGGTTATAAAACCACATTTCCTCTAAAGGCCAAAGTATACTTTGGTTTTCTGCATGACCGTACGTATTGCGCACAGTGCACATTATGCAAATTTCGTCAGCAGCATAGTATACACGTACTGTCTGCACGCAGCCAAGTTTTTGTAGACACGCAGACAGTCCGTGTCTTTGCACATATTCTGTGCTTTCAACTGGGCAAAACGAGTATCACAAAGCAGTTGTAATGTGCATGCATCAAACGCATCCCTATGGGCTTGTGGTCAGAATAGTATACTTTGAAAGACTGAGTGCTTGACTGTGCATGAGACGGAACGGCATGTGGAAAAACGAAGTATACCTAGTCTTAATGGCCAAAGTATACATCGGCGTTCCGCATTGTGAGTCATCGCTGTGCGCATTTGTCAAACATGTCCGAATGGGCTCGTAATCAATAAAGTGTTCTTTAAAAGGCTAGAGCTTTCAACCATGCTCAAGACATAATGGTATATGGAAAAACTTGTACCCTAGTCTTTAAGGACCCATCTGACTCGACATAGTGACGCAATTGGAGTTTGTGTCTGAGAAACATGATCTTCTGTGTGTGCAATTTATCTTTAGGTTCTGAAAGCCGTGAAGGTTGTAGCCAGTGGTTCTTCTCTTCCCCAATGCATTTAAATAGTTCCTTAGTCATTTGCTCCTCTGCAGACAGGATCTCATTTCAAATGGGAAGATGCAGTGGAAACATAGCTGCTCTCCAAGGGGCTCATAAGTGGACTTCAAAATTGGATAGTGAGGATTGGTCTTGTTGGGTCTATTTAGGGCACATAATCAACATGCATGAAGCTAATGTGCCAAAACCTCTTGGTGACCCTCAAGGCTGTTTCTCATATCCTGTTCCGCCTTCATTTGCTGGTACAATGGAGGCTTAATCTCTACCAAATAAAGATGCTATTACAGGGGGACCCCAGGCGTGCTCAGATTTCCCAACCCTAGATGGGCTGCTGCAAGATGTGTTGTATTATTTGGATTTTGTGATGCATTATCCTAATAAACCTGTTGATAAACCTTTGCCCTTTTGGCTTGTCGCCCTGTGATCACTTAAAGACTCGTAATCTCTTTTTTTGTCATGTTTGTGTGCACTACACAAATTATTTCAGACTGGCTGCATCAGTAACAATAGGCAGTTATTCGGCAGTAATTAATGGGACTTCTTTTTGCCAACTAGTCAACGACGATGAGTTTGAGACTTTAGTTCTAGCATTCTACCAGTAAGATTCCAATCAAATATTTGGACTTTCCAGGTGAGCAACTTGCAGTCAAGTCTCCCAATTACTTCAGTCGTTAGTTGAATTGGTATTGACTTGTTTGCCAACAAAGAGATCAGTAAGAATGTCCATGGGATTTTCTTACATTGCCAATATAGATACTTAAAAGTTGTTGGTCAGATCCAAGGAGGACTCGTTCATGAATCCTTGTTGGGCCTGGAAAAACATTCCTATCAACCAATCAGATGTTAGGGTCAGGTTTAGGGGGTTAGGGCTTGAACAACATTCTAATCAAGAATTTCTTAATTATGATAGGGGTAGTTAATGGTTAAGGTTATCTGATCCACTCCCACGGCTCATCAGGATGCATATTGTGCTCAAAACTGAAAAGAGCTGCCTGACATCACCAGCTAATCTCATTAGGCCCTTTCCAACTACAGGAACTAAAGCCCGTTTTAGGTACGTTTACCTGGAACTAGTGCTTTTCATCTTTTTTTGCACATGAGGAACTGTAGTTCCTTTAGACGCACATTTTAGCTCCTACTCTAATAGGTACTTCAAACCCAGAAGAGGGACTGTGGGAGGTGCTACAGCCTGTATGACGCACATAGCAATGAGAAATGTGGCAGCCACGATGAATAAACAAACTTGTGGCTGCTAGCCTGCTACTCAGAGGATTGCACTAATTTTCCAATTCCCTTAACAGAAATAACATAAAACCAACAAAGTTTCCAAAGAGTATTGTCTGCTTCACAGACAAGTGTGTGAGGGGTGAGCACAGCTGCTGCGTGACTTCAACAGGAGATGTTGTTCAGGAGTTTTTTGAGTTTTCATTGCATCTGTAATCTGTGACTATACAGAAAATAAAGTGATTTATAGATTACTACCGTACATTGTTTTGTTTTTGTAATTAGATGTTTTTCAAGAGTGGGTAAATGAATTTGATTCTAAATGTATCCGTCATGAAGTCTAATTTACAAGGGTTACGTGCTTGTTACTGCATGATGACGTCTTTTTTTAAGTCAGTCATTGAGTTGTTCAGTACAGTATTTTATGTTGAGTCATAAAAGCCTTTATTGTAAAAGATTGTGTTGATATATACACTCACCAAGCACTTTATTAGGTACAATTGTACACCTACTTATTCATGCTATTATCTAATCAGCCAATCGTGTGGCAGCAGTGCATTGCATAAAATCATGCAGATACAGGTCAGGAGCTTCAGTTAATGTTCACATCAACCATCAGAATGGGGGAAAAAATGTGATCTCAGTGATTTGGACATTGGCATGATTGTTGGTTCCAGATGGGCTGGTTTGAGTATTTCTGTAACTGCTGATCTCCTGAGATTTTCACGCACAACAGTCTCTAGAATTTACTCTGAATGGTGCCAAAAACAAAAAAACATCAAGTGAGCGGCAGTTCTGTGGACGGAAATGCCTTGTTGATGAGAAAGGTCAACTGAGAATGGCCAGACTGGTTCGAGCTGACAGAAAGGCTGAGAAGAATAGCATCTCAGAATGCACAACACGTCAAACCTTGAGGCGGATGGGCTACAACAGCAGAACACCACGTTGGCCACTTTATTAGGACCATAGTGTTCCTAATAAAGTGCTTGGTGAGTGTAGGTTTAAAGTGCATTTTCAACATGTTTTCTATTGAGTACAGCGTGTGCTGTGTGGTTAAAATAGGCTCCTCATCTCTCCTCATACTGTGGCTTCAGGGGTGCAGCACCGCACGCATGGTTTGTGCCCACTGTAAAGAAGACACAGGCTGCATACAAAAACTGGAAAGAGCAGCTTTCGGAGGCTATATAAAGAGGTAGTGTGAAAATAAGGTGGTTTTCAAACTGTTCTGAGACCATTTTCCTCAAAAACGCCATTGTATAAGCCACAAGCAGAACTATATATTCTGTTTTGTTTTCTGAGTTATGTCTGTGAAATAATCTATATTAATGTCCAGAATAAGCTGCAATGTGGGCCACACATTACACCATCGACGTAAACCTACGCAGAACTAGAGTGAGAAATATGTTTTTTTTTTTGACAGGAATGTTGTTCATGGGCCAACAAAAGATGTTGTTTTCCCACCTGGCTATATTTACATTTATGCATTTGGCAGATGCTTTTATCCAAAGTAACTTACAGTGCCCTTATTACAGGGACAACCCCCCTGGAGCAACCTGGAGTTAAGTTTCTTGCTCAAGGACACAATGGTGGTGGCTGTGGGGATCAAACCAACAACTTTCTGCTTACCAGTTCAGTGCTTTAGTCCACTACACCAACACCACTGCATCTATATCACTGTCACCATGGAATGTACCCATGACTCTTACCTGTTAAAGCACCTGTAGTTAGCTGGTGGGAGTTTCTGTGGCAGTTGAGGTAACTGAGCATTGAGAGAGGGAAGAAGCTCTTCACTATCTCCCAGGGCTTCCTGCCATGGTGAGCAATATGACTTTGGGATGACTGTGGAATTAAACTTCTCTCGAGGGATCTCTCTTAGGGGCCCAGAGTAACCTACCAGGGCAGGTTACCAGTTATAGAGGGAAATTTGCTGGATGAACATTCATGCATACTACAGTGTTAAGCTCATAGGACTAACACACAAATGCATACTTAGAAATTCAGACAGTCTCTTCAGGGGTCATAGGAGATGGAACAGGAGATGGATGTTTATTAAGGGGTCCACAGCGAGAGCAAGAAAATTAGAGAGAGTTAATTAGGCTCTGCAGAGTCAGCTAACAAGCTAATGATAACAGCACACAAGTAAGCTGACGAGGGAGGCTTCTCTCGCAGATGTCTGATAATATATGCAAGCACGATTTGTATGGAAGCTCTTACAAAAAATTTAAAGTTCTGACAATTTTGTTGCAAACTTGCCGCAGATTTCCCACTCATAATTTTCACATGCAAATCAGCTTGCAATTCACCGCAAATGTTTGCCAGAAGTTTGCAGCTCTGCACCAGGAGTGGTGAACCTGCAGCAAACCTTTGGCGACAATGAAGAGTTTGCCACAAAGCTCTTTTGCATGTAAAAATAATGAGTGGTACATTTGTGGCAAGTTTGCCATAACTCTCGATTTTTGTGAGGGAGGTTTTATTTTGAGTTCCTCTCTTGAAATTTTGCTCAAAAATACATTGATGTGTTTCAAATTTCTTGGACTGACTTTGGATTAGTTTTATTAACTGATCAATGTCTATAAGACCAATTCAAGTTAGATGCTAACTGAACTAAATGTCTACATCTTAGTGGTGCTTGCCTGTGCAAATCTTGTCCCAATAATACTTGGCTGTTGTTATGCAGTTTCTATGGCATAACACTCTTTGTTGCGGTTCCCAGGATGTTGCTAGGTGGTTTTTGAGGTGTTGTGGTTTGTTGCTAGGTGATTGTTTACTGGCCCAAGTCAAAATAGCTCATCCCCAAGTCTCTGTGATATTCTGGTCACTAGATATGGCTTGGGTCCCTACTTCAATGTAGGTCTATTGATTTTTTTATTTATTTTTTTGCCTGTTTTATTGTCTGGCAGGTGAAAGTCCGACTATTTAGAAAAGTAATAGCACACCTCATCATAACAAGCTACATTATTTGTTATTCATTATGTCTGTAGCACAAACAGTGCAGGATGAGTTACATGCAGAAGTTTAATATTTAGGGTTAGGTTAGGGTTAGGGGTTTGCTCTAAACTAAGTATGAGTAATATTAATATTGATGCTTGCCAAGTCAAGTCAAATTTATTTGTATAGTGCTTTTCACAACAGGCATTGTTTCAAAGCAGCTGTACATGAAATTATGCTATAACAGAAAATGAATGAATACAATGCCAATATTAGTTATTTATGTTTAGAACTATTAGTGGTTAAAATGAGTAAACTAATTAGTAAAACCTTGCCTCAATGAAAACCACTTACATTACAGATGTTTGCTATTACACTGTATGAATCAAGTGAAAAAAAAAAAAAAAAAAAAAAAAAAAATATATATATATATATATATATATATATATATATATATATATATATATATATTTTGAAAGCAAAATATCTGGCACCTACCCTGATACACTGATTGTGTACCTGGTGCCAGGACATTGGGGCTGCCCTTTTTGGCAACCGTCTTCTTTAGGGTGGTGACAAGACTTTGTTTACCAGCCGCTGGATACATCAGGTTTTCTTCCCCTCTCTGTATATCTGTAATCATGTGGTTTTGGTTCTGGTTTTGATTCTGTTCTTTGTTGTTCTGATGGAGAAGTGTAGAGATTTAGGGTGGAACAATTTGTTCAGTGTCTTTGAATGCAGTGGTACATTTTGTTAGTGGATTGTACTATTTATGTTAAAGGGATAGTTCACCCATTATTTACTCTTATACCCTCATGATATCCCAGGTGAGTATGACTTTCTTTCTTCTCTAGAACACATTTGAAGAAAAATAGAAAAATGTCTTTGCTCAGTAGGTCGTTAAAATACAAGTGGATGGTGATTTTTCTTTTGAAGCTCCAAATATCACAGACAGTCAGCATAAACGTCATCCAGACGACACCAGCTGTTAA
Source organism: Myxocyprinus asiaticus (assembly GCF_019703515.2). NCBI lineage: Eukaryota > Metazoa > Chordata > Actinopteri > Cypriniformes > Catostomidae > Myxocyprinus > Myxocyprinus asiaticus. Next base: position 42,489,297 of record NC_059370.1, on the reverse strand, counting down.
ATTAATGTCTTCTAAAGAGACCCGATTGCTTTTGGTTCGAAAAAGATTAATATTTAAGTACTTTTTTAAGTCTAAATCATGCTTCCGGTCAGAAGCGGTACGCGCGTGTGACGTAATCGCATTGGCATTTGAAACACGCGAGAACTGAGGCATGTGAGTCACAACCGGAAGAGCGGCGCTGTTTACAAGTGAGAAGGAGGAATGCTGTACAGTAGCTTGCTTGGTTTTAGTTTAGATCTGTATTTATCTGTTTCTTTACTCACAATGGTGCATTTGTGTGCTTATCCTGGATGTCTCAACCGAGTGGAGAATGTGAGATTACTTCTGTATCCATGGCAACGTGAATACGTCACATGAGAGGTCACTTGGACTCCACCTTCTCCTGAAGCGTTGAATTATAGTTAAAAAAGTACTCAAATTTGTATCTTTTTTCAGGCCAAAAGTAATCGTATTGCTTTAGAAAACATTAATTTAACCGTTGGAGTCGTATCGATGACGTTTATGCTGACTGTCTGTGATTTTTGGAGCTTCAAAAGAGAAATCGCCATTCAGTTGCATTTTAAGGACCTACTGAGCTAAGATATTTTTCTATTTTTCTTCAAATTGTGTTCTGGTGAAGAAAGAAAGTCATACACACCTGGGATACATGAAGGTGAGTAAATAATGAGAGAATTTTCACTTTTGAGTGAACTATCCCTTTAAAGTAAGGGAGCCCTTACATATATGATGGAGGGAGCATCTACTGTGTTCTCTAGTGTATATCTTTCTACTCTTCTCTGACGCTCTTGGAACATTCTAGATCCCCTGTTAGTGTTCAGATTCAACTCCTCCATCATCAGGTCCTTTGGAGCGCTGATCTTCTTCCCCAAGTTCAGACTCCCTGAAAGACATACACCTTGATTTGTTGTTATGTAATGCAATGTCATTCATACATTTTGAAGTGTGGCTTAAATATCCAAAAGTTATTTTTTAGGTGGTACACATGGATTTGACTCTGAAAGGCTTAAAAACAATTTGTTTTCTACCCACACCTATCATACAGCTTCAGAAGATATGGATTTAACCACCAGAGTTGTCTGGAGAACTTTTATGTTTCCCTTATGGAGCTTCAGAATTTTGGCACCCATTCACTTGCATTGTATTGACCTACAGAGCTGAGATTTGCTTCTAAAACTCTTCATTTGTGTTCAGCTTATAAAAGAAAGTCATACACATCTGGGATGTCAAGAGGGTGAGTAAATAATGAGAGAATTTTCATTTTTGGGTGAATTAAACCTTTAAGTACACTTTGTTGTTCAGGTGTATGGGGAATGTTTGTTTATGTATCCATATGGCTTTATGTAAAATATTTTGTGTAGTGTCTGTGTTAGAGTGTATTTGTGTGTTAAAGTCTGTCTTACCTCCTTTTGCCTCTCTGCTCAGGCTCATTGCTTGCTGTTGTCTCTGTTTGGTAAGACTATCATATGCAGTCTGCATCCTCTTTAGTCTGCACACATCAACATACCGATTGACATCACATGTACAGTACACTCGTTGTCTTCATGTAGCATTTAGTTATGTACTGGTAATTCACCACTATACAATAATAAAATATACTATACTATACTATACTATACTACAGTATATACTGAACTATACTGATCTATACCATGCCAAACAATTCTACACTACACTACCATACCATACCATATCATACTGTACTCTATCATACCATGCTAAACAATACTATAATGTACTATACTATACTATACTGTACTGTATAATTCATATAAATTTGGTCACTTTAATTTGGTTCAACTCACTGAAAAAGTGGCCCAATTTAATTGAATTCTCTATACTATACTATACTATACTATACTATACTATATATTGATCTATACTTTACTATACCATACCATTATAAACTACCATACTATATGGTACCATGATAAAAATACTATAATACACAGTGCTATACTGTACTGAACTGAACCATACTATACTGTACTATGTTATAATATACTGTACTAAATACAAGGTGATCTCCAGTAAATTTGGTCACTTTACAATGTTCAATTTACTTTGAAAAAGTGGTTTAATTGAATGCACTATACTATACTATACTATACTATACTATACTATACTATACTATATATTGATCTATACTTTACTATACCATACCATTATAAACTACCATACTATACCATACCGTATCAATCCCTACCATACTATATTATACTAAACAATACCATACTATATGGTACCATGATACAAATACTATAATACACAGTGCTATACTGTACTAAACTGAACCATACTATACTGTACTATGTTATAATATACTGTACTAAATACAAGGTGATCTCCAGTAAATTTGGTCACTTTATAATGTTCAATTTACTTTGAAAAAGTGGTTTATTTGAATGGACTATACTATACTATACTATACTATACTATACTATATACTTTAAGATGAATTCAAGTAAATTTGCTCACTTCATGACATTTACTTTGATAAAGTGGCCCAATTTAATTGAATTTACCATCACATCACATCACATCATACAGTATATAGAGAATTCAAATAAATGTGCTCATTTTATGAGATTCATCTTAATTTGAAAAAGTGGCTCAATTTACTCTAATTCACCCTACTAATACTATACTATAATATGCTACACTATATGTTACTATACTAGACTTTACACACACACACATATATATATATAATTGTTTTTTTTTTTCAACTGTACTGAAGTCTATTGGGATAGTTAGCATTTCCTCTTTCAAATTCTGCTGTCCTTATAGAAGCAACATCAGATTCAGATTTGACAGATATGTGTGACTGACACACTGAATTTACACAGCTGGTGTGTGGATTTGATGAACACCATTTCCACACACACATTTAAATCCCTCATACCCAGATGAGTAGTTCTGGCTTACCTGAGCGTGTGCTGGGGAAGATGATGTACTGTCTTAGCTGAGCTGTGTGTTGCCAAGGTTTGAATGTGAGAGCACTTTAGGGTGAGTGCTGGTTTCTATAGACTCATATCACCCTCAGCCTGCACTGTTGATGACATCATCTTGGCAAATTTAGCCAAAGGACAGGCGCTAAATGGGGCAAAGTATTTGTGAACCCCTGCCCACCGCCTATAATAAAAACCTGATCCCACTTCTGTGTGTAAGAATACAGGTATGTGTATGCTTGGAGGGTTTGTGTGAGTGTGTGTGTGTATTTGTTTTTGTTGTCATTGGAGATTTTCACTCAATTTTGGTTGATTTGTACATTATACTAATTATATTTCTCCGTCATGATAATACAATATCTTTCTCTCAATGTATTAATATGGAAAGCACTTTTATCCATAGCAACTTGCAGAACATTTGACAGTCTCCTTGGAGCAACCCAACAGTAAGCGTTGAAGGGCACTTAAGGGTTTGTGGAAACTAATGTATTGCCCCCTCTGGGGATTTGAACCTACAACTTTTCAGTTTTAGACTAGATCTTTAACAACTTAGCCACAATACCTAATGTGCTTGATTGTTTGGTTTATGAGAAAATGTGCTACTTGAACAATTCTGTGCAGTTGGCAATCAAGTAACACTTTATCACTCAGCGGGTCAAATTGACCCGGCTCGTTAAATTGCAGTTCAGCAGTCAAAAATGTTCCCCAACAACTGTTTAATTATCATTAACCAACCTTTCACTGCTTAATAATTGTAACATTTTCTAATTAATTTTATATAATGAAAATGCTCAACATTTTCATTAGAATATGTTTATGTACAGTATGTATTTATTTGTGTGTTTGTGTGTGTGTGTGTGTGTGTGTGTAAACCATATACTGTAAATCATCATCGTTGTACAATTGTACATTGCAAGTACTTTGTTTATAAAAGACAAAGGCCCAACACTAAAATATAAACATGTTTTTATTAAAAACAATTTTAAAACAAACAAACAAACAAACAAACAAACAAAGCAATGCAATAATACTGTATCTACAAGGATTTGGGATAAGGGAGTTTTACAAACCTTCCTTCCCCAGTTGTCCCAAACCAAACTGCCTTAAAATAAACAAATAAGCAAACATATAAATAGCTATACTATCATACCAAATATATAAATGGATAAAATCAAACATTGCAATTCTGGAGTGACTGCATGTTAGAGAAGTATGATAAGAATACAAACTATTTTTACCCACTCGTAACTCAACTACTGTTATGCAAGACATTACATTTAATGGTAAAAGTTGAAACCACAGTCCACACTTTATGAAGCCAGAGGAAATATCAGCATATGTCAGTGAGAGGTGACCAAAACTCATCTGCATCTGTCAGTACTCAAAGTCACAAGCAGTTGACATCACAACAATAGAGCTGCACTCATACTGAAGGGCTTGTGGAAGTACAACTCTTTAAAAAAGAAAAAAGGTTCCGGCTTCTCCTGAGGGATTCTTCAGAGCGAGACTGTGTCCAGAAGAGCTACAGGTCTCTGAGTCAGACAAACAGGTCAGTCAGTTCCATTACACTCACTGTAGATTGAGTTATGATGTACATTATAGTATTATGACAGGTCAGGGCTTCATTGTCATGAATAAATGGACAAAGATGCAAACTTTGAGAATATGACAGATTTATTGATTTTAAAAGAATGGATTAGAAACATAGAAATCCTTCTTTTGATGTTGCCTTGTATTGCCTTATTCTGTATTATCTGTTGTTCCACTGTTATCCCTTAAAATTTGTCTTTTGATTTGGAAAGATTTCTTATCTCTCGTGTTAGCGCTGTCAGAATGTACGGGCTGCTGTGTGAAAGTCTACACGACTTTATTAAGGAATCGTATGGCGATGACGTGTGGAAGCTGGTCAGAGAGAGAGCTGACGTCCGACTCCACTCCTTTGTAACTCATCAGGTAAGAATCTGTACAGAATAACATAATTTTACAGAATTACTGGGGAACAAAAATGAAAATTGACCATGTGATTAGAGAATTGAATTAATTTCTTTCTAAAACATTTATAATGTATTTTTTGACACTTACACATATGAAAGTTTGACATATTTGAAATCACACTTATTGCGAGTATTGACGCTGACTATCACCCCTGGAGTCGCGAGTTTGAATCCAAGGTGTGCTGAGTGACTCCAGCCAGGTCTCCTAAGCAACCAAATTGGCCTGGTTGCTAGGGAGGGTACAGTCACATGGGGTAACATCCTCGTGGTCGCGATTAGTGGTTCTCGCTCACAACGAGCCACGTGATAAGATGCGCGGATTGACGGTCTCAGAAGCGGAGGCAACTGAGACTTGTCCTCCACCACCCAGATTGAGGTGAGTAACCGCACCACCATGAGGACCTACTAAGTAGTGGGAATTGGGCATTCCAAATTGGGAGAAAATTAATATATATATATATATATATATATATATATATATATATATATATAAATAATAAAAAATAAATCATACTTGAAAATGTCCTGGTTTCAAGAAATATGTGACCCTGTATAGTCCGTTGACATTATAAAAAAATTATTCTAGTTTTAAAGAATAGATTATATAGAAAAGCTACATTTTATTATGTTTATTTAATTACTTTTCCCTATTTTTTGAAAGATTGTTCAAAGTTTAATTTGTCAGAATTTCTCTATTTTTAGCTTTTTACCAAGACCTTTTAACTTTCACGCTATAATATATTTAGAAAAAGTGTTAAAATGAGGGAAATTCTACATGAGAACTTTATTATTATAGGCTATATAAAAACTCTATTCATTTGGCATACTTATCTTTATTCCAGGATTCCTTGTTGTAATTGTTTGAAGAATAAATTACAAATTGAAGAATTCTTCGTAAATGATCATTTCATTGGTCAAAAGTCATATATTACAAACATAAAATAAAGAAGAAATAAAACACATTATGTATCATTTAACTGGGGTTTATTTATTATTTGAATCATTACCTAGATTGCTAAGAAATGTGGAATACAAATGCCGTACAAAAGATCAAACTGTGTGGATGTACCTATATAAATGTGTGTGGCTGTGTCTCTGTGTGCTTATGTAGGTCTACAGTGAGAGTGTAATTCCACGTATCGCTAAAGCCGCGAGTGGCGTCACTGGAACCCCGTATAATGAGCTGATGAACTCATGGGGGGTTTATTTCCTGGGATTTGTGGGAAAATACGGATACGACAGAATCCTCAAGGTACGGTCAGGTTTGGGTACGCTGCTCTGAATTGATCTACGTATATTGCATCCTCTGAATGTTGTACATTTGTGCATGCGTGTCAGGTGTTAGGTCGTCATGTTCGTGACTTTGTGAATGGTCTGGATAACCTGCATGAGTATCTGCGCTTCAGTTATCCTAAAGTTCAACCGCCAACCTTCTTCTGCCAGGAGGAGTCAGCTACAGGAGTCACACTGCATTACAGGTGAAAAGCTAGTCTTTCATAGCTCAGGATAATCAAGAGTTAATGGAGTTCTCAGTTGTGCTTCATTGAAGTATCAGCTTTGTCTCAGATGTTTATGTTCCAGGGCCGTTTCTAGGCATAGGTGAACTAGGAGGTCGCCTAGAGTAACACTAACTTGGGGGGGGGCACCAATGAAAAATTGTCAGAAACAGCCCTGCCTGTGGAGAAATAAAAAACAGAGAAATTAAATTAACATGGATTGCATAGCTTCAGATTCGTAATTTGTGCTAGTAAGAATTTGATGAAAAAATGTTTCAGTTCATTTCAGTTGATCTCTGTCTCTCATGCTTAAATTAAATCCTGGTCAGCATTTCTGCTTTGTCCTTGTGTGTTGTGTATTCATTTCAGGAGTAAACGTAAAGGTTACCTGCACTACGCCATGGGTCAGCTGAGACAGATGGGTAAACAGTTCTATGACACTGACATTCATGTTGAGGTTCTGTCTGAACAGCTGGTGGGAGATTACTCACATGTTACCATGAGGTGAGACACACAAACACACACATAATATTGTATAAAAGTTTTTTTTTATTATATTTTGTTAAACATAACTTTGTTATGAAATAGAAATGTGTAAATCTTGAAAATAGTCTACTATATATATATATATATATATATATATATATATATATATATATATATATATATATATATATATATATATATATATATATATATATACATATATATACGTATATAACTTTTTTGAAATAATTTATTTTATGTATCCTAAATGCACACAATTTGGTAATATTTTCAGACCTCTGCGTAATTTGGCAAAATTACAGTTTGATAAATGATGCCCAATAAAAGTACTCAAACATCACTTGTCTCATATTTCTTCTCAAGCATGATAACTTTACACTAACTTTAAAAAATCAATATTAGGGGGGAAACGGTTTGGTGTGGTGGAAATGAGGTCAACTGTGGGACTGTCGTAGTTTTTTCACGCAATGAATATTGAATTGGTTTATGTTATTTTCACTCTTTCTTTAGATTATTACCATTTTAAACATGTGATAATTTGTAATTTTATAATGGATTTTCATAGTTTAATACTGAAGTCTAAAACAATAAATCTATACATAAAAGGCATGGTCAAAATTTTAATGTGACCTTCAAATAACATGAAGAAAAAAATGTAATCTGTTCATTTGAATAAAGGTCTACGCCTAGGACATGAAAGTGCCTGAAGTTGAAGAAACACCCAATTCCAATAGTAAACAGCATTTGTGGTTGTAACATGTAAGAGAACTGTATACTAAACTGTCTGTAAAGCCCACAGGACACGTGGTAGATGTAATGACACTATTACATGTTTATTTCAGATTAAACTTTGATAACTCAGCGTATCGCTATATTCAGAAAGAGGATGAAGAGGAACAAGAGATTCTTCCATTCACTAGCGACTTTTTCTTCGAAGTTTTTCCCTTCAATATTGTGTTCAGACAGGTGACTCTCCTCTCCTCTGATTACCATCTCAAACACTCTGGCATTGCCATGTAATGTGTCATGTTTTCGTCCAATAGGATATGGTCGTGCATAACGTTGGCTCTGGACTGGCCACTGTCTTTCCTGACCTAGACGGGAAGAAGATCAATGATGCTTTTTTACTGGCCCGCCCACTTGTGGAGTTCACGTGGAACATGGTAAGACATGCATGACCAGTGGCGGATTTAGGCATGGGCGACATGGGCAGTTGCCCAGGGCGGCATCTTGCAGGGGGGTGGCATGAGGCACCCACACAGACCCCCCCCCCACCCGGTCTACAACTTTGGGGGCGTGTTGAAGCGGGTTTCGCCCAGGGTGCCATACAAGCTAAAACCGCTACTGTGCATGACATAAGATGCCAATTGATCAATCAATTAATCAATCTATTCATCCATCAACTCTGTCCCAGATCATCTCCCACCCTAACAATCTGTTTGAGATCATGTCTAAGGAGCCGGTGAAGAGAGAGAGAAACCTTCATAACAGAGTGCAGAGTAAGGAAGGTTCAATGTACCGTTCTTACCACTGCAGCTGTATGTGACGGGTGTTTCTCAGATGTGCTGTGTGTGTCTCTCACAGACTCTGATTATGAGAATGCCAATCGCTCTGCAGATGTGGACGTGGAGCTGATGGCTTTTCAGTCAATCATTGGAGACGATTATAAAGGTCAGTCACCCGTCTGACCTCACAGAAACACTCTTGCTCAGAGGAGCTACATCATTCATACAGTCTTTTCTCAGAGTGACTTAAAAACAATATTTCCTGTCAACCAACTAACATTTAGTAGAAGGCTAACAGGACTCGTAGGACTCGAGTTCGTAGTCTAGTTTAGCCAGACTTTTGACTATCGGCAAAATGCCTGGTCCACTTTGCCTCTTCTTGTGGTCAAAAAGTGCCAAATTATCAACCACCCAGACTGTGTTTTGTTTTATATGTCATTTAGGGGTGGGCTTGTCTGAAATGGTACCATACTAATAGACTGGCATGGAAAAAAACAGGAAAGCAGGAGAGATGGCTCGCAATGCCCGGATGAGCGGTCTGATACGTGGATGTGTGGTTGTTATAGAGAAATATCAGAATGCTAGATGGCACCATTGACCAGTCAGAATCGAGTATTCCAGAAAGCCGTATAATAACATTTGTTAATGCATTAGGTCTTATAGGCAAACAATTAACAATATGTTTACAGCATTTATTAAACATAAAATAACAAATTTTTAAAATCAAAAATTTTATTTGTTAACATTAATGCACCATGAATTAACGTGAACTAACAATAAACAATTGTATTATTACTATATAACATTAACTAAGATTTATAAATGCTATAACAATATTGTTCATTGTTTGCCTAAAAGACCTAATGCATTAACTAATGTTATAACACGGCTCTCGAATACTCAATTCTGATTTGTCAATGGCGCCATCTAGTGGTCTGGCATTTCTCTGTAACAACCGCACATCATCAGACTTATGACTATTGACATAATGCCTGGTCCAGTTTACCTCTTCTTATGGTCAAAAAGTGCCCACATAGACAGAAAAAGACCATCTGACTGACATGTAAAGCAACCAACTTTTGTTGGTGATACAATTATGTATCATTTAGGGGTGGGTTTATCTTAAATGACACCATAATAATTTACTGGCATGGAACAAAAGTCATGTAAGTAATGTCACGGCAGTATTTACTTAAAAAAAAGATGTGTAGTGTTTGTTAACACAACTTCTGTCCATCCTAAAGTAGTATGTACTGATTATGTCACAGGGTACAATGGGTACAATGAGGCAAAAGACCCTCTGGTATAAAAGACACTTTTGATTTTATTTTCTCCCAAAACACTAAAAATTATGCTTTACTTGTATTGAATCCAGAATATTCCTTTTCTGAAGTGGTTATTTTGAGTAAACATTAGCTTAATTTGTTACTCAAAAAAGCATCTTGCTGTCTAAAAAGAATTTGCCTAAGTTGACAAATATTATATACAAATACTTGTAACGAGGTAAAGTGGGCAAGGGGGGGCGGGAACCGGCTAAACAGTCAATGTAAAGTTTAATGATAAAACTCAACATAAAGCAAACATAAACAAACACAGATACACATGCAATGCGTAGATCTCTCTCTCTCGAACTGGCACCTCCGGCTAGTCTTTATCCACCTGCCGGCTGATCAGCCCGATTCAGGGCCAGCCGTGTGTCCTCACGGCCCGGCCCGGCCCCGCCCTCCTCCTCATCACACTCCTCCATCGCCCAACTCAGGCTGGGGAAACCCCTGGCATGACACACTCCTCTCCCTTCCTGAGGGGGGGCATTGCCCTTCGGCCGTGCCTGCCAGCAGGTCTTCCCCGTCTTTTTGAGCCTTGGGAGAGACAAGGGGAGGGAAAGGGGAGAGGGAAAGAGTGAGGCAGAGTGAGAGAGCGAGAGAGAGTCCTCAACCACACTTATGCCCTCTGGCTGACGCCAGCTCGCTCCTCCCCCGGTGGGTGGCAGCGAGTCCTCCGGCCCCTGGCGGACGGAACAGCTCCTCCCCTTCTTCGGCAGATGGCAGCGGTTCCACTGGCTCTCGGCGGCTGGCAGTGACCCCTCCGTCCCCAAGCAGACAGGTTTCGGCACCAATGTAACGAGATAAGGTGGACAAGGAGGAGGTGGGAACCGGCTAAACAGTCAACGTAAAATGTAATGATAAAACTCAACATAAAACAAACATAAACAAACACAGACACACATGCAATGTCGGCCGCGTGCGTCTCTCTCGCTCGCTCGAACTGGCACCTCTTGCTCATCTTTATCACCCTCCCTGCTGATTAGTCCGATTAAGGGCTGGCCATGTGTCCTCACGGCCCCGCCCCGCCCTCCTCCTCGTCACATCCCTATATTTACAAAATATCACTATAGCCCCCCTGGGGGCCTTTTACCCCGCACTTGCCCTAGCCACTTTAAAAAAATACAATAAAATAATTTTAATCAAAACAACCTTCCGTTTTCACACAAATTGTGTTGCTCCATCAATATTTAATAAAAATACTTTTGTTTTTTCAATCTTGATACTCTTTGTGACCAGAAAAAAAGTACATTTTCATTAAGGTCTGCCTTTAGCCCCATTCTACCCTGCATTTCTTGGTACACTTTGGCAAATCCAGTATAACAAAAAGATTTATTTTATTTGTCTGAATTCGGGCGAATTCTACATGACATGCTATACTATCTAAAACTATTTTAAACAGAATTTTGCTGCTTATAATTATTAATGATTTTTTTTAATTATGTGTGCAGCTTTTACTTCCTCATATTAATGGTGAGACTACTTGGAATATTTGAATTTCCCTGTAATTCCAGATTAAGTCAGGATTAGGGTTAGAGTTAACTTTTAAAGTTTTGAGTTTTAGAGTTAACATTGCATTAATGTTTCTGTGATCATCTTTTTTATTGTGTCAGATGGAAACAGCGCCAATGCCACGGAGAGCTGGGGTGATGGCAGCCGCTGTCTGAAACTGAAGGGCCAGATGAGATACATGCCCGAGTGGGAGTCCATCATCTTTCTGGGGACACCAGTGTAAAACACACACAAATACAAATAAGTCCAGCGGTGTGACATGCTATACTATCTAAAACTATTTTAAAAAGAATTTTGCTGCTTATAATTATTAATGATTTTTTTAAATTATGTGTGCTGCTTTTACTTCCTCATATTAATGGTGAGACTACTTGGAAAATTTGAATAAATAAATTATTTAAACTCATCCCTCGTTTAAGAAAAAAAAAAAAAGAAGAAGCAAAAATTGCGGTGACAGTAAGGCAATGGGAGTAAATGAAGCCAGTCCATTAACATTAAAATACACATAGTTTCAAGAGTATAGCCACAATATGTAAACATTACAGGTGTTAACATGATTTTAATAAGATAGGTAAAGGTAACAGGTCATTCAAAATGCTAAAAAAAACCCTAAAATCTTTATGTTGATTAATAAAAAATCTTCATGGACATGTCATGCATCAACTACCCATATGCAAACCATCCACTGAAGACTCCACTGAAGACTCTCAGTGGCAGGGGCGGAGCTAGGGAGTGGCCAGGGGTGACCATGTTCACCATGGACGAAGCCTGGCCACCCCATGGGCCACCCCACTTGCAATTGCCATTTTGGTAATTTTTTGTCTTGGGCACAATTTAGTTTTTTAGAGGTGGAACCATCTCTGTACAACCACAACACATAGGAGACTTAACATGTGCACAATCTTGAGCTCCGTTTTTGCATCCACGCGCCTCCGCTTTCCACTTAAACATGGTCGTGCTTAATGGAAAAAACATATAATTATTTGAGTCAAAGGCAGCAGGTGCAGTTCTTTCAGTGTGTTGGTGTGTGTTATCTCGTTTCAGCATGGAGAGTTTAAGTGCCATGTTTAAGACTGGTCTGTACATCAATGACTTGAGCATGCATGACTCGAGCAGAGATCTGGTGCTGGCAGGAACACAACAGTCTGAAGAGCTCAAGAGAGCACTTATACAGGTACACAGAGAGAGAGAGAGAGAGAGAGAGAGAGAGAGAGAGAGAGAGAGAGAGAGAGAGAGAGAGAGAGAGAGAGAGAGAGAGAGAGAGAGAGAGAGAGAGAGAGAGAGAGAGAGAGAGAGAGAGAGAGGGAGGGAGGAGCTGGCAGTGCTTTAGTGTGGCTTTGGAGTGTCCTGTTTGGAAGGATTCATGAACATAAATATATATCAAGCTTGTCTATATTTGCGCCATTAGACTAAAGTCTAAGCTCTAAGTGTGTTTTTATTTCAGGGGTATTTTGGCTTATATATGAACTTGCTTTAAGAGCAAAGCCAACTCAGACCATCTGCAGTACATTAAAATAATATTTAAGTAACAAGTGGATTTGGTTCCAAAAAACAGTCATGTAATTGTGAAGTGGACTGAGACCAGATCCCAGCTCTGTTGTATTTTCATTGATTGTTTCAGGGGTCTGAGAGCAATTCAAAAGATTTTTGTGTCATATATAAACACTCCAAAAAAATCCAGACTGCGAACCAAATTGAGACCATCTTGGGAGGTGTTCTGAAACAGGTTTGCATTATTTGGGTCATTTCAGTGGTCGAGAGCTGATTGGAAGAATTATGGCTTATATATGAATGCTCCAAATGAACTCAAATCCTGCTATATCAAACTAAACCAAGACTGTCTATGTAACAATAATATAATATGCAAGTGGACTGGGTTCCAAAAAATTGTGTGGGTGTACACTGGACTGAGACCTGACTACAACTTATGTGGTGCAAAGAGAGAGTTAAAAAAACATTCAACAGTGTGAATGTGAAGTGGACTGAGATCTGAGGCCTGTACCATGAAGGTCGCTGAATGAACTCAGGGTTTCGGGATGGGTTTCAGATTGACTAATTCAAACCAATCCAATCAGGCTTAACTGGTACCATGATGCAGCTCATCAGCTTTCTCTGTACACTCAGGCGTCGATCGTGACTTTAAGATTAGATTGTGCGCTCGTGCACATGAATGAGTGACGATTGCAGCGCACAACCAATCGTGTGAGAGAATGCGATTCACTTCTCGTGAGAGACTCAGCAGGAGTTACCTCTCTGCTGTAAGCTGATGATTATGAAAATAAGAATTTAAATTCATATAAACTGTACACAAGACATTGTTTTAAATATATATATATAAATGCATTTACACTGCTCATGAGTTCAGCATGAAATCATGAAAACTTAAAACACATGATTTACACAGTACAAGGGATAACTGTAAAATTATGAATCAATTAAAGACATTTACACAACAAGAAGAACCAGCAGCTGCTACGAGAGCTCAAAGACTGCTGCAATAAATTCTAAATGTGATAAAAAAAATATAAAACAGCTGGTAAATCAATACGTAAGTGAATGCATATATGCCCACAACAAGAACACACATGCTTATTAATTTTAAAAGCTTAAATGTATTTAAAATATAAAGGCTTGTATATTTATTTGAATTGAAAACTTTATATATCATTCAAAACTATTACAAAAACAACAACAACAAAAAAAAATAGGCTACTATTGATTACTAAATGAATAGAGACTATAAAGATGTTTATTTTGCTTTTTCGAAATCTACCAGTTAGTATATCAAAAAGTGTTTTTAGACAATGAAATAAACTACTTTGTAAATATACACTATATTGCCAAAAGTATTCGCTCACCCATCCAAATAATTGAATTCAGGTGTTCCAATCACTTCCATGGCCACAGGTGTATAAAATGAAGCACCTAGGCATGCAGACTGCTTCTACAAACATTTGTGAAAGAATGGGCCGCTCTCAGGAGCTCAGTGAATTCCAGCGTGGTACTGTGATAGGATGCCACCTGTGCAACAAGTCCAGTCGTGAAATTTCCTCGCTACTAAATATTCCACAGTCAACTGTCAGTGGTATTATAACAAAGCGGAAGTGATTGGGAATGACAGCAACTCAGCCACGAAGTGGTAGGCCACGTAAAATGACAGAGCAGGGTCAGCGGATGCTGAGGTGCATAGTGCGCAGAGGTCGCCAACTTTCTGCAGAGTCAATCGCTACAGACCTCCAAAGTTCATGTGGCCTTCAGATTAGCTCAAGAACAGTGCGTAGAGAGCTTCATGGAATGGGTTTCCATGGCCGAGCAGCTGCATCCAAGCCATACATCACCAAGTGCAATGCAAAGCATCGGATGCAGTGGTGTAAAGCATGCCGCCACTGGACTCTAGAGCAGTGGAGACGCGTTCTCTGGAGTGACGAATCAAGCTTCTCCATCTGGCAATCTGATGGACGAGTCTGGGTTTGGCGGTTGCCAAGAGAACGGTACTTGTCTGACTGCATTGTGCCAACTGTGAAGTTTGGTGGAGGGGGGATTATGGTGTGGGGTTGTTTTTCAGGAGCTGGGCTTGGCCCCTTAGTTCCAGTGAAAGGAACTCTGAATGCTTCAGCATACCAAGAGATTTTGGACAATTCCATGCTCCCAACTTTGTGGGAACAGTTTGGGGATGGCCCCTTCCTGTTCCAATATGACTGTGCACCAGTGCACAAAGCAAGGTCCATAAAGACATGGATGAGCGAGTTTGGTGTGGAAGAACTTGACTGGCCTGCACAGAGTCCTGACCTCAACCCAATAGAGCACCTTTGGGATGAATTAGAGCGAAGACTGTGAGCCAGGCCTTCTCGTCCAACATCAGTGTCTGACCTCACAAATGCGCTTCTGGAAGAATGGTCAAAACTTCCCATAAACACACTCCTAAACCTTGTGGAAAGCCTTCCCAGAAGAGTTGAGGCTGTTATAGCTGCAAAGGGTGGGCCGACGTCATATTAAACCCTATGGATTAAGAATGGGATGTCACTTAAGTTCATATGCGTCTAAAGGCAGATGAGCGAATACTTTTGGCAATATAGTGTATATGGGATAATAGGAAACCTAGAATTAGTCTTCAAATTCTTAAGCTGCCAAAAAGGCTTGGAGGACTAGAATTCACAAATGTAATAAATTATGAAAAAGCTGCCCAAATTCAACATATTGATTAGGATGAACGAAGAATCTGAAGTGAAATGGAGGAAGATGGAAATGTATCAAATGGGGGAACCTATTAGTATATCCCTGTTCCTGCCCAAACAAAGCAACACATTTAAATCAATAGATCATATTTGTATTAATAGTACTTTTACAATTTGGTTAGAAAAAAAGACAAATAGTAAAATTAAGAAATATGTAGTTAATTTACAAGAAATTGCTAAAGATCCCGATTTCATGCCAAATAGATTAGATAATACATTTAAGTTTTGGGCAGATAGAGGTCTGAAAAGATATCAGCAACTGTTCACTGATAAAGGAATGGACACCTTTTCAAACCTAGCAAAAAATATGAGCTTCCAAATTCACCATTTGTTAATTATTTACAGGTAAGTAGATATTTATTAACAGACATTAAAGTAAAAGAAATAAAAAAGGAAATGCATCCATTAATACATTATATAATTGATACATACAATACAACTAATCCAATAAAAATGTTAGGAATTTTAAAGAGTGCACTTGAAAGAGATATAGCCTACAGGACACTCTGAATTAAATTATACTGTATGTAGATGGGAGGATGAATTAAAAATAAAAATTAGTCAGCAAGAAATATCATATAATACAGTCCATACTACTCATCCCAGTGTTTGGAGGGAATCTGCTTGGAAGATAATTTTTTTTTTTTTTTCTTTTATAACACCTATTATTCAAAGTAAATACAACAGCATGTAAAAGTGGATTGTTGGAGAAATTGTGGAGAAAAAAAGGCTCATTACAGTCGAATTCTATGAGTGCTCTAAATTGACAACTTACTGGAATGAAGTGATTAGACAGGTTCATTTATTATTTAACTGCACAATAGAAATACATCCAGAAATCCTTATTCTGGGTCAAATGCCATTGTCCTTAAGAAATAAAACTGAACAAAATATATTTAGTGTAATCAGAATAGCAGCTTAAACCAGAACCCCCTCAATCTTAAAGATGGGTGTTGCTTAAAAATATTATAAATTAATTTAGATAGATTGTTTCCTTCAGATTCTTGATTTTTGAACAAAATTAGTTAAAATACGAGGTATGATGTCATTGTGTTTTTTTTTATTTCTCTTTCTTGATGTACAATTTGTACATTGTCTTTAGTAAAAAAAATATAAATAAAATAAAAAGCATAAAAAAGGCTACTATTGATTAATTAAAAAGTGAGCACTTGGAATACTGTATGCAAAAAAAAAAACAAAAAAAAAAAAAAAAAAACGTATGCAATAATAAGATGCATTTGTCCTTTTTATAAAAGAAGTATTTTGTTTACTGCTTATAATATTATAGCTTCATGTAAAATACTGTATGTTCATCTCAAGTCCATGAAAGAAAGAAGGGGTTTGGGTGGCATTCACTCCTTTCCATAGCAAACATGAGCTATTAATATTTAAAAAATGATGGTTTTTTTGCAGGTATCATATTAATCCATCTTACTGGCTGTTTTAGAGATAGCCTAATATATTGTTTATTTTTTCAAAGATATTTTTTGCTATGGCTAAAGAGGGTAAATGAAAAGCAATTCAATTTTAAATAAAATACAACACTCTATCTAACAAAAATGTAAATCTACATTTAGATTCTCAAATAAATAATTTATCACGAAGAGTCGATTTTGTGGATTTCTAAGATTTTATTTGTAAAGTGTGCTTTGAGACACGGGGGAGTGACTTGATTGCGTGAGAGATGTCATATTACTCACAGCTGATTGGTTCAGTATCTGTTAGCGATCTGTAATCCAGAGCAGGTTAGCCATGTACCGTAAATTGCTATGGCGATGAACACCACTAAAAGCCGACCAACTTTCATGGTACCTAAAACCTGGGGTTGAGGCAAACTAAACTAAAACTCACCTGGCTAGCCACCGAAACCGGCTTCATGGTACAGGCCCCTGATCACAGCTTTTTTGTGTTTTCATTTTAGTTTTTTTTTAAATTTTGTGTCATATGTAAACACCCCAAACAATCTCAGACCCCTCTGAAGAGAACCAAATTGAGACCCTCTCAGGAGGTAGTCTGAATCCGGTTTGCTTTTCACACTTGGTTTGCTTCAGGAGTCTGAAAGTGGTTTGCAAGAATTTTGGCTTAAATGGGAACGCTCTAAACTGACTCAGACCCAGTTATAGCAAACCAAACTATAAATTAGACCATCTCTAATAATATTCAATTGGACTGAGTTCCAAAAAAAAATAAAAATAAAATAAAAATAATCAGTGTAAATAGAAAGTGGAGTGAAAAGTGAGATCTGAGCCTATTTTTAAGGCGTGGGACAGTATGAATGCAACGAAAATTTTTGTTTATTTTCACTTGGTTCACAATTGGTCCATTTAAAGGGGTCTGAGTTTGGTTCTTTTAAAGAGGACTGAAGTGTGAAAACACACTAGACAACACATATTGATACGTGGCGTGTCCGAGCACCAAAGACATGTTCTTCTCTCTTTAGCTGTCCCTCACTTTCTGTACACATTTTCTCTCCCACAGGAGCAGAAGAAATCCAGTAAACTAGAGGAGAGCATGAAAATGTTGGACTATGAGATGAAGAAGACGGATGATCTTCTGTACAGAATGATTCCCAAACCTGTTGCTAAGAGACTGCGTAAGGGAGAACCAGCCGTGAACACTTGTGAGGTCAGAACGTTCACACCTTGCTCTATATGAGCACCTGAGTCTCATATAAACCAATTATTATTTGATTTTATCATTATTATTATTATTTTGGTATCTGATGTTATGGAAAATATGATTATTACAGCTGTATCATAAATAGCTATCTTCAAAAATTCAAAGATTGTGGCACTTAATTAGTAGATTCTCAGACTTTCAAACAAGCCATTTCCATCAGATTCAGATGTTTTCAGTCAAGCAGATTTTATTGGAACTTCGATAATAATAAATAAATATGTTTCTGATAACTTTGTTGCACAGTTATGGTAAAAAGTGATTTATATGAATTGTTATTATCAAAATGCCAAAGCTACTCTTTTCCATAGGGAGAAAATGCATTGTGATCACTGGCTGCCAAATTCACAATAAGAATTTTGCTTTATTTGATTTATATATAATAAAAAATGAATTATACATTAGGTCAAGATTTGAACCCAGGCACCCTAGCATGCTTAATTAAAACTGTACCATTAGACTAACTCATTTTACACTAATAAAAAGATCTCCTAAGTTGTTAAAAAGTGTTTTGTTTTGGTTGGGTCTTATCTTGCCTAAGGCATCAAGTGAACCAGGACTGCCACTGGTGCCCCCTCAAAAATTGGTGGTGGTGTAGTGGACTAAAGCACTGAACTGGTAAGCAAAAGGTTGTTGGTTCAATCACCACAGCCACCACCATTGTGTCCTTGAGCAGGGCACTTAACTCCAGGTTGCTCCAGGGGGATTGTCCCTGTAATAAGGGCACTGTAAGTCGCTTTGGATAAGAGCGTCTGCCAAATGCATAAATGTAGAAAACATATGTGCATGAGTGCACAACTTTTGGTTGGAGGATTCACTGACACATGTCATCTGTCTCAGGTGTTTCCTGATGTGACCATCCTGTTCAGTGATGTGGTGGGCTTCACCCGTATCTGCAGTCATATCACACCCATGCAGGTGGTCTCCATGCTCAACACCATGTACACACTCTTTGATACGCTCAGTGAGAAACACAGAGTGTTTAAGGTGAGTTCAGTCCATGCTCCTGGTGGTTTTGATGGTTTTCTTATAAGATCTCAGCAAAATCACACATTATTCAGGGGTCCATCTAAAATTCACATATAATTTATGCCTAAAAAAAAATCGGAATTTTGCAAAAATATAAAATTAAGGTATAAAGCAACTTTTCCATCCTATGTATTCAAGAGAGCAAAATTGGCACATTGCCGAAATTGGCAAAAAAAATAGAAATGGAAATGGAAGTTGAATCCACCTCAATCAAGAGTATACAGTATGTTTTTATGCGCATTTTGGAAATTTTATTAGCATCTCAAGCATCTTTATTTTTAACATTCCCTAGCATTTCTAGCAATATCCCAAAATCTCATAACTTAAAGTGTAGAGTTAGAATAACTGCCCTAGGCTGCGTTTCCCAAAAGCATTGTAAGCCTAAGCAGATCATAAAAACCATTGGTGCCAATGGTCTCTACGATCAACTTAAGCTTGTGATGCTTTTGGGAAACGTAGCCCTGGATTGATCTTGTTGAGATAACTCAATTATCCAAGTTTTTGTTGGCTGAACTTGTGATAGGTATTATAATCACTGTAGGTAAAATATTCAGCTGAAATAAAAAATACAGTATAAGTCAAGCGAACTACGCACGTCACGCTCACGTACTCATATTCCCAGCATGCACGGTGGCATGAATAAATTATTCAAATTGCAGTGTTACTGTCTTACTTTTCATTGTTTTACTGTTTGCTGCTTTTATTTACGCTGTTGATTGTTGTGTTTGTTGTCACTTTTCGTTATTGCCATGTAGCAATAATTTAAAGCTCCTCTTTTTACTCAAAGATGTGTTTGATGATTGTCACCATCATTGTTATTTTCATGTAAAGTGTTGAGGCCCATTGAGGGATCAGATGTTGGTTCCTGATCATCAACTGGCCAATTATCATCAAAAGGCACTTAATTATACATTTTACAAAGGGATAGCCTTAGCTAATATAGTTATCAATATTATTAAATGATAGTATAAGTAATAGAAGTATATTCGGTTTGAATTGAATGAGAATGAAGTTGATTGAACTAAGTAAGTCAAGTTTACTTAAAAAGACATTAAGCTCTCTTAACAAGTTCTACTGATTTAAGTCAACTTTATTTTTCAACTTTCCCTCTTAAGTTGACAACTTAAAATTTAAGGCAGCACGAGCATACTTTTTTAAAGTTAAACACCATGGTTGCTACTGTGCTGTTTCTTACACTGGTGTGTGTGTGTGTGTGTGTGTGTGGGTGTGTGTGGGTGTCTGTTTCAGGTTGAAACTATTGGTGATGCGTACATGGTGGTGGCCGGTGCTCCAGAAAAGACAAAGTACCATGCCCACAATATTTGTGACATGGCTCTGGATATGGTTCGATCTATTGATCATCTCAAAGACCCATCCAACGGAAACAACATTCAGATCCGCGTGGGTGCGTCTTCTCTTTTTGTGCTGCTGGTGTTGGAGTTGATGACTTCTAAAGCCATACGATAGCTTTGTGTGAGGAACAGAACAAAATTTAAGTAGTTATTTGCTGAAAATCTTCCACCACTTCCGACATAGCACTCAAATTTCATTCACACATGTACATAATACATCTCATTAAGTTTGACGTCAGTGATTCTGAATGTTGTTGGTTCTTAAATGTGTTGTAACTGATCACAACGTCCAAAATTTGAGAACTACTGCAGAGGTTTTGCTGTAAAAGATTTTCATCAAATAATAACTTACATTTCGTACTGTTCCTCACACAAAGCTATCAGACGGCTATAGAACAAAATAGCGCATGAGTCATAATTAATACTCTGATGTTGACAAATTAATAATAATTCCAGATGTTGCCTACGTTGCAGATATAGTCTTGGAAATGAGATTTTTTTTTTGACATTATTGCTTTTATGTGAATAAATAAAAGTACCTTTGTTTTGTTGGACAAGAAAAACTAGTTTCATACCAAGTGACCCACTTTTTTTTTAATGTAATAATTTATGCATGGAGCCATATTTGAGAGCCTCATATCGCTAGGATTTAACCCTTAAAAAAAAAAAAAGAAAAAGAAAAAGTGCTTTTTCCCATTTTTGGACTCACACCATTGCCATATAATAAAACAACGGGTGCTGACATCAACTGATTTTAGTCGTAGACCTACCAATCTCTGTGTAAAATAAAATAATGATGCTGACACCTTTCTAAGATCATTTTTTTTTACCTGTATTTTTGCTCCAATCATATAGGCGACAATTGTCATTTTGAACCCCCCACCCCCTCTACAAATTAATGGATTACTCAGTATTGATCCATGGCATTTAATATTTTGGCCTTGATCATCATTTATGTATCTCTTTCACTGGTAAAGCAATGATCAAAAACAAAATTATAATCAGAGGATGTCTGGTTGAGTTGAATGACCCAACTTATATTTTAAGGTCACAGTGCTATTTTCACCTCTATTGATCTCTGGAATGCTCCTCTTAGGTATTCACTCTGGTATGGTGGTCGCTGGGGTCGTAGGTCACAAGATGCCTCGCTATGGTCTCCATGGAGACACAGTGCACACAGCTTCTGCTATGGAAAGCAATGGAAAGGTAAATGGACAGTAACAGCAAAGGCAGTGTAATATACTGGAGTAACACAGGGTGAAATACTGTCTCCGATTACTGTCTACTGTTTCAATTAAAAGTGAAAATTCTGTCATTACTTATTCACTCTCATGTTGTTCTGTGGAACACAAAAGAAAACATTTAAAAAATGTCCAGGCCGCTGTTTTCCATACAACGAAAGCATACAGTGACCACTGTATTTGGTACCCTTTTAATTGCTTTTCAGACAGACGTCTGTGAATCATTGATTTTTGTAGCATTTAAAAGGGATAGTTCAACCAAAAATAAAAATTCACTTATCATTTACTCACCCTCATGCCATCCCAGATGTGTATGACTTTCTGTCTTCTGATGAACACAAATTAAGATTTTTAGAAGAATATCTCAGCTCTGTAGGTCCATACAATGCAAGTGAATGGTAACCAAAACTTTGAAGCTCCAAAAATCAATTAAAGGCAGAATAAATGAATCCATAAGACTCCAGTGGTTTAATCCATGTCTTTAGAAGCGATATGATAGGTGTGGGAGCGAAACAGATCAATATTTAAGTCCTTTTGTACTATAAATTTTCACCTTTTACCAGCCCCAACCAGTAGGTGGCAATATGAATAAAGAAAGCGAATCGCCAAAAAATAAAAGACGAAGAATGCGAAAGTGAAAGTGGAAATTTATAGTAAAAAAGGACTTAAATATTTATCTGTTTCTCACCCACACCAATCATATCGCTTCAGAAGACATGGATTAAACCACTGGAGTCTTATGGATTACTTTTATGCTGCATTTATGTGATTTTTGAGGATTCAAAGTTCTGGCCTCCATTCACTTGCATTATGAGGACCTACAGAGCTGAGATATTCTTCTAAAAATCTTGGTTTGTGTTCAGCAGAAGAAAGAAAGTCATACACATCTGGGATGGCATGAGGGTGAGTAAATGATGAGAGAATTTTCATTTTTGGGTGAACTATCCCATTAATCATAAATGATGGAGCTAATTCCATATTAATCAAACGCAATACCCAGCATTTATTAGATTACTTGTTTGATGTTTGTTTGATGTCTGTTTCTCTGTTTTTAATAGGGCTGCTGCTGCTTGATTGACATTTCACTGTATTGATCATTGTCTGGTCTATTATTAATAGGAAATGCACATTCAACTGAGTAGTGCTACTTACGAGCACCTGAAGGGAAGTCACTTTATCTTCGAGAGACGTGGCACCATCACCATCAAGGTCAGTCCCCAAACAACTGCACAGACACAAAGTCTGTTTATACATAATTTCTCAAACAGGGCCACCTGAGGTACTGCAGTAGGGTGAGCAGGGTGTCTCTCTGACCACTTTGTTTATTAAAGTTTTAAGTAAGTCTGTTTTTAAGAGACCAAAAGCGTCAGAACCTGAGATTCTATTCTAAGATGATGCTAATTCAAGCATCACTATAACTACTGCTCATTATTAGGCTGAAGTTTAATAATTAGGGTTACCACTTATTGACATAAGGATTACACTTAAGTTATTAGTTTTTTGATTCAAAATAAAAGAAGCACTTTAACTTGCAGCAACCAAAATCGCAGCTGTGTCTCTTATTGGTTTAATTTGTTTTTTTCTCTTGACAGGGGAATGTGGAGATCGAGACATACTGGCTGAAAGGAAAGAGAGATAAAGATGGAAACGCTCAGGCCGCCTGTCCGCAGTTTGAAGCTCAGACCATCAGTAAAGCTGCTATCTCTGCTCCAGAGCCTCCGATCGATGATGAAGTGCTGGTAAAAGCATGCTATTTTCACCCAAAAAATAAATGAAACTGAGGACAAATCCAAAACCTTAAATGACCCTAGCAGTTATCTTAGAAGAATTATCAAATATTGATCTAAATTAAAGTCTAAATGAAGTCAAAATTGAAAGTTCTCTCATAATTTACTCACCCTCATGTCGTTCCAATCCAAACAAAAGGAGAGTTTCAATGAATTTCATGGTCTGTCTTTTTAATACAATGGCAATTGATAATAACTCACTTTAAAGCTTAAAAAATTACCCAAAAGTATGATAAAAAAAAGTAAATGTGATTTGTGCATCATATTCCAGGCATACAGTAAGTGTTTGTGAGAAACAGTCTGAAATAACAGTCAATTTTCTGTGAAAATGTCTATTTTCTATTTTATATATGTCAAAAATGTTTGAATTTTATATTCAATCTTTTATATCTAAATTCTGAATATATAGTTGTAAATCCTGAATATATTGTTAAAATTCTGAATCTATATTTATAAATTCAAATGTATAGTTATAAATACTGAATTTATAGTTATAAATCTGAATATATAGTTATAAATCTGAATATATAGTTATAAATTCTGAATACATAGTTGTAAATCCTGAATATATTGTTAAAATTCTGAATATATAGTTTTAAATTCTGAATATATAGTTATAAATTCTGAATATATAGTTCTAAATTCTGAATATATAGTTATAAATCTGAATATATAGTTATAAATTCTGAATATATAGTTTTAAATTCTGAATATATAGTTATAAATTCGAATGTATAGTTATAAATACTGAATTTATAGTTATAAATCTGAATATATAGTTATAAATCTGAATATATAGTTATAAATTCTGAATATATAGTTATAAATCTGAATATATAGTTCTAAATCTGAATATATAGTTCTAAATTCTGAATATATAGTTATAAATTCTGAATATATAGTTATAAATCTGAATATATAGTTATAAATTCTGAATATATAGTTCTAAATTCTGAATATATAGTTATAAATTCGAATGTATAGTTATAAATACTGAATTTATAGTTATAAATCTGAATATATAGTTATAATTTCTGAATATATAGTTATAAATCCAAATGTATAGTTATAAATCTAAATATATAGTTATAAATTCTGAATATATAGTTCTAAATTCTGAATATATAGTTATAAATCTGAATATATAGTTCTAAATTCTGAATATATAGTTCTAAATTCTGAATATATAGTTATAAATTCGAATGTATAGTTATAAATACTGAATTTATAGTTATAAATCTGAATATATAGTTATAAATCTGAATATATAGTTATAAATTCTGAATATATAGTTATAAATCTGAATATATAGTTCTAAATCTGAATATATAGTTCTAAATTCTGAATATATAGTTATAAATTCTGAATATATAGTTCTAAATTCTGAATATATAGTTATAAATTCGAATGTATAGTTATAAATACTGAATTTATAGTTATAAATCTGAATATATAGTTATAATTTCTGAATATATAGTTATAAATCCAAATGTATAGTTATAAATCTAAATATATAGTTATAAATTCTGAATATATAGTTCTAAATTCTGAATATATAGTTATAAATCTAAATATATAGTTATAAATTCTGAATATATAGTTATAAATCAGAATATATTGTTAAAATTCTGAATATATAGTTGTAAATCCTGAATATATTGTTAAAATTCTGAATATATAGTTATAAATTCTGAATATATAGTTATAAATTCTGAATATATAGTTGTAAACCTGAATATATAGTTATTGATCCTGAATATATTGTTTTAAATCCTGAATTTAATGTTAAAATTCTGAGTTTATAGTTGTAAATCTGAATACATAGTTATAATTCCTTAATTTATAGTTGCAAATCTGAAAATATTTCTTATAAATTCTGAATAGATAGTTGCTAATGCAAAAATATTGGTATAAATCCTGAATATTTCATTGTAAATCATGATATATAGTTATACATTTAATAATACATCCTGAATATATTGTCAAAATTCTGAATATATAAATGTAACTGAATATATACCATAGTTATAAATCTTGAATATATAGTTACAAATCGGAATATATTGAGGTAAATGTAAATATATATAGTTATTAATTTGATATAAATATATCGAATCTTTGTATAGGAGAGATTCATATATAATTTCACATTCTTGCCTATAGAGTCATATACTGTATTTTATTTTATAAAGCATTTTGCAAATGACTAGGAAGAACACTCATCTTGGCCACTTGGTTGCTTTTTTCTCATTTTCTTTTACAGTTCTTTGAAAGATTGATTGATTTTTTTCTCACCAGGTGTTTCCCTCAGTGGCAGGAGAAGATGAGGATGATGTGAAATCTATCCGATCTCACCGCATAAAGATGGAAACATCTGGAAACTCTTTGGAGGAATCCATGGAGGAATGTCGGGTGGAGGAAACGTCCATCAGTAAGGTGAACCACTATTGACCATGTGAAATTTCTCTGAATAATGAAATACTACACAAAGACACAAAGAAAATGTGAAATTCTCTCTCAGTCTCATTATAAGGATGCCCTGCAGGACAGCAGTCTTCAGGATCCACACATTGAACTTGACTCGGCTGAGTTTTATGGGCGAGATTCTATAATGGAGTCTCCCGCTGGCTCCTGTGATTCCTGCGGCTCTGAGAAAAGCACCATGTGCTCTGTGTGCTAATAATGGCAATCAGGACACCACTCAAATGACTTTACGAAATTGGTATTGGTGTTCAAAGCGTTTAACTATATTAGCCTGTTTGGTTTCATGGTCCAAATTTAGAACAAAAAGATTGTTACTTTCCAAAGAATTCTGTGATTGTTCTGTTAATAGATTCGACATATTATTGAATTAGGTTGCATATTATTGCATTACGATCTGTATCTTTCCTTCACTGAACTGAAGCGTGTAGTTGAAGGCTTATTGTGTTAGATTTGTATACACATTGGAAGTCAGTTTTATTTTATTAGGTTAAAGCTTTATAAATATTTGTGCCTTGTAGTGGCTATTAGCCTATGCTTTATATGTACAGTTAGTTTTATTATGTCTGTTCAAGTTTAATCAGGTGAATCTCACAAATAAATGTCTGGGTCTCATTTCACCCCAAAATAAGAAAATTAAGGTTATTTTAGAACCAATAAGAATTATTATTATTATTATTATTGCATTGTGACTTTATTTTCATGACAATTAAGCACACGTATTACCTCCCAAACTCTCATTACTGTAAAAAAGCACATGAAAATCATCTAATCTGTTTTATGCATGAATTAAATTCAGTACAACAAATACAACAATAGTGTATACACAAATGTAAACAAATGTACAATTGTACATTACAATTTATATAATATGTCAGTAAATTTGTTTGCATTACAGTAATGACACTTTAGATTTTAGAGATTTAATTAAAAAAAATCTAGATGCATAAAAAAAACAAATTATCTATCCTAAAAATATGCTTTTTTTTTTTTTTTTTGAAAACTAACTAAATAAATAAATGATATAATCATGAAAACTGATCATTTTGCAGTGGTCTCTTATTTTTTCCAGAGCTGTATATACTGTATATATGTGTGTGTGCGTGTGTATGTATATATATATATATATATATATATATATATATATATATATTTACAGTATACAGCTCTGGAAAAAATTAAGAGACCACTGCAAAATGATCAGTTTCTCTGGATTTACTATTTAAAAATATAGGTATTCAAGCAGCTCAGCCTTGTTTGATGGCTTATGGCCATCGATCTTCCTCTTGATCACATTTAAGCCACGTACAAGGTTATCCTGGAAGAAAACTTGCTTCCTTTTGCTCTGACAATGTTCCCCAACTCTGAGGATTGGTTTTTCCAGCAGGACAATTCTCCATTCCACACAGCCAGGTCAATCAAGGTGTGGATGGAGGACCACCGGATCAAGACCCTGTCATGGCCAGCCCAATCTCCAGACCTGAACCCCATTGAAAACTTCTGGAATGTGATCAAGAGGAAGATGGATGGCCACAAGCCATCAAACAAAGCCGAGCTGCTTGAATTTTTGCACCAGGAGTGGCATAAAGTCACCCAACAGCAATGTGAAATACTGGTAGAGAGCATGCCAAGACGCATAACAGCTGTGATTGAAAATCAGGGTTACTCCACCAAATACTGATTTCTGAACTCTTCCTAAGTTAAAGCATTAGTATAGTGATGTTTAAAAATGAATATGAACCTAGTCATTTCATTGACAGTTTTCAGTTTCATTTTAGTGCTCTTGGAAAAACGTTTGCTCTTAAAGTAACTGAATTCACAACTTAGCACATTCATAAATTATATGAAATGGAAGATTTGAATCCATTCATTGCACAAAAGCAGAATCTCTCCTGTTTAATGTCTCTTTAAATCTGTAAATGATTTATCTTGACTTATATTATTTATAGGCTTTCAAAGACAGAAACCGATTTAAAAGATTTGAAAAATATTTCACTAAACTCACTAAAGCCATCACATATTTTGTGTTGCACTGCAAAAATAAATAAATAAAATAGAAGTCTGCGTGTGTTTTTAAAGTGACATGAAAATAATCCAGGAGTGACAGTGACTCATTTTATCACTTTGTTACAGTGTAAGACAGCAGAACACAAGCAGATACAATAATGTCAGACATTGCTAATGCTGTATTATGGCTGTCAAGCCTTATTTACCAGCAATTATATACAGGTATGTTAAAAAAAGAGTAATATAAAGCCTTTTCTGCTTTGAAACCAGATAGAACATGCTTAAAACTCATTAATTAATTAATTATCTCATCATTTGTAGCTTTTAATTGATAAGTTCTACTATATCAGCATTATCGAGTTATTTACTTCATTGGTGTTCACATACGGCACATTCCATAGAGAACCGCAGTGATTATGTAGCTTATCTCAGACTGCACCTCACACACATGTACTGATGGGCAACAGGATTTGTAGTCCAGTTTAGACTTTATTTCCCAATGATGGGCTCGAGGAACTGCGCCTGAAGGTGGTGTCCTCTCTGTCCAGGCTGCATCCGGTGTTTTGCCGCCCATCTTTGGGTGATTTTTGAAGCGTGCAATAAAAACAGAATGCATAGAAGAACACCACCAGGAGGAGGAAACAGACCATGCAAAAGATGATGACAATCAGGACAGTGTGAACATGTATGTGCGTGTCCTCGGAGGAGAACCCAGGGGTCAATGTAAGGGTCACAGTTTTAGCTGGGGTCATTACAGATGTCATGTTTACATCCTCATAGACTGAACCATCAGAGC
Organism: Myxocyprinus asiaticus; assembly: GCF_019703515.2. Classification (NCBI taxonomy): domain Eukaryota; kingdom Metazoa; phylum Chordata; class Actinopteri; order Cypriniformes; family Catostomidae; genus Myxocyprinus; species Myxocyprinus asiaticus. The sequence continues at coordinate 42,460,409 of NC_059370.1, read as the reverse complement.
TGGGATGTGACACACCACTCATGATGGGTAATTTATTATCAGTTACCTGTAGTGGAAGGTGAAGACAGCACAAATCTGTGAGGAGAGACTGCTTGCGCCAACTAAATGACATTTAAGCCTTTTTTTGTTTATTTATTTACAAGAGGGAAGACAGTAATTATACAGTAATCGATACAGTAATTGATACTATATACTGTATATGTATGTGTTTATATATATATATATATATATATATATATATATATTTCCTACTATTGGAGCAATTCAAGCTTGAAGTACATGCAACTTTGTGTTTTTTACAAGCAGTGTCAGCAGAGGGCAGTCAGCGCGCCTCAACAAACCTAACAAGCATGGCAGAGATCTCGAGATGCGATTTAAACTTGACACAGCATTCTAAAAACACAACGTTTATGACATTGATAACCAGTGAGAAGTTCCAAAAGTGCCCTTCTGACACACATGTACATAGACCAAACAATTACAATTAGCACAGAAAGAATGTGAGAGCAGGACAGCTTGACCTACTCCATTGCAAAATAGATTGCCATTTATACCAGTGATAGGCTTATATTCAGTGATATGTGAAAAAACAATATATTGACTTCTAAAGCAACTTTTCTTTTAATCAGTGGGGTGTTTTCTCAGCAAATATTGATTGTATGCGATTAATTGCAATCAGTTCGATTAATTAATCGGGATGTCTGAGATCATTTGTGGAAATGCTTTTATTTTGTATTTTTCTAATTTAACAATTATCTTCTCATTTACAAATTAAATGACCACTTTAAAAATTGTATTGAAAAGTTGATTTTTTCCCCTATCTGCATATACTATATATATAGCATGCCAGATTTTTATATTACATGGTACAGTGATGATAATATCCTCCAGGTCACTTTAGTGATCATGGCAAATGCCCCCCCAGAAATGGTTAAAAATCATGGCAAATCCATGGTGCTTTTTACTACTTTTTGTTTGTGTATATACACTGATCAAATGGCTCACAACAATGTTATTGCCAATACTTTAAAGAGATTTAATTAACCTTCAAATGAAATGCTAACTGAAAGACATCTTAATGTGAATTCTTAATCAAAATATTAAGTGTGGAATTTCTAAAAATATGCAATCTTGTTTTTGTCCAGCACTGTTCTCCAGACCTGCTCTCATTACTTCAGACATATTCTACTAACTAAACATTTAACCAAAATTAAAGGTACTCACCCAGTCCAGTTAAACTGTTGTGAGATATAATGTAGAAAACTGTTCAACTCATCTGTTGAAGCTGAGTTCAATTGCGTTTGCATTACAGCACCTGCTCACTGAGTGCATTGATGTGACTGGACGAAAGAAAGGATGGAGATGAAGGAGAGGAGGAGAGGTAGTCAATGTTGCAATAGAGACGCGCTCTGAGTGGATGAGAGATGTAAAGTGACATCAGCATGTGAAGTAACTCAACAGCAAGACAGGAAAGAGTATTAGATAGGAAAGAGTATTAGATAGAGTGCATCCGGAAAGTATTCACAGCGCTTCACTTTTTCCACATTTTGTTATGTTACAGCCTTATTCCAAAATGGATTAAATTCATTATTTTCCTCAAAATTCTACAAACAATACCCCATAATGACAATGTGAAAGAAGTTTGTTTGAAATCTTTGCAAATTTATTAAAAAAAAAAAAAAAAAAGAAATAAAAATTAAAAACAAATCATCACATGTACATAAGTATTCACAGCCTTTGCTCAATACTTTGTTGAAGCACCTTTGGCACCAATTGCAGCCTCAAGTCTTTTTGAGTATGATGCTACAAGCTTGGCACACCTATTTTTGGGCAGTTTCTCACATTCTTCTTTGCAGGACCTCTCAAGCTCCATCAGGTTGGATGGGAAGCGTCGGTGCACAGCCATTTTCAGATCTCTCCAGAGATGTTCAATCGGGTTCAAGTCTGGGCACTGGCTGGGCCACTCAAGGACATTCACAGAGTTGTCCCGTAGCCACTCCTTTGTTATCTTGGCTGTGTGCTTAGGGTCATTGTCCTGTTGGAAGATGAACCTTCTCCCCAGTCTGAGGTCCAGAGTGCTCTGGAGCAGGTTTTCATCAAGGATGTCTCTGTACATTGCTGCATTCATCTTTCCCTCGATCCTGACTAGTCTCTCAGTTCCTGCCACAGAAAAACATCCCCACAGCATGATGCTGCCACCACCATGCTTCACTGTAGGGATGGTATTGGCCAGGTGATGAGCGGTGCCTGTTTTCCTCCAGACATGATGCTTGCCATTCAGGCCAAAGAGTTCAATCTTTGTTTCTCATGGTTTGAGAGTCCTTCAGGTGCCTTTTGGCAAACTCCAGGCGGGCTGTCATGTGCCTTTTACTGACGAGTGGCTTCTGTCTGGCCACTCTACCATACAGGCCTGATTGGTGGAGTGCTGCAGAGATGGTTGTTCTTCTGGAAGGTTCTCCTCTCTCCACAGAGAAATGCTGGAACTCGGTCAGAGTGACCATCGGGTTCTTGGTCACCTCCCTGAGTAAGGCCCTTCTCCCCCGATCGCTCAGTTTGGCCAGGCGGCCAGCTCTAGGAAGAGTCCTGGTGGTTCCAAACTTCTTCCATTTACGGATGATGGAGGCCACTGTGCTCATTGGGACCTTCAATGCTGCAGACATTTTTCTGTACCCTTCCCCAGATCTGTGCCTCGATACAATCCTGTCTCGGAGGTCTACAGACAATTCCTTGGACTTCATGGCTTGGTTTGTGCTCTGACATGCACTGTTAACTGTGAGACCTTATATAGACAGGTGTGTGCCTTTCCAAATCATGTCCAATCAACTGAATTTACCAAAGGTGGACTCCAATCAAGTTGTAGAAACATCTCAAGGATGATCAGTGGAAACAGGATGCACCTGAGCTCAATTTTGAGTGTCATGGCAAAGGCTGTGAATACATGTGATTTTTTAATTTTTTAATTTTTAATACATTTGCAAAGATTTCAAACAAACTTCTTTCACGTTGTCATTATGGGGTATTGTTTGTAGAATTTTGAGGAAAATAAAGAATTTAATCCATTTTGGAATAAAGCTGTAACATAACAAAATGTGGAAAAAGTGAAGTGCTGTGAATACTTTCTGGATGCACTGTAGATAGATAGGAAAGAGTATTAGATAGATAGACAGATAGATAGATAAGACTGTCATCAAGTTTCTGCCAGTCTAGATTTTATCTACTGCCATCTGCAGGACATAAAGGAAACTGTTACAGATTAAGTCAAATAATTTCATGTGGTCTTAATGTGATTCTAAGAAATGAACAAACCTTTAAGTTTCCTAGACTGATTCAAAGAGATCAACATAGAAAGATCTGAAAAATGTAATGTCATCATGTGCTACAGATTTGTTGCTAAGACAAGTGATTACATGAACAATAGAACATTCTCACAAATTAACATCATGTGCTTATAGTTTTCTTTATTGTGTTGACGTATTTCCTATTGAATTAGAAAGTTTAGGTGGGACAGTTTGAAGGACTCAGTGTGTGTTTTATTCAGAAGTGACCATCCCTATACCCTTTTCCCTACAAAGACTTAACCATCCACTGTGGAAGCTTATGAGGGCTGAATGGTGTGGGGCTAAAAAACAACGCCCATAGAATCTCACTTTTGAAGTCATTTTTATTGGAAATTCTGTTTGGAACGATCTTACAGTATGGCTATCATGATTGTTCTCCCTCCGACGGCATCATTTATGCCATTTTGAAGGCAGGGTCAGTTGATGTCACAGCCGCAAATCACTTTAACTAAGGAGGGGATTTTATTGAACAAAAGTGCAAGGTGAGTCATCAATCTTTTGTCGACCCACAAGAGAAAGATTAAAAGACATTTTAAAGGCATAGATCTGCTTAAAGTTTATTTTGTCAACCAACATATACGGTAGATTACCTAAGAGCTAACAGACAGTTTTGATTTCATGGGGCCTTTAATGGTCATTGCCACTTTTGTAAAAATAAATAAAATAAATAAATACTTTAGGTAAAAACGTTTAAAATTGCCCTCAATGAACCTTCAATGAGAAAAAAGTTAAATCTGTATAGTAATTTTGCTGTTCAGACACCCGGATATTCACTCTAATTCTAAAACCTGACATGGTTAACTTCTTACATCAAACATTTGGAAATACATTTAATAACTCTCTTTTAAACATAGAAACAGAAAAATGTAAGGGTAAGATACTTTTCCATATGTGCAAATTATCAGTCACAGAAAAAAAAAAAAAACAACAACTTTGGAGTCCCTTTACTGTGGAGGATCAACATTGGGCACAGTGCTTTGAGGATATTATGCTGATTATATGCAAACCAGAATGTTACATGATGTAACGTGGTTATTGCACAGAGTGCTAATGTTTGTTCAAACAGGACTGCACTGCCCACAATCACATGTGTAGTCAGCAGAATGTTTTCACTTCTTCCTGGTGATGAGGTTTTTGCAGATCCAATTCATACCATCCTGTAAAATATACAGAGATGATTTCCTTGTAGAAGTGGATTACCTAAAATGTTACAATTAAATTAAACTTGTACATTTCCTAAAGGATTGTGAGTGGCGCTTGCCCATGCAAATGTTGCTGAAATGATCATAGGGTGTTGGGGGTGGTTGCTAGGGCATTGTGATGTGGTCACTAAGGATGTTGCTTGGGCATTGTGATGTGGTTACTATATAAAAATATCTAAACATTCTTAAAACGTGATTTATTTACTTGACAAGCAAACTGACATAAGATTTTAAGTCTTGTTTTGAGAGAAATCTAATCAAATTTAGTGAGATTTACGCTTAAAACAAGAAAAAACTGTTTGCCAATGGAGTAAGAAAAATAAACTTAATTTAAGAGAAAACAAGTTTATTTTGCTAGAGAGGTGGTTGCAAAAGTGTTTTGGGTGGTTGCCAGGGCATTGTAAGATGGTTGCTAGAGTGTTCTGGTGGTCACTTGGGTATTGTGATGTGGTTACTAGGGTGGTTGCAAGGGCATTGCAATGGGGTTGCTAGGGCATTGTAAGTAGTGGTTGACCGATATGGGTTTTTTAATGGCCGATGCCGATATCCAGAGAGCAGGGTGGCCGATAGACCGATACAATGCCGATATATCACACAATTTAATATAGTAAATAATATAAACATAAAATTGCTAAAAAAATTAATAAATCTTATGTAGCACTATATTTACTCAACTTCACACAAAACTTATATTAATAAGTTATATTAATAAACTATTATTATATTTAATTATCTTTAAAAAATAAGATTTTATTTTAAACGGTAGATAGCAGTTTCTTCTGATTTCTGATTTAATAAGACATTTACTTTTAGTGCACGTGAAGCACTTTTACTTTGAAGTTGCACTGGCACACTTGTGCAGATCCAGCATGAGCAGCAATCTACTGACAGTTTAAACGTCGTGGATCGCCTGCTTGGATTATCACGGCTGTGAGACTGACCATCATGATTTTTGAATTATTAGTGGAACTTTTGATCCTTATCCTGAACTTTTTGATTCTGGATGGAGTATGCGCTTCAGAAGAAGATATTAGATGAGTGCTGAACGGGAAGAAAACACTGGATTTTCGGGAATTACATGTGTTTAAACAAGATATCCGCATATTTGCGGACAGTAGGTGATAGAAGTTTTATTGATATTTGCCTTTTTATCATTAGACAAGACAGTTAAGAGATACAGGGAACTGTTGAGGAGAGAGATGGAGAAGGAAACAGGCGAGCACTTTAACGCGTTTTGGCTCTGATATGCGGACCATTTAAATGAGACTGTATTGTAGTAACACGATGGCACATAACAACAAAATGAACTGTGATTGTTCGTTTACATGTCTCAGATGCTCCTTCACATGCAAGCATGCAATTCTCTGCACCCTCGTGGCCTTAAGAAACCAATCGGCCAAATGGGAAAATTTATCAGCCGATGCCGATAATTAAAAAATTCAGAATATCGTCCAATTTATTGGCTTCTGCGATATATCGGTCGACCACTAATTGTAAGGTGGTAGCTGGTGTGTTCTAGATGATTTTTGGGTTTGTAAGGTGGTTATTAGGGTGTTCTGGGTGGATGATAGGGCATTGCGATGTAGTTGCTAGGGTGTTCTAGATGGTTGCTCGGGCATTGTAAGGTGGTTGCTAGGGTGTTCAGGGTGGTTTCAAGGGCTTTGTGTGGCAGTTGCTTACAGAACTAGGTCAAAAGAGCCCACCCCCAAATCTCTAGGTTATTCTGATTCCTTCCTAGACATTAGTACTTAAATTTATATCTAGTGGCACCACAGCACCCCTCGGCTGTTCCTCACCAGAACACCCTCTCCTGTGACTGCAGAACAGGCCTGTATCTGCCAGACTCTGTCTCTGTACGTGTGAAGGTTCAAACCCTCAGCAAACTCACTGGATGGAGATGCTGCTGCCAGATCCTGCTTGTTCGCAAAGATGAGGATGGGGACACCCACAAGGTTTTCCTCATCTATCAGCTCTGATAGTTCCTAGAGACACACACAATCACACACAGAGCATGTATGCTAAAAATCCATTTAGATTATACACTGGAGTCTACAAGTATGAGACCACCAGTGAAAAAGCTTGTATTTTGCATTTGTTTCTAATTCATATATATATGGACCCCAGTCTGTCAGAATAGGCAACACCACCTCCAGTACCACCACACTGAACACTGGCAGACCACTCACCACTGCACATCAATGGAACAACTGTGGAGAGAGTCAAAAGCCCCAAGTTTCTTGGTGTGTATATGATGGAGGACCTCTCCTGGACTCTCAACACCACCTGTCTAGCCAAGAAGGCCCAGCAGCACCTCCACTTCCTGTGAAGGCTGCAGAGAGCCAAACTCCCACCTCCCATCCAAACCACCTTCTACAGAGGGATGATAGAGAGCGTCCTGACCAGCTGTTTCACTGTGTGGTATGGGAACTGCACAGCCTCTGACCGCAAGACCCTACAGTGAATTATGAGAATAGCTGAAAAGATCATCAGAGTCTCTCTACCCACCATCGACACCACATACAACAACTGCTGCTTCCGCAAAGCCACCAGTATTACGGACGATCCCTCTCACCCCTCTCATGGACTCTTCACCCTCCTGCCATCGTAGAAGGTACAGGAGCATCCGTGCCACCACCAGCAGACTCCACAACAGTTTCTTCCCTGAGGCAGTCAGATTACTCAACACCCTGCTGCCTCCCAATGCTCACCTGGCCTAGTCAAACACCTAACACAGTATGACTCAAAAACTTTGCACACCTGCACTTTACAAAGCTGCATCAGTCACTTATTATTATGGAACTCGTTTATGCTACACCTAAATATACATATAATTATGCTGCTACACCACAAAATATTTTACAGTCTACAGCTCATGTTCTGTGTATTTATTGTCTTGTGCATTGAGTATTTTAGTATCCTGCACTCATCTCACACTGTCGTGTATTGCACTTTATGTAGTCTTGCGTACTGTTCTGTGTTGCACCATGGTCCTGGAGTAACGACATTTCTTTGCAATGTATATGTAATGAGGAGTCAGCGGAGTTGGGATCCATGTGCTGCTTTATTAACAGTAAACATAGTAATACAGACAAGCAGGGGTCAATCACCAGCAATAGTAGTTTCCAAGGTAATCCAGGGGGATAGTCACAAAACAGGCAAGAGGTCAGGGCAGGCAGCAGGCAGACACAGGTAATATCCAGGTAAACAAAGCAGTAACAGTAGGCAAGCAGCAAAGGGTCAAAAAAGGGTAAACAGTCCAGAATCATACAAAGGTAAGGCAGTAAATACAGATAATGCTCAGAAATGTCAGCCAGGGCAAAACAAGACTTCGCAAAGACAGAGAGTGAGAGTGAGACTTAAATAGCTGAGTAGATAGGTAACAGGGGAGGAGGTAATCAATGCCAGGTACAGGGATTATGGAAAAATGGAGTCCGGAGAGTTAGAGTCAACACTCAGGTGATGGAGCCCTCTGGTGGTGAGCGGGAGGAACTACAAAGGCGGGATTCGTGACAGTATACAAGCTAAATAGAGGAATGACAATAAAACCCACTTGACTTGATTTATATATATACAAACATCATTACAAATTATGTCATCAGCATATATCTGGACATGATGCCATGGTAATACCATGTTGTTGTTGTTGTTGTTGTTTTTTTTACATGTACTAAGGTTATTTGGTTTTTAGTAAGCTATGTACCATATTACTAACATAAATTTCTTTAAAACGGCTAAAATAGTGCGGAATCTTAAACATTTATTTTTCCTTTTATGTCATAATGTTTCTTAAATTTGTTTTCATCTACAAAAAAAAAAAAAACAATAACAAACAGTATAAACAAACAAACAAACAAACAAACAAACAAGAAAAACAATTTTTTTTCCCCAGGTTTAGATTTTAAATAGCATTTTGAATCCCAGATTTTCAGTTAAGTTTCAGACTTTGTTGTATCCAGGGTAACAGTTCACAGCTAACATAGGAACAAACAACCTTTATCTCGGGATGATTCTGGGAATAATATTTGCATATGATTTACTGCCTTACCAGTCCTGTTTCCTCAAACTGCTTCTTATCAGAGCTGTTTATGAAATAAATCTAAAGATGAACCAACAAAGAAATTCTCTTCATGAAAACATGACTCATGTACATGCAAATTAACAGGGTGAAACTGAATTTCCTGATTATTCTGAATTGAATCACTTCTTACCTATAAATCTGTGTTTTCTAAGTATTTTTTCCAGAAGGGACGGATCTGTATCTGTCCTCCAATGTCCTACACGTTCAGTTTCATACCGTGAGATGCCACACTCTTGATGTTAAGGCCCTGAAAACAACATACAACATCGCAAGACACATATTCAGCACCCCCAAAAATAGTTTTCATAATTTGCTAAACAAATTTTAAAAAATGATGCAAAAATTTCTCACATTGATAGCATTGATCACATTTGCTACATAGGCAATATTTTAAAGGGGTCATGACATGCCTTTTTTACTATTTTAATATGTTCCTTGAAGTTCACTTATAATATTAGTTACATTTTTTTGCACAAAAAACAGTCATATATCTGTAAAACATGATCATTTCCCACCCTCATTCTGACCTTCTGTCAGAAATGCTCAGTTTTGGTGCTGCTACTCCTTTAAGACTTGACAGTGCATGCCCACTGTTCTGAGTGGCTCTCTGCTCTTGACTGACCTGCTCTTTCCTTGTCATATCACTGCTCACCACTATTGGGCGGGGCTACTGAAGTGATAAGGTAAAGTAGGCGTTGATGTGTTGTTGTGGAGGCAGTCAGATGCAAATGTCAACCAGTGTGACATCACAATGTGGAGGAAGTAGAGAACGAGTTGTTTTGGCAGCTTGGTTTCAACAAATGCTCTTTTTGCAGTGAGGAGTAAATTTTGAGTTCTGAAACTTACAGTAAGTTTTTATAGTACAATAACCTCTTATATGTCAAAAGATCAAGGAAAATTTGTTTCCTCATGTCATGACCCTTTTAAGGTATCATAGGCTGCAAAGGCTGCTCCAAATGGTTGGCATGTCATTTCTATGCAATACATTTTGTCCCCATCATAAGTGATACAGTTTTTCTCAATCGCTTTGGCTCATTTTTTTGAAACAGTCTTAACAATTTCTAAAATGTAAGTGCAATTATCACAACTGTTTTATGGGACATCACAACTCTATTGCATGTCTGCAAAATGTAGTAACTCGCCCAAAACATTTAATTCATGTTTCAAACCTACAGAAGTTATTGTGTCAGTAAATTAGACAATGCCACCAAAATGAAATGTTGTTTTGTCATCGTGTGAGCCATACTGGTCAAAATGTTTTTTCACCATGGCAGTCAACCCTGGAAATGTTTGTTATATACATATTTCATTTTTGTTGTACTTTTTTGTTGACACTGACTGCTTACTGTACTATACAAGAATGTCAGTTTTGTGTAGCTGAATGCTATTGTGTATCACACTAAGCTTTATAGAGACCGATTTCAACAGTAGGTAAAAGTTTACTGGGAAAAGAGGAAATACTGTACAGTACTGTAGTACACAGAAAAAGGAAATGCACATTTGTATGCATACAGAAAATGTATTTTTGTAGCAATGTGTTACATGTACACAGAAAATTCTCATTTGCATGTCCACATTTCTTATATGTAAAGTCATATATAGTGAACAGAACATTTCCACAAAATGACATTAATGCAAAAAATTAAATTAAAATTTTTAAAATTAAATTAAATTAAAAATAAATAAATAAAATGTCATAGATATTTATGGATATACATGTATGTCTGACAGATTTTGATAACTGAATGGATCATTTTGCATGTGATGGCTCACACAATGAAAGAATGTTTAGAAGTTGTGAAGAGTATGACAGTTTCACTGCGAATCAACTTTGATCAGCAAGCCATGTGCATTTAATTATTGAGCAAATTGTAGACAATTGTACTTACTCTTTTGCACACATGTGCCAAAGCACGTGCGATTTGCTTAAATTAATAAGAAATTCAAATCTGGGGTGAACAAGAAACTAACCGTTCAGAGATTTGAACTCATTCGAGAATTGAGCCAAAGCGATTGAGAAAAACTGTAATATTGGATAAAATATTAAACACAATTTTTAAAGATGGAAAACAAATGTGTTTTGGTCTATTGTGATAGCTTTCTTTTGTCACAATACAAAATTAAGTTAACATGGGAGAAAAAGTGAAACCTTTCTTGTTAAATCAAAATATTATGAGGTAATAATTGAGTATATTGTTTCGATTGGTAATAAATGTAAGTATTTTTCTTAGTGCTGTCAGTCGATTAAAATTTTTAATCGTGATTAATCGCATCATTTTATTTTATTTTATTTTATTTTTTTTATTAAAGACGGAATTTGTTTTTGAAGGGGATTTTACAAATAAGACGAACAGGATGGTAGTTCATTAATGACATCATCCTACAGGAAGTGGCATCATCTTAACAGCACACAAAAACAAAATGAAATGTGATTATTTGCTTTTCATTTCGGTAGGACAGACCTTTTTTTTTTTTTTTTTTTTTTTTGTCCAGCTGGGCTGGTTTTATGTACCTTTTGTTTTCATTGCTAGTTTGACTCACCTGTGTTGGTGTAATGCTGTTGATGTCCTCTGAGGCCAGACACTTGAGCAGGGTGGTTTTACCAGGGTTATCTAAACCCAACAGAACTATCCTCAAATCCACCTCTGAAGATCCTTTCAGTTTCTGCATAAATGAGAGCAAGCCCTGAGGAACACAAAGGCTACCTTCATTTAGTCATACTGGACCACACAACACCGCAGTATTGGTTTCTTTTTATTGTTACAACTGCAGACAATGGACAAGAAATAATGGATGGAAGTCAGATTCAAACTTGTTGGCCTTGCATTAGCACCATGGCTCAAAGAAAGAGTATGTGCTTTAAAAGCTAATCTACGATTCTGACCAGTTTTTCAGATTTGATTTAACCAACATGATCACACGGGACATCAAAATATTGCTAACAAAATTTCATGTACCTTGAAATCAACCCCATTCTGCCTGTTTACTGAAAAGCGGCATCCCCCATTGGACATTTTGCAATCATTTCAACTATGGTCACGTTTCCGTCTAGCTCTACTGATAGCGTATTGCTCAAGGAACCTTCGATACACGGCTTCTTGTCTCGTGGGACCCATGAAGGAATCACATTCACATAAACCATGGTGAGTTCCATCCAGAGGTTGCATTTTCGCTCTAAAATTAGTTATTCTAAAGTTGGGCTTTGGATAAGCGTGTAAAGTTAATCAAATTTGCATTCCTGTTGACTGTATTGCATCATTTACAACTAAAAATACAACTCGCTTTTGGCGCCACTCTGTGGACATTTCACCCGGAAACTGGAGCTCACACATGGCCATGCATTCAACAACACTTCCTGCTTTGGCCACTGGGGGGGCAGAGATTTAAATTTCAGTAAGTACAGACAGATTTCAGCTGAAGAACTTTCGACCTACTGGCACCGAATTCACAGTGAGATCAATCTGGATTTAGCATAGCTTGAATCAAAAACAGCTACTGGGCTTGATGGGGCTGTTTGCTAATGTGGCTTATTACATCAACAGTAACACAATTAATAATAACTAGATGTTTTCATTTTCTGAAGCACAATGTGAGTAAATGTGAGTGGTACTTGCCCGTGAAAAAATAACTACTACGATGCTAGGCAAATGAGGGTTGCCAGAGTGTTGCAATGCAGTTGCTAAGGTGTTCTGGGTTTGTTTTGTTTTGTTTTTGTTTTGTTTTTTTTGCATGCTGCTATGTGGATGCTAAAATGTTTTTAGGTGGCTGCTGGGATGTTTTGGGTGTTTACTAGCCCAGGTCAAATGAGTCAAACCCCAACTCTGGTCCTGAAATATGGCTTTGGGCACTCCTTCAATGTAAGTCTTCACCTGCTTTATAGTCCTCCAGGCAAAAATCGTAATTCTAATCATTCAGAAAGTATCACATATAATAATAGTTAAATACAGTAAACTAGCAGACAAGGGTGTTTCCTTAAACACAGATTAAGCCTTGTCCTTAACTGAGCAGATTAAGTGAATAGTGATTTTCCATTTCCATCAGAATTTACTCTCGAACATGACTTAATCTGTAATTGAGAAACCTTCAGTTTGCAGCCAAATTGTTGACTATTGTAATGCTATTGAGCTAAGTTCTTCCTCCATGAAGAGTGAAACACAACGCAGTTTGCCAGACCCTATTCATGTGGTGAAGGCTTACAGTAATGAGATTTATCTGGGTCATGTGACCCATCTCATGTGATGTCTCTCTTTCTTCTGTGGTACAAAACAGACCTTTATGAATTACAATCATAGATATGTTTGTTTAATGATAATTCAAAGACATTACATCACTGTGGCAGACAAGATAAAAAATAGACAATAAAAAGTGGCTAGAAGTCTATATATAGTATTGCTTGGTTTTTTTCTATATCATTGCACATAAGCCTATAACTGGCCTTCTGTCCAAAGCAATCAGTTTTGCAATTGAGTTCATCAGTCAGTCCGAGGAAGACCGCTTTCTTGCATTCTGGTGCTATTTTTGTTTACATATGCGTCAGACAGACCCTTCTGGAGCGTCTCACTGTGGTTGCATCACGTTTCACTAGTTTTCATCATCTCCAGCCATAAACGCTACATTTTTAAGATGCTGAGCAAAGTTAAATGCAGTTAAATATTTTCAGAGTTATCTTTGAAAAGCTGTCGATTTGTTGCCTATACAGCTGGAGTAGCGCTGACTGCCCCCTGCTTAATGCAACCCGCAATAACATGAAGATGGTACTACAAAATAAAATTGCTCCATTGGTAGAAAAATCCTCATTAAGGAATTTACATATCATCAGGTGACACATATCATCAGGTGCATTATTTTTAACACGTTAATTTTTTTATATAGTTCATTGCTGAATTAACATGTTAAATTGACAGCCTTAAAAAATAGATATACAATATATTACATTAGTACAAGGTAATCATACACTGTATTTAATATACATGAATACAAGTCTTGCAAGATAGTGATGCCAATAAAACCATGCAGAACACTCATGTCAACATTTTTCAACTCTTTGAAGCCCGGCGAAAAGTTACTGTGCACCCCCCGAAGTTGCTTTCCAGATCTTTCATTTTCTCTGTTCCTCTGTCGTGGAACGAGCTTCCAACCTCCATCTGATCTGCTGAGACCTCCACAACATTTAAGAAACAGCTGAGGACACACCCTTGCAGATATCGTTATGTGCCTGTATGGTGAATTACTTGTGATGTTCCTCATTTTGTAAGTCAATTTAGAAAAAAAGCATCTAATTAAATGTAAATAGGCTAATTGAGGGCTTTCAGTGGTACAAACACTCACTCTCGCTAGTAGCCAGAGTTGGTATTTACATTACTGTGGATGTTCTCTATATTCCGCTGTCTTTGTCTCATTCTTTCCTGACTCTGAACTGGAGAGAGAGAGAGAGAAAGAGAGAGAGATGGTGTGAAATGGGACGGCACACAGTTGTATAATTGTAGATTTGAGGTGATGGTTTATAGACGTACCTTGTCCTCTCCTGAGGATGATCTTCATGACTATCGCAAGCATGAGAATAATGCCAGCAGCTGCTCCGACACAAATCAGTATAATCACCATAGAATTATCTGACAAGAGAACAAGAGTTAGATCACAAATACCGCTTTTCATATGATCAATTATCAATCAATCAATGAGTCCACCTATCCTTCTATGTGTGAATGAATTTCACAAAGCCTGTTAAAATGTGATGCAAAGAGTCTATTTCTGCCAGAAAGGATTAAATATATTATACAAGTCATAAAAAAAATTATATAAATGAAAGATGATATAAATTATTTAAATAATGAAAACTATCTATCCATCCGTCCGTCCGTCTGTCTGACTTCTTTCTTTCTTTCTTAATTTCTTTCTTTCTTTCTTTCTTCCTTCCTTCCTTCCTTCCTTCCGTCTGTCTGTCCGTCCGTCCGTCCGTCCGTCCGTCCGTCCGTCCATCCGTCTAATAACAAATGGTATGTTTCTAACATTTGTTTTGAGAGTAAATATTTTTTTAATATCAATTATTTTTTGGTTAAAAATGGCAGTGTTAAGAAATGCTTCACACTGTCCAACAAATAAAAAAATAAAAACATCATGTGAAATGCCAAACACTGCAATTACCAGTTATGGTTATCTTTAAAATGTCTGAGAGGAAGTTTCCACAAATGCTGCTGACTGTACAGTTGACATTCACACTTTTTAATATGCCCGTGATCTTCAATGTTTCATTTTTAATCTCAGTCACTACATCCTTGTCCACAAACCAGCTGATGTAATAATTAATGCCTTTGGTGAGGTTATGATAGCAGGTCATTGTCACATCATCACCCTCCTGCACAGTGATTGGGGAAGTGATATTCAAGGTCACGCCAAACACTGGAAAGGACAGGTAGAAGATCAAAGGTCACATAGAGGTGTGGCACTGATGATGTATAAATTAGATTTATCAATGGTTAATAACAAAGTGTGTAATTTCTGTGACATTAGCATCACTAAATGGAATTGCAGAAATAATGACTGTTCTTAAAGCTGAAGTGTGTAATTTCACCCAACGGAATTGCACAAATAAACATTGTTCCCTATCTGTCACTCACTAGGGGTCACTCTTGGGAGCCCCAAACACCTCTGATTTTGAAAAAAGGCCAATGGGAATTGGCGAGTGGAATTTGCATGCTACTTCCCCGGACATACGGATATAAAATGAGCTGGCTCGCAACCATTCATTCAGATTTTCTCTTCGGAGCTGAGCGGTTGTGTTCAGTGAGCTGAATTACTCTGCCGATCCGTGGAGACCTGCTGCAGGCCTAGAGATGGTAAGCAGACCACTCCATCCCCCAGTGGAGGGCCAGGAGGAGAATCCTTTGCCTTTTCTTTGATTCGCTGCATGCACGAAGGGCTGCGGCACCTACACCTACAGAAAAGGAGTGGTTTCCTCATTCCCTGGGTCACATATACGGTGCTCACGGCTGTCGTTATCACGACCACTGGCCACCGTTCCTTTATGGCAGGTATGGTGCTCCAGGGGCGGCCCCCCCGCTCCTGTGCGCCCAGCTGTGGCACAAACATGCCCATGCCAGGCCGGTTCTGATGGACTGCGGGGACGACTTTCCTCCTCCCCCCTCCCTGACTGGCCCTATGGTGGGTATCCAGTGCCAGGTAAATGCTTCGATGTTCCCAGACTCAGCATGGCCACGACTCAAAAGAGGCCACGGCTGGGCTAGCCTGTCCCTATTTTTTGGGCAGTCGACTTGTCCCTGAAGGGACCGTTCGACACAGCGTTAGGGGAGGTTACGTGACGGCCTGGTGCGCTGGCTACAAGGCATTCAGCGGTCTGCCTGTCTCGCACCGCCAGTCCACGTAACACAGTTCAGTTTATGACAGATAGGGAACGTCCTGGATACTTTTGTAACCTCCGTTCCCTGATGGAGGGAACGAGACGTTATGTCCCTCTTGCCACAATACTGAACTACCCGCTGAAATGTCCGGGACCTTGTCTCGGCTGCTCAGCACAAAACCTGAATGAGTGGTTGCGAGCCAGCACCTTTTATACACGCATGTCTGGGGAGTGGCATGCAAATTCCACTTGCCAATTCCCATTGGCCTTTTTCAAAATCAGAGGTGTTTGACTCATAAGTCAGAAAGATAGTCCCACCCTTAACAATTAATATGATCATAGTTTATTTCAGGAATTAATGCTGAATAATTATACCTTGTCTCATGCAATCTGTAGAAACATGTGGGGAAAGGGAGAATAAAAACAGATTCATACAGTTTTATACAACTAATACTCGTAATCTGTATTATTTTTCAGTATATGGAAGACATTTGATTTCATTTAACTATACAGAAGAAACTACAGTATATAAAGACCAAGAATGCAATGTTATGCAATGCTTGCTCTATGGAAGTGCCTACATTTTTCAATTGTGTCATTTTGCTCAAATTTGTTTAATGTTAACCTGTTAACACATGAGAAACTACATGGCAATTTTTCCAAACAAAGTAACACATTTTAGATGTAACTTTAATATTCATGACCAATGAAGTCAACTTGAAATCAAAATTAACTTATACATTCCTGCTATTATTGTGCACTGCTAATCACTGAACTGGTTGCATATAGGTATAAATATTTATAATATATTTAAATGCAATTTTATACAGTTAACAAAGGTAAAACATGACTGACCACTGGTGCAATTGCTTGAATAGGAAGAACACCGTGGGCATGTCACTTGAGACCAGAGAAATAAGAAAAGACAAACAATTAATGACATATATTATACATGTCCCAAATTCAGTACACTAAAACCAAACAAAGGACAGAGATATGGAAATAAATTAATATGTCAATAAAAAATAAAAATAAAAAACTCCACAAGAACGACAAGTGCAGACTGAAAGCAGGCCCGGTTCTAAACTGCAGAGGTTAAAGCACCCTCAATTGAATAACGTTGGTGTTTATTGCATCTTCACTTTAACTACTAGAGCACCCCAACTAAATTTAGGAGCTCCTCAGAGATTTTGATCTGGAACTGGGCCTGACTAAAAGGAAGAATGGATTATGCAGGTTCTCTGAATTTTCTACCTGTATTATCACAGTTCAGGCATTCTCGTGGTGTGCACATGTCCTGTTCTCCAATACATATACCTAAGAGAAAGAGAGAGAGGGAAAGAGAGAGATGGAGTCATTCGTGCAACAGTATGCAATGCATTTTTATGTCTCCATCATATTCGGTATAAAGATGGAAATTACATTAGTTTTCTTTATCACAATTAAAGGTTTATTCTGAATAATTTCACAACCTTGAATTGAGCAGATGTTGCCATTTTTGCCTTGTTTGTGGATGCTATATGCAAGTCTAAAATTAAATATAATAATCTAATAATAATAATAGTATGACAGTTTATGAACAAATATTAATTGTTTAATTACAATTAATTAAAAAAACATGTTTTCTTCAGAATTGTTTTAATGAATGAATGTGAAGGTTTTTCCTGTGTTTTCAGTATCGTGTTCCATTTGGTTAGTATTTCTAATATCCCTTAAATGAACAACAGTACGTTTCTTTATGACATCATCCTCCAGGAAGTGAAATCATTTTGGTGGGAAAACAATAGCATAAACATAAGTAAGTACTAGCACAAGAATTGATGAATTCTAAGATGTTTTATTGTAATAGTTGGTTTGTCTACAACATTATTTCTTGTTTAATAACATCACAGAAATCGGTAAGATCATTTCAAAAGATGGTTGAAAAATATTCAAAATAACCTCAAAGTTGACACCCTTGTGCAACTAACTGTTAATCCCTCACTGAGAGATTGGCTAACTTAAGCTCTTTATTTCAATCCTGTTTATATTCTTGCCATTGTTTTTAAAAATTCAAGTTATACTTTGATACAAGTTAAGCTCAATCAACAGCATTTGTGGCATAATATTGATTACCACCACAAATAATTTGGACTTGTTTGTCCTTTTCTTTAAAAAAAGCTAAAACCTGGGTTCCAGTAAGGCACTTACAATGGAAGTCAATGGGGCCAATCTTTTCAGTGTAAAGTTATATGCAGATTTACAACTTTGTAGCCATGACAACATAAAACCTTAAACACTTTAATCCCACAAACCAATGATTTAAACAACTTTACAGCTCAAATAGTACTTGAAAAATCACTTGACGTTGTGTCGATGTAGTGACACTAGGGGTCCCTATACAAAAGCCGCAACTGGCTGAACTGTGTTACGTGAACTGGCGGTGTATGACTGGCAGACCACTGTGTGCCTCGTAGCCAGCGCACAAGGCCGACACGTAACCTCCCCCAACACTGTTATGAGGGTCGAACGGCCCTTTGGGGACAAGTCGACTACCCAAAAGATAGAGACGGGCTAGCCCAGTCGTGGCCTCTTATCCCCTTTTTTTTCTCTCCCCAAAAAAAAGGAATTATCCGACTGGGGCCACCAGGTCTAGTCAGGGGGGTGTCACTCCCAAGGGGAAGACACCGCGGAGACCACACCCTGCCCAGAGGGGGGTATTTAAGTGGAAATACGTCACATGGTCTTGCCAAGCTTTGTTGGAAGTATGCCATGTGGAGAAGTCCCATGGTAGGTCCTACCCTACGGGGGAGGAGTTACTACAAGCATGAAGACTGGGGCAGAGGGGCCTCTGCCCAAGGAAGATGCAGTTTACAACAGGGAAACGAATTAGCGGAAGATATACGTCGCATAGGGTTACCTACGGGGAACAACCACATGCGGAGCATCTACCCCAGTACAGGGCTTAGTTAGCACATGTACTGAGCTGGCAGCGAGTTTCTCCACAAACTCATCTGCCACAGGGCTCGGAGGAAATCAACCAGGGAACACAGTTTGTGAACGCTACTGGGAGTCAACGGCGCACGTCTTCAGCTCAGGGGAGGTGAAAGGCGCTATGTGCAAGCAATACACCCAGCCAGCTGTCCCGGACTTACCTGCTTGTGCGTGCCACTACATGGGATGAAACCAGTTCCACCCGGAGATTGTAGAACCTCGCAAAGGTGTTGGGTGTTGCCCAGGGTGTTGACCGCTTAAGTCTTCCATGTCCCGTCCAGGGGCCAGACATGGAGATTCCAGAGGTCCGGTCACAGGTGCCAGATGGTGCCCCGTTCCTGAGAAAGAAGGTCCTTCCTCAGGGGAATTTGCCGGGGGGGCTGTCGCGAGGAGCGTGAGGTCCGAGAACCGCGTCTGGGTGGGCCAGTAGGGTGCTACCAGGACGACCTGCTCCTTGTCCTCCCTGACCTTGCCACTCACTGGGGGAAATGCAAGTAGGCTCACTGGGGGAAATGCATATTTGCGGTTGAAATATGCTACCGTTGCCGTGTTGTCAGTCCGAACTAACACATGCTTGCCCTGGATCAACGGCCGAATCCTCCGCAGGGTGAGCAGAACTGCCAGCAACTCGAGGCAGTTGATGTGCCAACGCAGCCGCGGGCCTGTCCATAAGCCATCGGCTGCGTGCCCGTTGCATACAGCGCCCCAGCCCGTTTTGCATTTACATTTTCATTTATGCATTTGGCAGACACTTTTATCCAAAGCGACTTACAGTGCACTTATTACCTGGAGCAACCTGGAGTTAAGTGCCTTGCTCAAGGACACAATGGTGGTGGCTGTGGGAATCGAACCGGCAATCTTCTGATTACCAGTTATGTGCTTTAGCCCACTATGCCGCCACCACCACTTTGGAGGTGTCTGTCATAACCACGACGCGCCTGGAGACCTGCTCTAGGGGAACGCCTGCCTGTAGAAACGTGAGGTCAGTCCAAGGGCTGATGAGGCGGTGACAGATCGGTGTGATGGCCACACGATGTGTCCCGTGGCGCCATGCCCATCTCGGGACTCGAGTCTGAAGCCAGTGCTGAAGCGGTCTCATATGCATCAACCCGAGCGGAGTGGCCACCGCTGAGGATGCCATATGCCCCAGGAGCCTCTGAAATAGTTTCAGTGGAACTGCTGTTTTCTGTCTGAACGCCTTCAAACAGGTCAGCACCGACTGTGCACGCTCGTTCGTGAGGCGCGCCGTCAACGAGACTGAGTCCAACTCCAAGCCAAGAAAAGAGATGCTCTGAACCGGGAGGAGCTTGCTCTTTTCCCAATTGACCTGAAGCCCTAGTAGGCTGAGGTGCAAGAGCACCAGGTCCCTGTGTACACACAACACATCCCGAGAGTGAGCTAGGATTAGCCAATCATCGAGATAGTTGAGGATGCGAATGCCCACTTCCCTTAGTGGGGCAAGGGCTGCCTCTGCGACCTACGTGAAGACGCGAGGGGACAATGACAGACCGAAAGGGAGGACCTTGTACTGATACACCTGCAGGGTCTGTGTTGAGGTAGAATCGAGACGTGGAAGTACATGTCCTTCGGGTCTACCGCCATGAACCAATCTTGATACCGGATGCTCGCTAGAATCAGAGCAGGGGGTTTTGACGTCCCTGGGTCACCCATCTCAGGGGCGCTTCGAAGCCTTTTGCGGGTTCTTGGCGGCCGTGAGAGGGGTGGCGTCTGCTTCCTGCGGTGGGCTCCACGCCAGGGCCGGGCCGAAGGGGCGGGCTGCGGCAGAGCTGGTGCAGTCACTGCAGGGGGACGCCGTTGGCGATAAGCAGATGGGGTGCGGGATCTTGAGCCGCACCGGGGCAGGATGTGCTGGATAACCTCCGTCTGCTGCTTTACCACTGAGAACTGCTGGGCAAAGTTGCGCTCGAGAGCTCATCACATTTGCAGGCTCCGAATAAGAGGTCGAACTTGCCGTGAGACGAGCTGTCGGACTCATCCAGAAGCCCGATCGGGGCTCGAGCATGCTGGGGAATGGAAGGCCCGTGGGGGGCTACCCGGTGGAGGTGGTCCCATTGGGGTCCCCAAATCGTCCCCAGTGCTAGCCGCGGTGGCCTCATACCCGTGGGTAGAAGGACCAAGGCGGGGAGCCTCTGGGGTGGTTTGCTTTCTTACGAAGGTAAGACACGACCTCATCGTTGCCAAGGACATGCTCTCGCAATGAGTACATAACCCATCCATGAATGAGTACATAATCCATCCTCCGTGTGAGCAGCACCCAGACATGAAAGACAGTGATCGTGGCCGTCAGAGGGCGAGAGATAACGAGCGCAACCAGGAATAACACACAAACGGAAAGGCATCTTTAAAAAGACACGTCTTTAAAAAGACGTTCCATGTGTGCCGCTCTTTTAGAGAAATATACTCTTTTAGAGAAATATACTCTTTTATTTCTGCCGAAGCGCCCAGGGACGTTCTCTGCAGTGCACCAGCGCAGAGGGGGGAGAAGCCACTGAAATGCGGCGTCAGAGCGTGAATGAACAGCTGTGGGAATTCAGCTCAGTGTGCATGATCGTTCGGCTCCGAAGAGAAAATCTGAATGAGTGGTTGCATACCAGCTCCTTTTATACCCGTATGTCCGGGGGAGTGGTATGCAAATACCACTCGCCAATATTCATTGGCCTTTTATCAAAGACCAGAGGTGTCTCGGGCTTCCAAGAGTGACCCCTAGTGTCACTACATCGACACCAACGTCGAGTGAGTGACAGATAGGGAACTATTTAATTGATCATTGTGAGCATGTGTGGAATGAGCTTACAGAAATAAAGACAGATGGTGATGAGTAGCCCTCTGCCAAATGCTCCCATGATTCCTCACTGCACCTAACATGAGAGGAATATGATTCAGGAGTCATAAAACTCATGTAAACATTGTAAGTCTTTCCTGATATCTTCTCTTATGAAATCATGATAAATGACATATGAAAACATGATACATATTATTAACTTTCTTTCATTATAAAATACTTGCTGACATTAGGAAATTAATGATGTACTCAATAATAACACAATATAAACTTTTTTGATATAAAAATGCTATACTAATGAGCATACATCTTCAATTTCCTTACAAATGATAATAAAACAGGAAAATAAATTTTATTTGGGATATCGGCAAAATTCAAAGCATTGTACAGTGTACACATTGCAAATATGATGTGCTTTCTAAAGCCATAAATAAATGACACACTCTCTCTCCCTTTTACACACAAAAGGTCTAAAATACATATAAAAATATAGAGAACTCATTTTACTTAGTATTTTAAAGCTGTATACTTACACTCCAGATGCATTTAGAGGAAGCGTTCAAAAGTGAGCTATCTCACAGACAGAAGAGTTCTGTTCATGGATGCACATATTTACTGATATGAACACAGATAATTATGCAAATCACCTCTTTGACACAGGGACATGAAAATATATTTTTATATAGACCTGACTACTTTGCTTAAAGTGATGCACAAATTTCCATTGAAAATACTGAATTGACAAATTGTTTGGTTTTGTGTTTGACACATATCGAGAGTCAACATTTTGTTAAACACAATTGTTTGAAATTTGAATGCAATAGACCTACGTTGAATTTATAAAGTCTAAACAAAGATTTGGTTGTTTGCTTCAATACAATTTGCAATACATTTTAAAATCATTTAAGGTCATAAGTGGAATGAGTGTTTTAGGAAACGGCCCTGCAGTAAATTAATATTAGGGAAAAAACAGTTGGTTTTGAGAAATTTACTATTAATTATTCAGTATCAGATGCAATGTTCCAGCAGGGGGAGGTAGATTCTAGCATTTCCATTGGTTGAAGAAGGTTTTCTATGATTACATATCTTCCACCTTTCATGAGCAACTACTGTATATAATAAGTTATTGGTCTTCCTTTCTTCCTCCATCTCTCAATTGTACTTTTCCTCTAATTTGAGCAGTTGTTTTTGGACCCAAAGTCAATGTACTCTCTTATGGTCATTTTATACATCCAATGTTCTTACTAGTGAACTTTGTGCTTATTAGTGTCCTCGTGATGAAATTTGTGTTAAAACTGTGATTATATAGCGATGAAAGCCAGTGCTTACTAAACAAGCTCTTTGGTGTTTTCAGAGTTTAGACTTAGAACAGGTGAACAGTTAGAAAAATATATAATAGTTTGAGACATTTAGCTCAACTTGAAATGAGTTTTAGTGTGTAAGTCACTGAAGACAACTGTAATAGAGTTCATTAAAATGTGCTGTAAGTGATTTCAGCCATTTTGCTAGCCTGTCGAGAGACGTAGCCTTTTCCCGCTCTTTTCCACTAACCACAAACTCTCTGTTAAAATCCTGCATCCCGCCTTCTATCGATATGTCAACCGATCCAATGTCATCAAACATGGAAACGTACAATGATAGACAGGCAAACTGTGTTTCTGATTGGCTAAAAAGGACATGCCGCTCCCAAACACCTTCGTTTACCGAGTCAAGGTGGTCGTTAACATCGAATGTACTTTTGTGTATATCCGCGCTGTTTTTCAATTGTACACATGCGCAAGACTGACATATCTGATTAATGTGTCGTGTTTTGTAGACACCGTGTCAAGTTAAAACACTTCAACTGTGACTACCTGAGTCACGAGTTCGAATCCAGGGTGTGCTGAGTGACTCCAGCCAGGTCTCGTAAGCAACCAAATTGGCCCAGTTGCTAGGGAGGGTAGAGTCACATGGGGTAACCTCCTCGTGGTCGCTATAATGTGGTTCTCGCTCTCGGTGGGGCGCGTGGTGAGTTGTGCGTGGATGCCGCGGAGAATAGAGTGAAGCCTCCACATGCACTAGGTCTCCACGGTAACGCGCTCAACAATCCACGTGATAAGATTTGCGGATTGATGGTCTCAGATGTGGAGGCAACTGAGATTTGTCCTCCGCCACCCAGATTGAGGCGAGTTACTACGCCACCATGAGGACTTAGAGTGCATTGGAAATTGGGCATTCCAAATTGAAAAAAAAAAACACTTCAGCTGTAAACTTGACGTGAATGGTTTCTGGGTAGCGACCCAGACCCTTGTTATGAAGAAATCTATTTGAGCGCCTTTAAACATCTACTTCATTATGTTGGGAAAGCAATTTCACCTGAAACCAACATGTAGTGCTGTTGTTCATGGTATGAATGAATGAATGTTACATTTATATAGCACTTTTCTGACACTACACTCAAAGTGCTTTACACAGTGAACAGGGGACTCTCCTCAACCACCAACAGTGTGCAGCATCCACCTGGATGATGCAACAACAGCCATAGTGCACCAATACCAATACCCTCACCACAGACCAGCTATTGGTGGAGAGGAGAAAGTAGAGTTATAGAGCCAATTAGTGGATGGGGATCATTAGGAGGCCATGATTGAGAAGGGCCAATGGGGGAATTTAGCCTGGACACAAGGGTTACACCCCTACTCTTTACAAGAAGTGCTCTAGGATTTTTAATGACCACAGAGAGTCAAGACCTCAGTTTAACATCTCATCCAAAGGACAGTGCCTTTTTACAGTAAAGTGTCCCCATCACTATACTGGGACATTAGGACCCACACAGACCACAGGGTGAGCACCACCTGCTGGCCTCCCTAATACCTCTTCCAGCAGCAACCTTAGTTTTCCCCCAGGAGGTCTCCCATCCAGGTATTGACCAAGCTCAATCCTGCTTAGCTTCAGTGGGCAACCTGTCTTGAGCTACAGGTTGATATGGCTGCTGACATAAACCCTAGCTGCACGTTAGCTGATGATCCATTAACCTGCGCGGAGGTGAGAATCAAATACACATGTAAAACTGGAAACTCACATTACCTCTGGTCAGTTATCTCTGCTGCAGGCATAAGCTATTATGGTGGAAATAAGGTCTTTAGGTCAGAGTTGCCTGGCCAGAGGAGGATCTTTACAGATAAAGTTCTGCAAGTGTTGCGAGTTGAAGATGCGCACGAGTGTGTGCCAGGTGAGTGTTACATTTTTATTTTTTTTTTTCAAAGTTATTATTAGGCTACAACTTTTTTAATTTTCTTGTACTTTAATAAAACTAGTCAGCTGGTAACCCTGCTGTGGTTTTATTTACATATTCATTTGTGTCCAAACCCTCCTTAGATTTTCAGAGGAAACACTCCTCATTTTATCATTGAGCCCCTTAAATTTCCAGAATACACTTGACTTTTCTTTGAATTGTTTTAAAGAGAGATCTAGACTACTTGCCACATGAAAGGGGTATATCTTAGTATTTTGAATGCTTTCTGAATAGTTCAATGGCACAAATGGATACAAGAGTGTTTTTCATAAAAATTTGGTCAGGGCAAATTGTCACATTTTATTGGGACAAGCTGTCACATTATTTATTAATCTCAATTTCAGTTTGTGTTGTGCTTTATATTTTTGTGTTTAAATTTTGCTGAAAAGCCTTGTAGAGCTGAGGAGGGCGGGGCCGGGCTGGAATGAGACACACCCGGTCCCCGATCAGCCTGATGGGGCGCGCGAGGGATAAAGGCGGCCGGGGACGACAGTTCGAGAGAGAGAGAATTACAGACAGCTGTGCTGTGTTTTTAGTTGTGTGTTTTTGGTTGGGTATTTGTTTAATAAATTGTTATTTAAGTTGTCAAGCCGGTTCTCGCCTCCTCCTTTCCTCTAAACCCCCTTACACTGGTGCCGAAACCCGGGAAGGAGGAGGGATTCCCGTCGCAGAGTCCTCGACACTGCCGTCCACCCAGGGGAGCGCCGCTGCCGTCCGACGGGGGACGGAGTAGCCCGACTACCCGGACGCGGGGAACGGCCGCCGTCCGCGAGGCGAGTGGGGACGGGACTCCACGACCGCCTGGAGCGAGGGAGCCGCTGCCGGGGGCGGAGGAGTGCCCTGCCGTTCCCGGGAACGCGGAGGGGTCGAGAGAAGACCGCCGTCCGCGGGGGAGGAGGGAAGTGACTCCCCGACCGCCTGGAGTGGTAGGGCCGCTGCCAGGGGCGGAGGAGAGTCTCCACGGGACGCCGGGAACGCGGAGGGGCGTTCTGTCCGCTGGGGTCGGAGGTCTGACTCCGGTCCGCCCGGGGAGGAGCGGCTGCAGTCCGCCTGAGAGGGTGGAGTAATGATCGAGGACCACGCGATGGCGCATCAGAGAACCGGTGAGTTTCTTTTCTCTCTCTCCTCTCTCTCTCTCTGCCGCTCCGTGTTGGCCTTTCCCTCGCCATTTTGTGTTGTTTTTTCTCCTCCCAGGTCGAGGAAGGCGGGGAGGACCCGCCGGGTGGGGGGGGTGGGGGGGGCGTGCCTCATGCCCCGACTGCCGGGCGGGTCCTCCCCGCCTTCCTCGACCTGGGAGGAGAAAAACAACACAAAATGGCGAGGGAAAGGCCAACACGGAGCGGCAGAGAGAGAGAGAGGAGAGAGAGAAAAGAAACTCACCGGTTCTCTGATGCGCTGTCGCGTGGTCCTCGATCACTACTCCACCCTCTCAGGCGGACTGCAGCCGCTCCTCCCCGGGCGGACCGGAGTCAGACCTCCGACCCCCAGCGGACAGAACACCCCTCCGCGTTCCCGGCGTCCCGTGGAGACTCTCCTCCGCCCCTGGCAGCGGCCCTACCACTCCAGGCGGTCGGGGAGTCACTTCCCTCCTCCCCCCGCGGACGGCGGTCTTCTCTCGACCCCTCCGCGTTCCCGGGGAACGGCAGGGCACTCCTCCGCCCCCGGCAGCGGCTCCCTCGCTCCAGGCGGTCGTGGAGTCCCGTCCCCACTCGCCTCGCGGACGGCGGCCGTTCCCCGCATCCGGGTAGTCGGGCTACTCCGTCCCCCGTCGGACGGCAGCGGCGCTCCCCTGGGTGGACGGCAGTGTCGAGGACTCTGCGACGGGAATCCCTCCTCCTTCCCGGGTTTCGGCACCAGTGTAAGGGGGTTTAGAGGAAAGGAGGAGGCGAGAACCGGCTTGACAACTTAAATAATAATTTATTAAACAAAAACACACAACTAAAAACACAGCACAGCTGTCTGTAATTCTCTCTCTCTCGAACTGTCGTCCCCGGCCGCCTTTATCCCTCGCGCGCCCCATCAGGCTGATTGGGGACCGGGTGTGTCTCATTCCAGCCCGGCCCTGCCCTCCTCAGCTCTACAAGCCTTTAACAGGCTGTTTTATGGCATCATTGTGACAACTTACCCCATATATTGTGACAATATGCCCCGCTGTTGTTAATAGCTTTATTTATTTATTTTTTAGCCAAGACTTTATAGTATGTGCCTATACAGAAATTATATAATATTTATTCTTAGTTTTACAAATGTGCTCAAGGTAATCAGAAATGCACAATTTTGGATGATAAAAGTGAATAAACTATTTTGAGACATTTTCATGAGGTTTTAATATCACTTTCATAATATCTCTTCTCAATCACATATTGACAGAAAATCGATTATTTCAAATCAGAGGTTCTCAGGCCACTTGCTTTTAAAAATTAATCCACTGTAATGTGGTTTTTATGCATTTTTACGTTTCCTATAGTACTGTATTTTAACAGCAACTAGAGGCTGGTGGGTTTTACTGGTTAAGTAAATTTGTGGCTCCTTATGGTTTGTGGTTATCCATTGTGGTTGATACTTAGTTATCATTGGCCTATTCACTTGTTTGAGTTGATAAAAGCAGAGGTGGGTCGTAGCATTGGTCTCGTAGCACATACAGGGTTGCATAGAGTCAAGAACGATTTTTTTCAGAGTTAACCACAGTTCCTCTTGTGGTGTGTTGCTATGGTAAGACTTCCCTTTGAAACAGGAAATGACAGAGCCCTGAGAAAGAGGGGTGACAGGCAGTGTAGCTGTTGAGGGAAGAAGTTTTTTGAGAAGTTCTTGGCGTGGGTACGGTCAGCCCAACACTGATGTTGCCATGTCCAAGAAAATGAAAACTCTGGCAGTGCCAGCGGGTCATATGGTGAGTCTAGTTTGACCTTCGTATTGGTTCTTCTCCAATTCAAAGCTAGAACTTTAAAGATTATTGATGAAGTGATGTGGGTTTTTCAGTGGTTGATTCTTAAATTTTCAATCCTGAATATGTGGTTACATCCTTGCTTTACAAGTCAATATATCAAACTAACTGTTTCAGTAGCACAATAAACCAAATATCTGTGTGAATATATGCAGTCTAGACTCTAGAAGGTACATTCTGGATTGTGGTGTTTGGCTGGCATTGTTACGGGAGAAAATGAGAAATTTCGATTGTGGCACAGAGAGATGAGCAAATGGTTTGCTCCACGGAAACTCTGATGTTTTGCTGCTATTGTCATACATTGTACAACATTGAACTATTCTTGTGTCATATCCACAGTCTGCGAGAGAGTCTTTACATCTGCCCATATACTGTAGAAGAGACTGTGTGTTTGTGTGTGTGTGTTTGAAAAAAGAATTTAAAAGAAATGGATAACCCAAAAAACGTAAATTATGTAATTTTTACTCTTTTAAATAACTTGTTTCAAACAATGAAGTTTTTTTAAAATTGTTTTTATTTTCGGTGGAACACTAGAGTTCCATTGAATATTTGTAGAATGCTCATGATGTTCTTTTCCATACAGCGACCACGTCTGTCAAGCTCCAAAAAGGACCAAAAAAAGCACCATTTTAAGTAGGCTATCATAAAGAGTATTCCACATGACTCGTGCCTTACAGAGTGTAACAGTCTGGTGCCGGAAGTAAAAATCCCTTTCATTTTCTGAGATTTTATTCATTATTTTTTTATCTTTATCCCCTACTTTAATAGGTCCTCATGGTGGCGTGGTTACTCACCTCAATCCGGGTGGCGGAGTTCAAGTCTCAGTTGCCTCCACTTCTGAGACCGTCAATCCGCGCATCTTATCACGTGGCTCGTTGTGCATGACACCGCGGAGACTCCGCATGTGGAGGCTCATGCTACCCTCCGCGATCCACGCACAACTTACCACGCGCCCCATTGAGAGCGAGAACCACTAATCGCGACCATTTGGAGGTTACCCCATGTGACTCTACCCTCCCTAGCAACTGGGCCAATTTGGTTGCTTAAGAGACCTGGCTGGAGCCACTCAGCACGCCCTGGATTCGAACTCGCGACTCCAGGGGTGTTAGTCAGCATTAATACTCGCTTCCCAGCTTCCCAGTCCCCCTCATTTTCTGAGAGTTTATTTTTAATGATAATTTATATACATATAAAGACAGACATGCCGTGAGCTCCAAGGTTGTCATTCGATGGTAAATGCTTCTGCTAAAGCCTCCAGTCTGTGTTATTTTAACCACAAAAAAATAAAAAATAAAACATTTTTGTAATGGCTGAATTTGTGATGAAGAACTATACTACACGTGAACCACGAAGAGAAAGATCCACCAATCAGAAAATCCCAGCAAACAATCCACGGTACAAGAGCTCTGCAGCGACCACCCATTTCCATGATGCACTGTGAATAACGCAGTCGAGTCTGTCTCACTACCATCTCAAACTACTTATTTGTATCTGAATATTTTGCAATAAACTTAAAATATATAGTTTCTATACTCATAGTCAAAACCTTAAAGCGGTCATGACATGAGGAATCAAATTGTCCTTGATATTTTGACATATAAGAGGTTATTGTACTATAAAAAAATCTTGTAAATTTCAGAACTCAAAACTTCCTTACTGCAAAAAGAGCATTTGTTTAAACCAAGCAGCCAAAATGACTCGTTCTCTTCTTCCTCCACATTGTGATGTCACACTGTGGTAGACATTTGCATCTGACTGCCTCCGCAACAACACATCAACACCTACTTTACCTTATCACCTCCACAGCCCCGCCCAGTAGCGGTGAGTAGTGAGATGGCATGGAGAGAGCAGGTCAGTCAAGAGCAGAGAGCTAGTCAGAACAGTGGGCGTTTACTGTCAAGTCTTAAAGAAGAAGCAGCACCAAAACAGCGTTTCTGACAGAGGCTCAGAATGAGGGTGGAAAATTATCATGCTTTACAGATATATGACTGTTTTTTTGTGCAAAAAACTTTACTAATATTAGAAGTGAACCTCAAGGAACTCAAATAATAAAATAATAAAAAAGGACGTCATGACCCCTTTAAAATCTGTAGTTTTATGCAGTATATTTCCATCATCTTTCATTCGTTTATGTCATTTGCAATGCTTCATGGGCAGTGCTGGGTAGAAACAGATTACCTGTAATTTGCATTACATTTCACATTTTATAATCGGATTACAAAAATCACGTACTGTGCAATTATATGCATAATTGGATTAGTTACTTTTTAAAGCATTACAGGATTACATTTTTGATTACTACCAATCAGCCAACGGCAATAACTTAGTAATTTACTGATTATTAGGGCTGTAAATATTTGCTCTGACTACAATTCGCCTAATTTCCGATTCTTTACCTAATGATTACAGTGCATGGTGAAAAATTCAATGGGATTTTATTAATACAAAAATATAACAAAAACAAACAAAAACTACCCCGAAGGGGAAAAACACAGTCCAGGGTGACAAACCAGATGATGGGCTGGGGTGGAATCAGACAAACAGGACAGGACCCAACTGAAAGTCACCTAACAGGGAATAATCCACAATACATTCCACTACGAACTGGCACAAGCAGAAAATTCCATGGTAGCACCATCAGAACAGACCAAGGGGGGTAGTGGGCATCAGGTACGGGGCAGGGTCATGCGGCCTGGGAGGAGGGTCCAGGTAGGGGGTTGTATCTGGCGGTCTGGGAGGTGGACCAAAGTAGGGGGCGGGGTCAGGCGGCCTGGGAGGTGTCTCAAGATAGGGAGTGGGGTCAGGCAGCCTGAGAAGAGGGTCCAGGAAGGGGGTGGGGTCGGGCAGCCTGGGAGGAGGCTTCAGGTAGGGAGCGGGGTCCGGTGACCTAGGAAGAGGATCCAGGTAGGGGGTGGGGTCTGGTGGCCTGGGAGGAGACTTGAGGAAGTGTGTGGGGTCCAGCGGCCAGGAAGGAGGATTGAGGACAGGGATGAGGTCAGGCAGGGCGAAGGCCGTTGGGTAGGGGTCAGGCAGGGACCGCAGGGAACTGGGCAGGCTCAATGATCTCAGGGAACTGGGCAGGCTCGTCAATGGCCACAGGGAACTGGACAGACTCGATGACCATAGGGAACAGGACAGGCTCGTTGAAGGCTGCAGTGGTCAGTAATGCTGGCAGCGCCTGGGGAATGGCCTCCATGGCCTTGAGCGCTGACAGGGGCAGGGGAATAGCCTCCGTGGCTGTGAATGCTGGCAGCTGCAGGGGAACGGCCTCCATGACCGTGTGCGCTGGCAGGGAAGGGGGAACGGCCTCCATAGCCATGAGCACTGGTAGAGACTGGGGAAAGGCCTCCGTGGCCGTGAGCACTGGCAGCGGCAGGGGAAAGGCCTACGTGGGCGTGGACGCTGGCAGCGGAACGGTATCCATGGCCTTGGACACTGGCAGTGGCAGGGAAATAGCCTCCGTGGCCATGAGTGCAGGCAGCAGTAGAGGAGTAGGTGCCCCTCTCCTCCTCCTACTCTTCCGGGCGGTGAGAAGAACTGCTCCAGTCATGGCCACTGCCGCAGCAGCTGGCTCCAAGGCCATGCCGTTCTTCCTCCACTGTTTATAGGTCATTGGAGGACTGGGGCTCTGACTAACTTAGAGAGTGTGGGTGTTAAAGGAGGGAGGCCACCCATATTCAGGGGTTATCCACTCCTTATGGTGGTGAATGTAACCCACAAACTCCCAACAAGAAAGAAACCCCAGCCTTCCCATCTTCCAGGAACCAAGAGGGTCCTTAAGGCAGATATTAAAAATGTCCTTAAGCTCAGCCTTGCTGAGATCCAGCTCATCCACCGCAATGAGGAAATTGCAGGTGAAATCTAACATCACACTCCCCTTCTCGGAGGGAATAGAGCTGGTTGAGCTGGACCAACCGCTGGTTGCTCGAACTTTGTTGGCTGGGAGATAGGAAGAGGAAGATGCCCATATTGTCTCTGCTGGGTCCAAATAAGGCCAGTTCGTTCTGTCAGGTTTGAAGTGAGGGAAGGACCCAAATGCAGGAGGCAATTCAATGGGCTTTTATTAATACAAAAAAATATAACAAAAACAACTCAGAAGGAGAAAAACACAGTCCAGGGAAACAAACTAGATGACAGGCTGGAGCAGGGCTGGAATTAGACAAACAGGACTGGACTGGACTGGACAGGACAGGAACTGATTGACAGACACCTAACAGGGAATAATCCACAATGCATTCCACAATGAACTGGCACAAGACAAAAAACACAATGGGGTTAAATAGGGAAGAAAACAAGGAGATAACGAGTGGGCAAGTGAGAACAATCAACTAATAATCAGACAGATAACAAGGCAAACAAGAGGGCAGGTCATCACTGAAGACAGACATGAATGCACAAGAGAATGTTAAAACACAAACCCAAATGCATTCACACTGCATGAGACAAAACACAAGTGCCTGGATTCAGCCACAGAGTAAGTAAATCAAACCAACCGAAGTGGATGAATCCAGACACAAGACATAAAACAGACATAGAACACATACATCTCAGGGCTCTGCCACAAAGAGGAAAAAACCCAAAACTAAGGGCAGAACCCTGACAATTTGATTATTTTGGAACGATTCATAATTATTTTCAAAAATATGTTGAAAAAATAATCATTTAATTTAGTTAATTAGTTAGACAACACAGATAGCATCAGACTTCTTGAGCACTAGAGTCATATGCATTTAGGCCTCTAGGTGGTTTGACAAACGTTTGGCTACAAATATAAATAGAAAAATAATACTGATGTTACATGCATGTTCTTACATGCATGCATCTTGAGACACATAGTGTTAGTTTTAATGACCCTTTAAGCATCTTTGTTTTACTCCGAAACAGACAAATAGCAAGTTTCTGTACGATTTTATGTTTACAAATGTTTAATGAAAGGAGTGTTCAATGTACTTAATACATTTAGAATTAATGAGTAGATTTTTATGAAAATATGCAAGTAATCCAAAATGTATCAGATTACATTACTTTAAAGTGTAATCTAAAAAATTCCAACAGTGCAGAGTAGTTTACTTCTGAAATGTAATCTGGTACTGATTTCAAATTACATGACTGTAACAAGGAAGGACACTGGGAATTGGATTCTTCAAACACAGGTAGGAAACTTTTAATTGACCACTTCTCTGGTTTACAGCTTCACAATAACACATCAGCTTCACACACCGTAAGGCTCTCGACCCAGTCTCTCTCTCTCTCGATCTGGCGCTGGCATGGTCCTTTTATGCCACTCTCCCCAATCTCACTACAATTAGAGACAGGTGTTAGTCATAATTTGGCTCAGGTGTATGCATTCTTACCGCTCTCTCTCTCCCGACGGATGCTCGACCACGCCCCCGCTGCCAAAACGACTTAAACTGTAATCAGTAATGGATTACATTTCAGAAGTAATCTACTCTGAACTGTTGGTTATAGTTCTTGCCCTCATTAAATACGTTAAGTACACAGTCTTGTACCTTTTTTTGTTATGTCCGATTTTCAAGTACTTTTTTGCCTCAAAATTGTTTTGTAATGTTGTGGTTCATCTCGAAGCTGCATGGTTGGTTTGGTTCATGGCTTAGAACTCGCTTATATAGACTTTTATGAAATCCCTACTGCAAAAATAAATTTGAAATAACTTCCAACGTGGCTAAAAAAGTGGGCGGATGCTCTTTTCCAAGTCTTCTGAAGCTGCGATCACTTTGTGAGAGAAAATTACTGAAAGTCACAAAGCTGTCAACCATAATTCACTTAAACTCTCTCCTCTTCTAAATGTAGCACACAGTCACATGGACCATCTTTATGGTAGTTTTATGGTGTGTTTTGTCCTTTTTGGAAATCACTTTGAATTGTCATTGTGTGGAAAAGTGTTGTAAAGACATTATTTAAATTTTTGGGGTAAACCATTTCTTTAATGCATGACAATTTGAGCAAATAAGAAAATGATTATTTAGCAATTAGGTTTCCTCTGTTACCATGGAGATGAGAATTCTAATCAAGCATGCTTTCCTGATGCCTGGACTGCCAAGCAGATTGTCAGCTGAGTGAACCCCACAGGATGTTTCAAAATATTTTTTGCTCACATATGACATGACAGTTCAGGATAAACTAAGTCACATCTTTTATGAAGTGTAAGTGCCAAACACACCTATTTCCTGTGCAAGTTTTGTCTTCTTACTGTACAACTAAAAAAAAAAAAAAAACATGCAGCTGTTAAAATGTGATTTCCTGCCATTCATTTCCTTCCTTAATTCACAAGTATGATATTTAAGGCCTCCACTGATTTCATGCTAGACTGATTCTGTTTGTTTATTTGTTTGTTTGCTTTTGCAGACCCAAGCGGTCTCTGATGGGGGTAAGTGTAATGCCTTTACAGAGTAAACACTTTTAATTAGACCAGTGTTTCTCAGCTGGTTTTGCGTCAGGACCAGGGCTGGTACTAAGATTTGATCTTTGGGGGGCATTTTTATCTTTAGGGCGGGCAAGGGGTTGTCTTTTCATCAGAGCGGGAAGGGGGTGTTAGAAGTTTCTGAGGGGCCAAAAGTGCCCCCCTTAGACCCCCCATGTTCAGGACCCAGATTTTACATTAGACATTAACTGGTGACCCAACACAATATCAAAATCATTCATTGTACTTAAGTGAACAAAAATGTCCTTAAGATAAATTTATTAATGTATTATCAAACCATGTTTATCACTGTCACAAGTGAACCCATATTTAATGTACAGTGGAGCATATATTGTTTTTTTACTTTGTGCAGTTTGGTCAATGGTTTTTCAGGATGAGGGCTTGTCACGCCACCTGTCCCTGCTGGCGTCTGTCTAATTTGGTTAGCGTCTATCCAAT
This sequence comes from Myxocyprinus asiaticus, assembly GCF_019703515.2. Classification (NCBI taxonomy): domain Eukaryota; kingdom Metazoa; phylum Chordata; class Actinopteri; order Cypriniformes; family Catostomidae; genus Myxocyprinus; species Myxocyprinus asiaticus. Next base: position 42,425,560 of record NC_059370.1, on the reverse strand, counting down.
GAGAGAAAAATTTGTGCTGTAGAGTTTGACTGAATGCACAGCGTTGACATCAGCAACAAAAGAGAGATGAAGTGTATTCTTCTCCCTTTTAAAAAGTTGAAAAGCCTATTTATTTTTCTTCCCTCCTAACAATACAAAATTATACGGTTAGTTGCTGTGCATTATTTGTATTCATCCTTGTTTTTTCCCCCCTGCTTTTCGTCACCCAGTCAGAACGGAGTTGTTACGCACCAGCTGAGAACCACAGATTTAGTCTTTGCTTGCTGTTGCATTCAATGTACAAGTGTCAATAGGAACTTACTGCAGTCATTAAACTTTATTTGTTAAAAAATAATTTGTGTACAGAACTTAACTTGAAGTTGTCCAGCAGTGGCAGCAGCTCCAGTCTGTCGGAGAGCTCGAGCCAGTCGGGTGGACCTCAGAGTCCCGACGGTCCTGCCAGCAGGGTGGTCAGCTGGGCGGTGTGTTTTGAACGCCTGCTGGAAGACCATGTTGGTGTGCGCTACTTTACCGTAAGATTCTGCACACCTTGCACAACATTTCAGTTCTTATTTTAGTACAAGCATTTTCATATGGGTCGTTCAATGCCTTACAAAAATGTTTTGCACACCATACAGATGACATCAGAGATATAAATTAGATTTGTTGTAGTCGTTGTCACAAAATTTAGTTTTTTAATTTAGTTTGCAGAATTGGATGTTTTGTCCAATACAGGATTGCCCATGTTAACTGTATGATTGACAGCAGACCATCACAACTTATATGATTTTTATTAGTGGTGTCTGTGTTAGAGGTTAATCGATAGTAGATTTTGCCGTTACCGTTAACTAAGGTGGTGGAAAAAGCAGATAACCGATTAATCAGATGATTGTTTTTAAATTAGATTTATAAATAAATCATTTAAAAAAAAAAAGCATATTTGTCCTTCCTTACGATGATGGGCACAGACACAGAGGCAGCAAGAGTCCAAAATGAATAAAATACCAGATGTAGTCTATTGTTCAACCAAAATCCCAATAATAATCAGAAAAAACTATAAACAAGCCCGAAAACACACCAGGGACTCTTATTTTAAAATTAAGGAGACTTGACTCTATTACAATGCTCTACATTTAAGTGTTATCCAAATTAAGCTTTTATAGCCTATATGTTCACCAGATGAAGGGTTTTGTACATGTACACTGGCGGCCAAAAGTTTGGAATAATGTACAGATTTTGCTCTTATGGAAAGAAATTGGTACTTTTATTCACCAAAGTGGCATTCAACTGATCATAATGTATAGCCAAGACATAAATAACATGAAAAATGACCATTACAATTTGAAAAAACTTTCAGAACTTCTTAAACTATTTCAAAGAGTCAAAAAATCCTCCACATGCAGCAATGATAGCTTTGCAGATCCTTGGCATTCTAGCTGTCTGTTTGTCCAGATACTCATTTACATAAACATTTATTCATTTGGCAGATGCTTTTATCCAAAGCGACTAACAAAAGAGGAAAACATAAGCGAATCATCTTAAGGAGACAGTGGTACGAAAAGTGCCATATTACAAAGTTTCACTAGCATCAGAATAGTAGAAATTCAAAACAGATTAAAGTGCAACAAGCACTTTTTGTTTGTGACTGGTTAAGTGCTTGTGGAAAATATGTGTTTTGAGTCGTTTTTTGAAGACAGAGAGTGAGTCAGCTTCACGGATGGAGTTGGGAAGTTCATTCCACCAATGTGGTATGATGAAGCTGAAAGTCCGGGAAAGTGTTTTGGTGCCTCTTTGTGTTGGTACAACAAGGCGATGTTCCGTAGCTGACCACAGGCTTCTAGTGGGCGTGTAGCTCTGCAGAAATGATTTTAGGTATGCTGGAGCAGACCCAGTGACTGTTCTGTATGCCAGCATCAGAGCCTTGAATTTGATACTTGCATCAACCGGCAGCCAGTGGAGAGAGACAAGGAGTGGTGTAACATGCGCTCTCTTTGGTTCATTAAAGACCAGACGTGCTGCTGCATTCTGGATCATTTGCAGGGGTCTAATTGCACATGCAGGGAGGCCTGCAATGAGAGTGTTACAGTAGTCCAGTCTAGTTATTACAAGTGACAGAACAAGAAGTTGTGTGGCATGTTCAGAGAGGAAGGGTCTTATCTTCCTGATATTGTAGAGTGTAAATCTACATGATCTTGTGGTCTTTGAGATGTGATCTGTGAAATTTACTTTGTCATCGATGGTTACCCCTAGATTTTTAACTGTTTTGGAAGGCGTTACTGTAGTTGAACCCAGCTGCACGGTGATGTTGTGTTCAACAGGAGGGTTGGCTGGAAAGACAAGGAGTTCGGTTTTGGCTGGTTTAAGTTGCAGGTGGTGTTCCTTCATCCAGCCGAGATGTCTGCCAGGCAGGCAGAGATTCGAGCAGTCACTGTGGTGTCGTTGGGCTGGAAAGACAAGTAGAGCTGTGTGTCACCGGCGTAGCAGTGGTAAGAGAAACCATGTGCCTGAATGATGGGTCCCAGTGATGTTGTGTATATAGAGAAGAGAAGTGGCCCAAGCACTGATCCCTGAGGTACCCCAGTAATTAGCTGATGTGGCTTGGATACCTCACCTCTCCAGGCTACCTTGAAGGACCTACCTGAGAGATAGGAATTAAACCAGTCAAGCACAGTTCCTGTGATGCCCAGCGAGGACAGGGTGGAGAGTAAACTCAGGTGACATTTGACCCCACACTTCCTGTAGCACTTGCCATAGATGTGACTGTCTTGTCGGGCACTTCTCACGCACCTTACAGTCTAGCTGATCCCACAAAAGCTCAATGGGGTTAAGATCCATAACACTCTTTCCCAATTATCTGTTGTCCAATGTCTGTGTTTCTTTGCCCACTCGAACCTTTTCTTTTTGTTTTTCTGTTTCAAAAGTGGCTTTTTCTTTGCAATTCTTCCCATAAGGCCTGCACCCCTGAGTCTTCTCTTTACTGTTGTACATGAAACTGGTGTTGAGCGGGTAGAATTCAATGAAGCTGTCGGCTGAGGACATGTGAGGCGTCTATTTCTCAAACTAGAGACTCTGATGTACTTATCCTCTTGTTTAGTTGTACATCTGACCTTCCACATCTCTTTCTGTCCTTGTTAGAGCCAGTTGTCCTTTGTCTTTGAAGACTGTAGTGTACACCTTTGTATGAAATCTTCAGTTTTTTGGCAATTTCAAGCATTGTATAGCCTTCATTCCTCAAAACAATGATTGACTGATGAGTTTCTAGAGAAAGCTGTTTCTTTTTTGCCATTTTTGACCTAATATTGACCTTAAGACATGCCAGTCTATTGCATACTGTGGCAACTCAAAAACAAACACAAAGACAATGTTAAGCTTCATTTAACAAACCAAATAGCTTTCAACTGTGTTTGATATAACGGCAAGTGATTTTCTAATACTAAATTATAAATTTAGCATGATTACTCAAGGAGAAGGTGTTGGAGTGATGGCTGCTGGAAATAGGGCCTGTCTAGATTTGATCAAAAATTACTTTTTTTCAAATAGTGATGGTGCTGTTTTTTACATCAGTAATGTCCTGACCATACTTTGGGATCAGTTGAATGCCACTTTGGTGAATTAAAGTACCAATTTCCTTCCGAAACAGCAAAATCTGTACATTATTCCAAACGTTTTGACACCAGTGTATATATTTTACCAGATGAAATGAAGAAAAAGGTTTATTATTATTCACAAGATATGAATGGGGAGACACAATGGATGTGCTGACAGGGCACGTTCCATATAGTCACAATTTTCTTCTGCATGCCCTCGCTCCCATTTAAAACTTGATTGTCTAATCAAAATAACAAAATATGCACTGAAGTGAGGATAAAAATATGGATGAATATTGTCAATGATGAAAGATTTAGATACCGCAAATCCCAACGAGATGTATAGAGGCTGCTGTTATTTTACAGAACCAAGCTGTTCTAACTGTAGAATCCTCCAGAAATGGACACAGAGGAACACGTTGGAATAACAATAGGGGAAAAAAAGCTATCGGCATCGATTATTGTTCCCAAAAACAACTATTGGCACTAATTACCGATATAAAACCGATATATCGGTCTACCTCTAGTTTGCATTACTATCACACGCATCACTATTACTACTGCTCATACTTAGGATAAGAAAGTTGCATTTCATATAGCAAAATCTCTCAGCCTGAAAACTAAATCTGCATTATGGGTTGTTGAAACTAGCTGGTTTTGTGTGTGCATGTAGCTAGTCATTTCACAAATGTTACTGATCATGGTGATAAGAAAGCAGGGGCATTCAGCTGTGAAAAAATCATTTACACATCACTCCTCTGTAAATTGCATGTGTGAGGCATTAAAGTGTTTTGCTTTTCTCTTTCTGTTGGTCCGGCTGCAAACGCAAACTCTCTCAGGAGTTTCTTAGATCAGAGGTGAGCGCAGAGAATATCCTGTTCTACGAAGCCTGTCAAAAATTCAAGAAAATCCCACCGACCAAACTGGATGAGGTAGGCAAGTGTCTATACAGTGCGGTCTAAAAGTCTGAGATTACACTGAGAATTAGCTATCTAAATCCCATTTAAATCTAGAAATAAACAATGGTTTAGAATTTAGAAAAAATTGAAACAAAGAAACATTGAAGTTAAAGGATTGATCCCCGTTTTAAGTTTATGTTGCCATTCTGTGAAGTCATGGAACGGTTGTACGTCGATAAATATTACAAATTTGTCTTTGTGTTAGCCGGCCTTACTCTGTTATAATTAGGCTATAACTACAACATTACTGGGTTTTGCGTTCACTACAAGTAACATTTTTGGATAGGTTTGGAGTGTTTGTATTGGTGTTCATTTTGTGCTTTGTTCTCTGTTTGTCTTGAATCTTGTGTATTGTTTAAGCAGTTATAACAGGAAATCAGAGGCTACTGAAGCTGGTAATTCTCTAAATATCAATAAAACTGTTAAATATCTCCCCTCAGCTCAAAAAAGAGGCCCGCTCCATCTACGACATTTTTCTGTCTGAAAGCTCTCTGCATGCGGTTAATATCGATGATACAGCCCAGATGGAAGAGAGCGCCCTGGAGATGCCCACACCTGACATGTTCAATAAAGCGCAGCAACAGGTACAATCAAGGGGTCGGCGATCTGACCAAAATCATACATCATGAAATCAGTGTTGGGTTTAATATGATTAGGAAGTAATTAGTTACTATAATATAAAAAAAATGTTTATCAAAAAAGTAGTGTAACTGATTACATTTTAAACTCTTGTCCTTAGAGAAGTACTGATTTTCAATTACTTCACAGTTGCATTACGTTGGTTACGCATATTTCTTAAATATTTATTTATACTGCTACTGATAATAATTACATAGAATTAAAGATGCATCTGCCAATCATCGGTATTGTCCACTAAAGCAATTATCTGCACTATTGAGTAGTGGCACCTGCAAGCTGTACGGCCGTACGCACTGTGCATACCATGAGCGCTCCGACTGACCTGAGAAACATTTACTTTAAGAATATTTCAGTAATCATGAAGTGTGTCCCGTATTTTGTCAGTAATACCCATCTGCAATTCGTGAATGAATCATTCTGAATCTGTTCTTTTCAGTGAAACATTTGGAGCGTCAACTGAAACAAAATGCTGTTTTTTAAGAGGTAACTTTGAAAAACTTAAGCAAGTGCTGTGTCATGAGAATAAGGGGCTGTTCACACTGAACTTGTTTTTGTGTCCGCTTGCTCTTTTTGTTTTATTGTTTTCCATAAACATTCGCTAGATGGATGTTTTTGACCACAACGTCACTTTTACTATGTTTTTAGCATCTCTCACAGGAGCGCTGCATGTTTAGACACCCTGTAATTTAAAAAGAACTTCATCTGTTAAAAATGCATCTCAAGACACCTGTGTTCTGCTCTTGTCGTTGCGCTGCATCTTGCTTTTTTAGCGCGGGAACGCATTGCTCTGAACGGTTACTGTCTTTTAAGCTTTAGCCAGTGCTACACATACTCAAGGAATAAATGCTTCTCTCATAGTCACCAGAATTGAATGCTTTGGTGTTTTTGCAAAAAAATAAAAATAAATAAATAAATCTTCTGGTGCAGCATGCCCTCAGACCCCCCTACAAATAAGGTTAACTTTAGTCAGATTTATGTGCATACCCTCAAATGAAATCCTGCAGGCGCTCATACTATTGGGCATCGGATGACGAATCGGATAAAAACATCCAATGACCTGGACCGATTATTTCCTGTCAATCAAAAGGGGGCGGTAATTGTGTCGGACCTTTGGCCTAGAACCACTAAATGATCGGTATCGGCAGATGTAGATCTAAATAATCGAATATCGGTATTGGCACACATTTTGTATAACTGCATCTACAATGTGGAATACTTTTAAAACATGAATTGCGTTCATAAAGATGTCTAAATGCGTTTCTGTGACAGTTGAATGTGTAAGTCAATGGATGAGGAGGAAATGCAGATATTATTTTAAACTGTTTGAAGTGGTAGAGGTTTTAGAAAGCAGTTTAAAGTAGAGTAATTAGTAATCTGATTACAATTTTAGAAAAGTAATTGGCACTCTGTAGTGGATTACTTCACTACTTTTGTTGACTAATCAGGATTTTTCGCTGATTATTGAGTGAAACTTTATTTATAAATGAAATAACCATGTGATATTACAACGAATGGATTGACAACGTATCTAACTATAGCGTTTGCAGTATTTTTATGCAAAACCTCGATTAAAAAAAAAATTGTATCAAAACGCAAATCCGAATGAATAAAAAAAATCTAAAAAACGCCCAGACCTATGTGGCAACTTTGGGATAACTTCAATTGATTTATTCAAGATAGATTTTTTAAAAGGGATTTATTCCTTTGTCTTGCCGCAGATCTTCAAGCTAATGAAAATGGACAGCTACACGAGGTTCGTCCGCTCTCCGCTGTACCAGAACTGCATGCTGGCATGTGTGGAGGGCCGTCCTCTGCCAAACATCGGATCCCCGGAGCCCAAGAGCAAAGGTTCCAAAAACAGCGCAACGCCACCTAATAACAGGAAGGTAACGGTTATTTCTTTCAATTTTCTTTGAGACATGAATTACTTTTAAATATTACCTCAAAGTGAGAAAATAGCATTGTAAAAACATGGAGTAGTGTAGTCTGTAATTGGGTGAGAATGTTTTCCAGTCCAAAGTGGGAATGTGATGATGTGTCAATGAGTGATAAATTGTGAACCACATTTAAAAGTGAAAGTTTTAATGTGTTCATTACTCGATAACAGAGTGTTGAGTTGAAAGTACCATCATCAGACAGTAAGAGCAACAGGAAGAAGAGGTTAGAGAAGAGAGGATCATGGGGAGGTACCAGCTGACTAAGCAATAACTTCACTATCTGTCTTGTCTTTTGTGGTGTTTACCACTGAGCTCTGTTTTATGAAGTGAAGATGCATGACAAGTTGCCCAAGGCTTCTGTTTGCATGTGTCTCATCTGTGTTTAGCCACTTGTCAAAGTTTCAAAACCTGTGTGTGTTAATAGTGTCTGCACAAATGCTGTATGAGATCTCTTAGCAGATAACATGCTTCATGAACTGTTGGTAATAATACTGCAAGGTTTCTAATGACGTTTCTGTTGTTTTTCAGCTGACGTGTCGTACCAGCATGCGACAGTGTCTCGTAAAGAGTCCCAGATCTCTGTGAAGTCTAACAACAGTCTGGAGTTAATGTCTGGGTTCGGTCGAACTGAGGTATCTTCAACAAACTAAACTGTTGAAATTTCCTCATTCTAACTTACTAAACGTAGATGCTTTAATGGAAAAGCGTTACTTCTATTTATATTTCTTTCATGCGCAGAAGCCAAGATGAGTTTTAATCACTGTATGAATTGATATGAATGCCAGAGGAGGGTGACGGCATAAAGACGTTAGTAAACTGACCAGTCAAAATAGATATTCAAATGAGTTCATAACCACTCATTATCAGAGGGAACCAATCAAGCCAATCAGTTATGCGTCATCAAACCTGCTTGTCGTTAATGCGACAGGTGAAAAGAAACTTTCAAAATTTGCCAAAATATCAATGAAATAAGTCAATGGAAGATCAAAAACGTGAAAAACTGAACGAGAGGATCATGTGTAAATTACCAGCAAAAAACATATCATAAAACATTATATTTAAACCCTTAATTGCAATATTTCATTGGTTTGATCTTTCAATACTGATTTACATATTTGCCTCCCTGGAAAGTCTCCTCTCCACTGAACATAAATCACTTTAATTTAGATTCTGTAAGGTAGAAGATTTTGACTTGAAACACAAACATGTGTTCACAATCTGTTTTACTTTCGTATTGTGACTGAGTGAAACATGATATTCAACATGGCTCTGTGACATCAGCCAAAATGGAAAGTCATTGCACAGGCTGACCAAGTTAATACATTTTGATGATATATTATGAAGGGGAAATAAATTAAATAAATACATTTTGAAAATAAAATAAAAAAATACTTGGCACACCTAAGGCTGACGTAATCTACAAAACAAAGTTTAAATGGAGTCTGAATTCATTATTGTTCTACACACTTTTCTACATTTAAGTATATAGGATTTCATGATAGGGCTGCACAATTAGCGAAAAAATTTTTGCGACAGAGCTTTGCAACTGTTGTAATCAAAGACATGTCCAATGTGCACATAAATGCGATGATGAATATGAGTGTTTAGATTAGTCTAGGCCCAGACACAATTGGACTATTTTTTGGCATTTTCGGTACTGATTTTGTTGGACAATCAAAATTTGTATTTTGCAGAAAGGATTTATCCCTTATGTTGCGTTACGGTCATTTTGACCAGGACAACTTTTTTTTTAACTTAATCCAGTTGGAATAAAATTCCTTGACATTGTTCAAATATGCTATCTAAAAAACACCTGTTTTTTTATTTATTTCACTTTGTTACACTTGTTGTGTTCCTGGTCAAAAAAGACCGGCCATTGGAATTTAATGGATTAGACTACAAAATATAGAAATATTACATTTTTGGAGCATCCCAATCCTTTAGATGAGCAAAGTCCTCGGACATGTGCACACACACACACACACACACTCTCATACACACACACACAATGTGTGTTGAGCGCCCTTTTGTGCGACGTCTTTCCATGTACACTCTTTGAGGAATACGCATTGTATAGTCCAGATTTTAAGCTTTTAAATGACACCTTTTTTGTTTAGATCAAGCAGGTGGTTATTAATTTATGTAATTATTATTATTTATTTATTTTCCGCAGGGAGTGCCTTCCACTGGCCCGTTATAAGCTCAATTCAAGTAATCCTTTTATCAATAAAAAAGTATATTTTTAAAAATAAGTTAAAAAAAGAAGTACAAAACCTGTTATAATTACAAAAAAAAAAAAAAAAAAAGTTGTTAAAAAGATCTAATGCAGGGGTTCTCACCGGGGGCGTTCAAAGGATGCCAGGGGGCACTGAAAGCAAATTAGTAGTAAGGGGGGCATTAGGTTAAAAATAGGGGGCGTTTATCAGTCATAATAATCAAATCTAGCGTCAAGTTCCTCTTTGCATTGAAACGTTTATTTAAACTTGGAGTATTTCAGTTGGTTCTCAGTTATACGGGTTGGTATGCATTTGTTCATCTGATTTTGAAGTCTAGCGACACATCTGAAGTATCTGGTTTAGCAGCATCAGATACACAGGTGGAGGCACAACCTCGGCTAATGCACCTGTATGGCTCTGTAGATGGATACGGCTCAATGGACAGAGCAGCACGAGCGCAAAGCTCTTAAAGCTCGAGCTCTTAAATCAGTCAGAAGCATGGCATGAGAAGCGGAAACCATTTGAATTCAGCACAGAATTCTACATCACTACCCTTGAATTTACTATAATAACACTAACTGTACTACTGTAGTAGGGGAGCGTTCATCAAAAAAAGGTTGAGAACCACTGATCTAATGCAATATCTTGTGATAATATATGCAATATGAAAGATTTATAAACAGTCTTAATGGGCCGGTCATTTTTGACCGGGAACACAAAATGTGTTAGCACAAAATGAACACAGCACAAGGATTAAATGTGGACAAATGTGTTAAACTTGTGTTCAGAGTGGCTGTTGAAGGCATTTATGTCTGGGCAATGTGCAAAAAATATTTTCACAATATTTTCATACAAAAAATATCACAATATCCAATTACGTTGTCAACCCCCGTGCCCCCACTTCCAAAGGAACGGTAATCATTTTTGCTTTATCGAAAAACTTAAACCTAAGATATTTCTAAATTCAAATTGCACTTCAAACACACTCCTCAAATCCAAACATTTAGCATCTCCAACTTCCTCCACCGGCCCCATAACCTCTAGAAAGTTCAACACAACCCACATAATTTCTGCTTTCATAAAACAGCTACAACAGTTTGTTACTTCTCTTAGTCTGTCCTTAAATGAATAAAAAACACCAGTTTTCATATTAGGTGTAAGCCTAATGAATTCCCATGTGTTAATGCAATTAATGCTGCCTAATAATTTCCACTGTGTTCTTATCGAATTTGTGTTTGCATTGCGTTTCGTTAATGCAATTAATGCTGCCTGAAATAGAACTCAACTTTAGGTTCAAGGTGAATGTTTTATTTATTTTCATATAACTTTTAAATGATTTAATATACAATTTTTATATGCAGTTGCCCTTTTTTAATGTATGTTCAAATAATTGAATAATACCGATTATAATATGAAGGGAAATAATCGACAATTATAATATGACAATTTGGCCTAATTGCGCAGCCCTGTTCACGACTAGCTTGCAGTGCCTTGTTTTAGATCTTCATCTTGATTGTCTTTCTCATTCAGAATGGCCGCTGCAGTGTTGCCGTCTCTGATCCAGAGGTTTTGAGTTCCGGTTCCCCTACAGCAGATAAATACTGCTGCGTTTACCTGCCGGACGGTACCGCCAGTCTGGCCCCAGCCAAACCTGGTCTGACCCTCAGAGACATGCTCAGCAGCCTGTGTGAGAAGAGAGGGTTCCCTCTGAAAGACGTCGTTATCTACCTTAATGGGAAAGACAAGGTCAGCTTCTTCAACACAACAGCCTACCACAATGACAATGATTCTCATGCATCTGAAAGCCTCTGCACATTTTTTTTTTTTTTTTGCTTAACCAATGACTTATCTGTGGCCAGTGTTGTGACTCTTCATAACAGAGCTGAGAGAGTTTCGTTTGTGTAAGATCTTTATCGTTTTTGTGTTGGCCAACATTTACAAAACTTTCACAACATGAAAAGAGCCATTTTCTAAACTTCTCTTGCATTTTTTCCCCATTAAGTCTACTAATGATGTCAGGTTTCTTATTCATATTGATCATTTTTCATGATAATTTTCTACCCTCTCTCTGACCCTTTAACGGGCTGTAAATTACTTTTGTTATCATTCGTTAGCCTACTTAAGTGTTGATGTGTAAATGTAGGCGGTTCATGAAAATCATGATGATTTTCTGAATGAACTGTTTTTGCAGTTTAATAATAAATGGTGTTAGTGTGCCAGAGAGGGCACTTTGGGTTGTGAATGCTAGAGGATGTCTGCACAGAACTCTCTGTTTCAAATGAGCATGAAAATCTTTTTCAATTCATCATTAATCTAAAAAACATAATATATATATATATATATATATATATATATATATATATATATATATATATATATAAAACAATAAAAGAGTGTGGCATTCGAGGCTGTTTTGTGTCCCCTGGGCTTTCTAAAGTTGAGTACCTCTGGTCTAGGGGTTTCTTGGCACTGTTATTTTTTAATAGTTCATACTTAATACTTGCAATAATTAATATCATGTTGTAATTTGTTGTCTGCAGCCTCTTACTCTGGATCACGACTGTTCTATGTTTGGAGATCAGCAGCTCACTTTGGAACTCAGAATTACGTTTGCGTGAGTTACGCACACAATTCATCAAAGGCTATAGTCTAAAACTTGTAAAGAGATTTTTACTATTTTAAAAAGTTTACATTTATTCCAGACTTATTGAGAAATCTGTTCACACCCACTCAAAAGAGTCTAGAGTCATGTTAATAAGAGTATGTGTGTGTGTGTGTGTGTGTGTGTGTGTGTGTGTGTGTGTGTGTGGGCGGGTTTGGGTGGTTTACGAGGACATGTTTTTAGCATACAAACTGGTAATTACAAGGGTATTATGCTATAAATTTCGGTGTCCCCATAATTCAAATCGCTTAAAAAACATACTAAACGATGTTTTATTGAAAATGTAAAAATGCAGAAAGTGTTTTGTGAGGGTTAGGTTTAGGGGTAGGGTTAGGGTTAGGGGATAGAATCTATAGTTCATACAGTATAAAAATCATTATGTCTATGGAGAGTCCTCATAATGATAGCTGCACTAACATGTGTATGTGTGTGTGTGTGCGCAGGCTGGAGATTGTGTTTTCAGGACGGACGATAGGAATTGTCACAAAGTCGAGTAAGAATCTGGGCGATGCGATTTCTGCCGTCCTACAGAAACATCAACTGCGGCCTCAGGATGTGTTGGTTACTCATGTGTGTAAACAGGGTCAAACTCGCAAAATGATGTTTGATGTGGTGGTCAAGTTGGACACATTTGGTAATTAAAATGAAAAGCTGAGACTTTTTCTTGCTGCATTTTCTCATTCCAGAGTGGCTCAAACGAACCTCTGAAAATGAGCACAAATGTGTTCCGTCTGGCCAGCAAAACAGTGTGCTTGGATCGAGTTAAAGGTGTGTCTTTATCAGTTTCATTCATTTAGTATTTCATTTTTTTTTCTATGTACAATTCAGTTTAGACACACTCGACTGAATTTGTTTGTCATGATCTTTCAAACCTTTTGATCTAAAGGCGTATACTTACATACTTGAAATTAGCTTTGTATGCAAATATAATTTGTGCCACATTTTCTGGTCAATATGTAATTCACATATTTTGCATCTCTCTGCAAGAGTCAGATCTATGTATCTGGTTTTTAGTAATGCAGACCATTCACTGTCTCTCTCCATCTTTTTCTCCCCATGTCAGTTTGTGTTTAGCTTGTTGTACTTTAAAAGTCTCTGTGAATAAAATCTCCACCTCAGGGGTCATCACAGGATCTTAAAGTCTGTTTTAAAGCTCTTTTTCTCCCTGTAGCTTTTCAGATGGAGCTCAGACGATTGGAGAGGCCCACCACATTACACCTTAAAAATAGGATTATGGGGGAGGTGTCAACTGACATGATGTACAGCTCCTCTCTATCGAATGATCTCATTTCCTCACTCATCAGAGGTCTTGATGTGTGTGTGTATGTGTGTGTGTGTGTGTGTGTTTCAGTTGGTTTGGAGACTCAAGACGCTTCACCAGCATCCAGAGCTAGTCCCAGACCCAGAAAACACCAAGAGATGGATGGTAATGCTGATGCCTCATGATATAGATTTAATTCCCTGTTTTGGAATTAAATCTATAAAAATAAATCTAGTTATTTCACACCCTTTCATTGTAACGGAGTTGGGAACTACAAAATAAGCAGGCATATTTGAGTGCAAATCACTTGTCACCACGCAATGTCCTATTTTTGTAGTAGTTTACAATGGGCTCTATTTTCATAAGCCTGCAAAATGCAGCGGTAGGCACATAGACCGCACGCTACTTATCCAATTTTCATGAGCACGCTTATACTAAGTGCAATTTCCGTGCCAACGCAAGGAACAAATTAGTTCTTTTTAGAAGAACCTCCGAATTAAATTGAACTTGATCCAGCCCATTAGCGCTTTGCGCGCAAGATTTCATCAAACCCAATTGTGCCCACACTTATCGTATGCTTGCACGAAATACCAAAACTTCATGGCTTCGCCCATTGACTTTGCACTTATGATTTATAGCATAGCGCTAGCTTTAGCACTCTTAAAATAGGGCCCTATTTGTTGAATGGCACCTTTTAGATTTTAGGCATTTTTAAAAAAAGAGTTTGCTGTATTTACACTGCACCATATACATTCTCTGTATGCACAGAATCCATGGATGATCAACGTTATTTGCCTAAATGTGCAGTATACAACATATCATAGTTCACTGGGTCTTGTATCCCACAGCTTTTAATTTCCAGCAAGATAACAATGTAACAACTTGAAACAAAATCAGCAGTGATTTGTAAAAAAATTTGGACTGCTAAAAGTTAAGACATTTTTACACAAATCTGGATTAAAAAGGCTAAATAAAACTTCTGTAATGAGAACTGTACGCCAACGTAGTGAGGTCATGTGACAACAGTTTAAAACATTTACTGCTGCTTGTAGAGTGCAACAGTCTGGTTCCAAAAAAAATAAAAATAAAAAATCCCATTGATTTTTCCTATAGGCAATTGATTTTATTTTATTTTTTATTTTAAATTAAATTATTTTATTTTAATTCATAAACCTTTAAAAACTGATCTACCGTGTGCTCCAGGGTTGTTAATCAATGGCATCTGCTTCTGCTGAAGCCATCAGTACAAACTATTTCAATGTATTTTAGAAAATAATTTTTAATAGCAGAATTCCTGCTGAAGAACTACACTTCCCATGATCCTAAAGAGAGATCCACCAATCAGAGAATCGCATCAAACAAAGCGTGCCAGCAGCGACCGCCCACTTAATGACACACTGTGAATGGAATCGACACTCTCAACACTCACAAGCTACTTGTATTTTATATATATTATACACAGTATACTTTATATATATATATATATATATATATATATATATATATATATATATATATATATATATATATATATATAGTACATTTGACAACTTTAAATCAATAGTTTTTTTTTATTTTTATATGATTACGTCATTCGCAATGCTTAATGGTATTGTAGTTAATTTCTTCATTGACATTAAGCACACAGTCTTTTACCTTTTGCATTTTGTCCACTTTTCAAATACTTTGAAGGCCTGAGGTGTCTGCTGAGGAGCAGTGTAGTTTTTTATCTGATCGGTCAGATCATGTAAAACAATTATGCCCCCTTCATTACAGATGGGTTTGTTTCTTTGGGTGGTAATTCTCAGCTGGTATCTGTGAAAATACTCCGTGACACTGGAGCATCTGAGTCATTTATTCTTGAGCCTGTTTTGCCTTTTTCTTCAGAATCGAGCACGGTGAGTTGTGTTTTGATTCGAGGAATTGGATTACAAACGTTTTCCGCTCCGCTGCATAAAATGTAATTGAAGTCAGAACTTGTGCAGGGAGAGATTACAATTGCTGTGCGTCGTTCGTTGCCCATAGAAGGAGTACACTTGATTTTGGGAAATAATTTAGCTGGGGGTCGAGTGTGGCCTAATGTTCCACCGCCCATAGTTTAAACTGCGCTCTCTGCTCCTTCTGAAACTGACAAATGTGTTCAAGACTTTCCCAACGTGTTTACAGCTTGTGCAGTAACCAGGAGTCATGCGTCTGATATATTGGGTGAGACAAAGTCTGTAAGTTCCAAGTTGAATGCGTTTTGTTTGCCTGACCTTCCTCTTCCTTTAATTCATAGTGACTTCGTTTCGGCACAACAGGAAGATGCGGATTTGGCTGAGCTGTTCACTAGAGCTCTGCCTATTGATGAAGTGCAAAATGCAGAATCTGGTTATTTCGTGCAGGACGGTTTGCTGCTGCGAAATTGGTCAACATCTCTTAATTGTACAGGAGCCAAACCAACATTTCAAATCATTGTACTTGGTTGGTACTGAAGACAGTACATGGTGACGTAGCTGGGATTAAAAAACCTATGAAAGATTGTTGCGACACTTTCACTGGCCTCGCTTAAAAAAAGATGTTGTCAGTTTTGTGAAGACCTGTCACACCTGTCAGTTGATAAGGAAGTCAAATAAGACCATTAAGCCAGAACCCCTGTATCCAATTCCAGTTGTGGGCAGCCCTTTCGAACATTTGATTGTTGATTGTTTTGGCCCACTGCCTCCGTCAAAATCTGGCTGCAAGTTCATTCTAACGATGATGTGTCAAACTACTCGTTATCCTGCTGCTTATTCACTGAGACTGATTACAACTAAGTTGATTGTTAAGGCACTGTTACAATTTATTTTAATCTTTGGCATCCCAAAGGTCATTCAGAATGACTGGGGTACCAATTTTACATCGAAAATGTTTGCGGAGGTGTTGAAACACCAGAGTAGCACTTATCAAGCCCAGAGCCAAGGAGCTCTTGAGCGTTGCCATCAAACTTTAAAAGGTCATATCTAGAAGGGAGGGGTTACTATGTGAACACAGGCAACTATGAATCTGAGTGGACATCCATGACGTGTGGAGTCCAAGGCTCAGTTCTTGCACCACTCCTGTTCAACCTGTATATGCTCCCACTAGGCCAAATTTTGAAAAAGAACCAAATTGCTTACCACAGATATGCAGACGACACCCAGATCTATCTAGCCCTATCACCGAGTGACTACAGCCCCATAGACACTCTGTGCTAGTGCACTGATGGAATTAACAGTTGGAAGTGCCAAAACATCCTTCAGTTAAACAACGACAAGACAGATGTCATTGTATTTGGCAACAAAGGTGAACACATACTTTGACTCCAAGGGTCTCAAGACAAAAAATCAAGTAAGGAATCTTGGTGTCATTTTGGAGTCAGACCTTAGTTTCAGTAGTCACATCAAAGCAATAACTAAATCAGCCTACTATCATCTAAAACATATAGCAAGAATTAGATGTTTTGTACCCAGTCAAGACTTAGAGAAACTTGTTCATGCATTCATATCCAGTAGGGTGGACTTCTGCAATGGACTCCTCACCGGCCTTCCCAAAAATACCATTAGACACCTGCAGCTCATTCAGAATGCCGCTGCCAGGATTCTCACCTGAACCGAAAAATCAGAGCATATTACTCCAGTCCTCAGATCTTTATACTGGCTTCCAGTTACATTTAGAATTGATTTTAATGTACCATTATTCGTTTATATATCGCTCAATAGCCTAGGACCTAAATAAAATTCAGACATGCTTGTTGAATATAAACCTAACAGACCTCTTAGATCATTAGGATCAAGTCAGTTAGACATACAGAGGGCTCACTCAACACAAGGTGAGACAGCATTTAGCTATTATGCCACCCACAGCTGGAACAAGCTTCCAGAAGAGGTTAGATGTGCCCCAACAGTAGCCACATTCAAATCCAGACTGAAAACACTTCTGTTTAGCTGTGCATATACAGTACTGACTGAGCACTGTGCTGCATTTACTGGTTGCACTGCATCATTTTATTTCTGTATTCCTTTTATTTTTTATTCATTTTAATAATTTTTACTTATTTTTTAAATACATTTTATTACTTTTTATTCTCATTTCTTGTTCTTAATTGGTTTAAAAATTTATTTTATCTTGTATTTTCTTTATCATTTATATTTAAAGCACTTTGAATTGCCATTGTGTTTGAAATGTGCTATATCAATAAACTTGCCTTGCCTTGCCTAATATTGTGTTGAACTTGATAAAGATTGGGAGGAGGGTCTTCCATGTCTGCTTGGGAGGTTACTTAAGAGAGTACCGGTTTTAGTCCAAATGATTTAGTTTTTGGACATAAAGTCTGAGGGCCATTATCCTTTCTTAAAAGATGGATTGAATAATTCAGACCCTCCAGTGAATTTGATTATGTGCATTGGTATTCACTGCAGACTTCTTCTGGCATGCACCAGCAGCCATATCACCCTGTAGCTCAAGACTGGTTGCCCATTGAAGCTAAGCAGGGTTGAGCCTGGTCAGTACCTGGATGGGAGACCTCCTGGGGTAAACTAAGGTGGCTGTTGGAAGAGGTATTAGGGAGGCCTGCAGGGGGTGCTCACCCTGTGGTCTGTGTGGGTCCTAATGCCCCAGTATAGTGACTAGGACACTATACTGTAAAAAGGCACTGTCCTTTGGATGAGATGTTGAACTGAGGTCCTGACTCTCTGTGGTCATTAAAAATCCTAGAGCACTTCTCATAAACAGTAGGAGTGTGACCTGGCATTCTGGCTAAATTCCCCCCATTGGCCCTTCTCATTCATGACTTCCTAATAATCCCCATCCACTCACTGGCTCTATAACTCTACTCTCTCCACCAATAGCTGGTGTGTGGTGAGTGCACTATGGCTGCTGTTGCATTGTTGCAAAAAGAGGCTTTAGCTCTTAACTGGGCATTACAGAATTTTGAAGTGTATGTGGGTGGAGGGTTGTTTCCAGTGGTGGTCTATTTAGATCACAACCCCCTCACCTTTTTGCACACGTTACAGAACCCCAATCATATACGGCTACTTTATTTTTGCAGCCGTATAACTTACAGATTCGTCATATTCGGGGTGCGGATAATTTGTTGGCGGACACTTTGTCGCACTCTCCAATTGAGCAGGAGTAATGTGTCTATGCTTGCTCTGCTCTTTTTCATTCTCCATGTCCCTATTTTCCTTAAATGTTGCTTTTCAAGAACTTAGGATGTGGAGCTGGAGCAGTGCTGGATACAATAACTTAAACAGTTTTGATATATTTACATTTATGCATTTGGCAGACACTTTTATCCAAAGCAACTTACAGTGCCCTGATTATAGGGACAATCCCCCTGGAGCAACCTGGAGTTAAGTGCCTTGCTCAAGGACACAATGGTGGTGGCTGTGGGGATCAAATCAACAACCTTCCGCTTATCAGTTCAGTGCTTTAGTCCACTACACCACCATTTTATTTGGGGAGTGGCTGTAAGAATGGTCTTGGGGGAAGTGTCAAAATTTGTGTCTAGTGGTGCTAGTTTCATGTCTCTCGTATCACTCTGCAGGCTCTTTCTTTTCACACAATAAATAGAATTAAACTCAAATCAATATTTCACATCTGTTTATTTATTCATTTGTTAAGTAGCTTTGTAACAAGCATGATCATGGAAAGTCAGTCAGTCATTATCGCAAAATACACCCTGACATGTATTGTTTCACCCTGTAGGGATTTATTTCCTGATGCATACTGTTTCACATACTACTTTTATGGTCTCTTGTCTCTCAGGTCTTGTAGAGATGCTGAATCGCGCTCAGTGCAGTCGAGCCGATGACCAGCGCGGGTTACTTACCAAAGAGCAGCTCGCACTGCCGAAGTTCCTGCAGCTGCCAGCCAGTTACGGAGAGCAGACGTCCTGTGACCCCTCACAGGGAGAACATTGTGCCTTTTGACTCCTGAGACCCTGTTCGGTGTGAACTGAAACCGAGCACTAAAGACTCGTATAAACAGATGTCAAGCTAGAGGTGTGAAACTCTGATTAGATTACTGCACTCCGTATGTGTTTGTGTGCGTGCGTGATGAGATTATATGTTCTTAATCTGTGGTTAAAGGGACATCTGTGTATATTTTGTATATTACAACATACACAGACACTCTAAATGCTGGTTCTTAGAATAAGCACTTGTCCAAAAATTCAAAACTAAAGAGAATAAAAAAATAATAATAAAAAAAAAAACAGCGATTACCTGCAAAAAAACATGTTGTATTTATTTTCATATCAGATTGTATTGTGTACAATATCAAATGTGCTCTTCAACATATTTGGTATGGGAACATATTTTGACTTTATATTGAGTATGTACTTTGTTCACTTTGAGTTAGTTTCTGATTAAAAAGGATTCATGTGAGTTGCCGTGGAGAATTGCTGTGTGGTGCATGAAACTGTCTTGCACTTTGTGTGGTTAAACATTCTGATATGAAATGAATCAGCAAGATCATGTTTAGTTATCAAAGGAAGTACTAGTTCACTCAAAAATGAAAATTCTCATCATTTACTCACCCTCATGTTGTTTCAAACCCATATAGCTTGCTTGCTTCTATGGAACACAAAAGGGAATGTTTTTTTGTTCTTTTTGAAGGGACTGCCAAGCTCCAAAAAGGATAACAAAAAAAGGATCATAAAAATAGTCCTTATGACTTGTGCTTTATATTTCAAGTCTTTAGAAGCCATATGATAGGTTCATGCAAAGGAACAGACCAAAATTAAAGTTGTTATTCACTGAAAAATCCTGCCTTCCACTGTAACTCTCAAATGTCATTCGAGCATTCGTGTATTTAAACTTGACACGTCACATTCTTTCACAATACATGTCAGAACCAATGCTGTTTGGTATCATTAACATCAAACCTGACGCAACATGTCGTGGCACACCATATTTGAACATGCACAAGCACAAATGAGTTTTGAGAACTACAGTGGTGGGATTTTCAGCAAATAATTACTTACATTTTGGTCTATTCCTGACACAAACATATCATATGAGGGGGGCCTGGGTAGCTCAGTGGTAAAATATGCTGGCTACCACCCCTGGAGTTCACTAGCTCACTAGTTCGAATCCCAGGGCGTGCTGAGTGACTCTAGCCAGGTCTCCTAAGCAACCAAATTGGCCCAGTTGCTAGGGAGGGTAGAGTCACATGGGGTAACCTCCTCATGGTCACTATAATGTGGGGCATTCTCGGTGGGGTGTGTGGTTGAGCGTGGTTGCCGCGGTGGATGACGTGAAGCCTCCACACATGCTATGTCTCCGTGGCAACGCACTCAACAAGCCACGTGATAAGATGTGCAGGTTGACAGTCTCAGACGCCGAGGCAACTGAGATTCATCCTCCGCCACCCAGACTGCATGCGAATCACTACATGACCACAAGGACTTAAAAGCACATTGGGAATTGGGCATTCCAAATTGGGAGAAAAAAAAAATTATCGTATGGCTTCAGGAGCATTAGTACATCAGTCATGTGGACTACATTTATAGTGCTTTTTGTCATTTTTGAAGTTTGACACCCCATGGTCACTGTATGCTTTCATTGCATGGAAATGAGCAGCATGAACAGTTTAAAAAAAAAAAAAAAACAATTCCACGATTAAAGTCAAACAGGTTTGGAACATAAGGGTGAGTAAATGATGCTAGTTTTTTTTTTTTTGGTGAACCATCCCTTTAAATGTTTTTTTCTCCTCTTAATGGTGAATGATATTTCCTCTCTGATTGCTTCAGCTTTGAGTGTGTGTAAAAATGGTTAGTCAGGGCAACCTTGTTGAAAGCATTGCTATCACTGTTCCCTTCATTAGACATTTATTAAATATCTAATGTCAGGTCTAGAGAACATTCTAGTAATGTGCACTGCCATCCTTATTAGTCAGTGTATTTTCTCACAGTTGACTTACTCCATGCAGCACTTCTTAAACTGTTTACAGAATTGCATTATAGCTGTGAATGAGTGTGTGTGTCTGGGTCAGTGTGTGTTTATTCCAAGTTCAAGATGTTAATTATAGATGTTTATGATTCAATTTGCACTAGTTAAAATGGTAATTCTACATCAGGAATGACTACTAGTGAACGAAGTGAAATATGCAGGGCCAAATTACAAAAAATTAAATAATTAATTAAATGCATAATGAAATTGTTAAACTATAAAATTATGTAATTAATCATTAAATCACTAAATAAATCACTAAATGTCTCTTGTATTTCATTTCAGCATGAGCTTCTTGTCTTTTCATTTCATGGTGTTACGACCCCCTGTGCTCCTGCAGGCTGGGTGCTGTTGGGAATGATGGGAGGCAGGGATGTAGCTAGTGGGGTGAAAGGTGGGGCCCAAAGGTCCAGGGGGCCCCACAACAAATTCTAAACTGTATTTTTTAACAGGAAAGCGACCCTGATGGGAGGGGTATAGAATTGCCTTATTGCCTACACTTCAAAAGGTGTGAGCATAAAAAGAGATGATTTTCCCCCTCTCGCTCTCTTTCTCTCTCTCTCTCTCTCTCTTTACATGCATTTTTCAATCAGGCATGATCATACACACGCACACCTATATGGAGCTCCACACTCACTCCTTAATGTAAACCCTAAACGCATTCAGTAAAATGTATTTCTGAGTTTGAACTCTCCTGTCACTATATTATGGTCTATCTATCATGAGCCGTGCTGTAACAATGGTTATTGTTATATATGATTATGTCAACAAACCCAAAAAAGGCTAAAAATGACTATTTAAACAACTTTACAGCTTAAATAATGCATGAGTTTTATTAGAAGAATTAATGTAAGTGCTTTTATAAAATTATAATTGTTGCTATCGGGCACTTCTTACTTGTAAAAATGATCATTTTTACTCAATAATTACATTAATGTCCATTCCTGTTATCAACAATTGAATTACAACTAGTAGAAATGATTGTTTTTGATATCTGTAACTTGGTATTCACCAGTGGCAATGTTAATTTCAGAAATCTGTAATGTGATTAATGTGATACATTACATTTCCAGATACTGTATCTGAAATACAAAATGTAACATGTTGAAATACATTAATAGACAATAATTGACATTTTATGCATTTAATTTGACATTAAATGTCAAAAGGGCTTGTGATAGGGTGTGTGCGCTTGTCTGTGAAATTATGAATGGGCTGTGAGTGTGCGTGCGTGTTTTGTGTGAAAGAGAGAAAGGGAGGGATGGAGAGACTGTGCTTTGTGAAACGAGGAATCGCTCACAGCTCTCCTTTTCTGACAGGCAGAAAGAGGGTAAGCATCCTTATTCTGTACACTTTTATATGATCTCTGCATTATTAGTCTGTTTCACTCTATGTCTGTGTGTTTGCATATTTGAATAAGGATTTTTGTGTGTTGTTTAATGAATGCTTTAAAGCTACTGTATGCCGTAAAGCTACATTTAGCATATATTGCAACTGCGTCTGTCTATATTGAACATCAGCATGTGTGTGTGTGTGTGTGTGTATGTGTGTGTGTCATACATCATCTATGACTTGTGTATTTGTATGCAACCGCTGTCTCAGAATCATTGAAGGGTGAATAGACCAAACTACACCCTGATCTGAGTAATTCAGTTAAAGGGATAGTTTGCTCTTCAAAAGGAAAATAGTGTTACTCACCCTCATGTTGTTCCAAACCTGTATGTTTTTTCTTTTTTAAAACTGTGAAAGGAGATGTTAGACAGAATGTTGATGATGCTCTTTTCCATACAATAAATGTGAATGGTGACCAATGGCTGGGCATAACACATCTTTTTTCTCGTATAATGCTTATGCATGGTTTAAGGCTTTGAATGTAGTGAACGAATCATATGTACTTCTTTTATGGTGGTTTTATGGTGCTTTTTGTCATTTTTGGAGCTTGAACGCTCCTGGTCACCATTCACTTTCATTGTATGAAAAAGAGCAGCATCAGCATTCTGCTATTCTTCCTTCAGTGTTGCACATACCAGCTTGGAATGACATGAGGGTAAGTAAATGATATCCGAAATTTCATTTTTGAGTGAGCTTTACTTGTAGGTAACACTTGGACTGGAATTGTGTTCAGATTCTTTTGTCTTCATATGTGACAATGCAAATACATTCATGAGAGGTAAAGAGGAAGTACAGTATGTTTTACCTCTGACAATGTCTGTGGATAGGAACAATTCTATTTCTGTCCTTCCAGACAAATGCTTTCCATTTTAATTTATTTCTAAGAACTGAAAGTGTTGTGTATAATTAAATATGAACAACAGGTCTGACTCACCATTTGAGGCAAAAATATCTTCACAGCTTGAGAATATGATTGACATCACGGGCACTGATATTAGCCTTAATTTGTATTTCATGGTGGCTTAAAATGTATTCTTCCTCTCATTTGTGTCTGATGTCGCAGTTAAGATACTTTACAAAAAAAAAGAACTGTGGTGGTTCAGTGATGGTAATACCATGGTACTATTTGATTGCCATATTCATGTACAACCCCAATTCCAAAAAAGTTGGGACAGTATGAAAAATTCTAATAAAAACTAAAAGGAGTGATTTGTAAATTATATTCGCCCTTTGTTATATTGAAAGCACTACAACTACACATTATATGATGTTTTACCTTGTGAATTTCATAGTTAAAAAAAATAAAAATACAAAATAAATGTAAAGACATTTTAAATCAGATGATTGCAACACCCTCCAAAAAAGTTGAGACAGGGGCAATTTAAGACTAATAACAATTTGACGATTTAAAATGTTATTATTGACGTGGTATTATTTTATAATTATATCAATTTTTTTTGTAAGGATTATGACATTTTTATGACATGTTTAAGCTTTTTCAGCATAATGCCTTACAAAGGAATATTTCACCAAACAAATAAAGAAAAATGCTGTCATTATATACTCACCCTAATGTTGTTCTAAACCCATATGACAAAAGATGTTAGGTGGAATTTTAGCCTCAGGGTTATTCCATGTCAAATCAACCAATTTTATAAAAATTCCCACATGAAATGTTTGATTTTGTTAATACGATTTCTGAAGAAAGATAAATGTAAAGGATGGTAAAAGCCAAAATATTAAATGTCATGGATCAGTATTTTCTGAGTAATTCATTAAAATGTTCACCTTTGATAATGGAGCAAAATAACAGGTGAAAAAAAAGCGTCATTGTATTTCCACTCAGATATGCATGTTTATCTCTAAAATCAGTGCACTTCAGCACCCCTTGTTGTGATATATGCCAATGGTGTGTCCAAAAATGTAAAAAAAATATAATCAAATTGGGATGGTCCCAAATGCCTCCCACTTACTGAAGAGCCACATGTGACGCTTTATTCATAATAAATAGAATACTGTTGTAACATTGTTGGCTGCTGACAATGGATGAAGATGACGTGAAGATGACGTGAAGATGAAGAACCCAAATGCAGTTTATTAACAAACGTGAACCAAAACATGGACTACGGCTTGACTACGGCTTGACTACGGCTTGACTACGGCTTGACTACGGCTTGACTACGGCTTGACTACGGCTTGACTACGGCTTGACTACGGCTTGACTACGGCTTGACTACGGCTTGACTACGGCTTACCAAACACATACCATCACATACAATACTTGACCACTAGACAATGAAAACATGAGGGCTTAAATACAAGACATGGGAGAACATAAACCAATGAACAAACAGAACTCATAACAAGCTAATTAAACAATAAACCAATGAAAACATGACACATGAACATGGAGGGAAAACAGAAATCACATGACTAGGGAAACAGGAACACATGACATGAAACAGGAACTAGAATTTCAAAATAAAAGACATGAATCAACAAAATACACCTGACAATTGTTTAACTATCGAATTTTGAGATTTTCACATTATTGGTTTTATGTGAATAAATAAAGGTACATTTCTACATTATTTGTACTTCAGACCTTTGTTTTGTTGGACAAGAAAAAACTAGCTACATGTGACCCACATGTGGTTTACGACCATTGAAAATTGGTAAAATTGAATAATATTTTAATGGAACCACATTGGGTGCCCCATATCTTTGGGATTTAAGCATATATGGGGCCTTGCAAATTAAGACACAAAAATACAAATTTGTTCTGAAAAAGAGGATATTAAGATATCTGTAATGGTTCTAGGATTACAGGCAATCCAACTTTGAAAAAAATAAAATAAAAAAAAAATAATAATAATAATTTGGACTCGCACCACTTGGCATATAATTCAACAAGGGGTGCTGAAGTCAACTGATCTGTGTAATAGACCAACCTCTCTGTGTGTAAAAATGAAGCAATGACACTGCCCACTTTCTTTATTTTTCTTTCATTTTTTCCTGTAGTTTTGCTCCAAAATAAGGCAAAAATTGTCTTTTTGACAAATAATGGATTACTACAAAATAATGGATTACTCAATAGTAATCAATCAATATTAAAGGGAAGGTTCACCCAAAAATGAAAATTCTCTCATCATTTACTCACCCTCACACCGTTCATTTAGAAGAATGTCTCAGCTCTGTAGGTCCATACCATGCAAGTGAATGATGGTCCGACATTTGTAGTTCCAAAAATCACATAAAGGAAACATAGAATTAATCCATAAGACTCCAGTGGTTTAATCCATGTCTTCTGAAGTGATATGATAGGTGTGGGTGAGAAACAGATGGATATTTAAGTCCTTTTTACTATAAATCTCCACTTTAACTTTAACTTTCAGATGTGTGAAAGTAAAACTAAACAGGCACCACGTGTGACTTTCAGATGTAAAAGTGAAAGCTGAGATTTATTGGAAAAAAAAGGACTTACATTTTGTTCTGTTTCTTATCAACACCTATTATAAAGCTTCTGAAGATGTGGATTTAACCACTGGAGTTTAATGTATTACTTCTATGTTTCCTTTATGTGATTTTTGGAGCTACAAAGGTCTGATCACCATTCACTTACATTGTATGGACCTACAAAGCTGAGATATTCTTCTAAAAATCTTCATTTGTGTTCTGCAGAAGAAAGAAAGTCACACACATCTGGGATGGCATGAGGGTGAGTAAATGATGAGAGAATTTTCATTTTTGGATGAACTATCCCTTTAAAGATGAATCCATGGCATTTAATGGTTTGGATTATTTATATTTTTCTTTCACTAGTAAAAAAAAGAAAAAAAAAAAATCTGGACCTCTGGTTGTATTGGAACGAACCCTCTGTCAACATTCACTTACATTGTCTCTTTTTTTAAGGGTGTGTAAGTAGTATTTTACCCCATCTTCAAAGAGATTAACATTTTTAAATGTTAACTAAGTTGCTTGACCTTACTGAGTGTGACAATAGTCTCTAAATCTCTCTTTCTCTCAGATTAAGTACTCACAATTAAATTACAGAACGAGGCGATTAACTTTGCATAAGCAGACTTAATCAAAGTGTAGCGAGGTCACTTCTTACCTCACCCCCTTTTCACGTCCACATCACTATACAGGTTTTAAACCTCATTTTCTGCCACCTCTCTTCCTTTTTCTAAAAGACAGTTTTATAGTGATGAATGAAGCTATCCATAACCGTTAGCAGGTGTATATGTATGTATTTTCCATTATGAAACAGAATTGTAATTCTGCACAATCCATATAACTTTGAACATAAGAATGCAAGTCATTGCTTGTGATCTCTTCAGATATCTGCCCGTCTCTTTCTGTAATGTGGGTTCTCCTCAGCAAGGGCTGATGCACCGCTCAGGCGTTTGGCTCAGATATGCCACCTTTAGTGTTGTTGACGCACTGGTGTGGATGAATCGATGAGAAGTGTGTTTTCCTCCATCCAGGCCACAGAGTGATTCATACAGTGACACTAGTACATCTCGAAAGTTTAAACTCTTACACGCTCTTCATTCTCTTTCGCTTTTTAACTTATCACACACACAAACACACAAGTTTCTAATCGATACATGGCAGTAGGTGTTTAAAGGATGGTTTGCTCCAAATTAACATTTTGTCATTTATTTATCCTCATGTTGCTCAGGTCAGGACCCATGTTATTTTTTTCTTCTTCTGTGAAACACAAAAGACATTTGGCAGAACAGACCAAAATATGTCGTAATTTGCTGAAAATGTTCCTTGTAGCTCAGAAGTCGCATTTTAGATTTGAGCCCTGACTTTGAGTTGTGGGTTTGTTGATTAAAGAATCAATTGATATTGCTAATAATTCAGTTTACTTGTTGATTTTGACTGCACTGTTTAGTTTGTATGTATTTTTGTACTGTTAAGTTCACCCAAAAATGAAAATTCTGTCATCATTTACTCAGCCTCATGCCATCCCAGATGTGTAGGACTTTCTTTATTCTGCAGAACACAAATGAAGACTTTTAGAAGAATATCTCAGCTTTGTAGGTCCATAAAATGCAAGTGAATGGTGACCAAAACTTTGAAGTCCTAAAGGCACATAAAGGCAGCACAAAAGTAATCCATGTCTTAAGAAGCTATATGATAGGTGTGGGTGAGAAACAGAACACTATTTACGTCTTTTATCACTATCAATCTTCACTTTCACTTTCACTTTCACATTCTTTTGTTTTTGGCGATTTGCATTCTTCGTAAATATCACCACCTACAGGACAGGGAGGAGAATTTATAGTAAAAAAGGACTTAAATATTGATCTGTTTCTCACCCATACCTATCTCATCACTTCAGAAGACATGTATTAAACCACCAATGTCGTATGGATTACTTTTATGCTGCCTTTATGTGCTTTTATGTGCTTTAAAGTGATAGTTCACCCAAAAATGAAAATTCTCTCATCATTTACTCACCCTCATGCCATCCCAGATGTGTGTGACTTTCTTTCTTCTGTAGAACACAAATGTAAGATTAAGAATATTTCAGCTCTGTAGGTCCATACAATGCAAGTGAATATGTGCCAAAATTTTGACACTCCAAAAAATCACATAAAGGTAGCATAAAAGTAATCCATATGACTCCAGTGGTTAAATCCATGTCTTCTGAAGTGATAGGTGTAGGTGAGATCAATATTTAAATCAATTTTTGCTAGAAATTATACTCCCTGCCCAGTAGGGGGCATAAACATGAAGGATGTGAATCACCAAAAACACAAGAAGAAGAATGTGAAAGTGAAAGTGAAAGTGGAGACTGACTGAGCAGGGAAGATCATTTATAGTAAATATTGATTTAAATATTGATCTGTTTCTCACCCACACCTTTAATATCACTTCCAAGACATGGATTTAACCACTGGAGTCTCATGGATTACTTTTATGCTGATTTGTGTGATTTTTGGAGCTTCAAAATTTGTGCACCTATTTACTTGCATTGTAAGGACCTTCAGAGCTGAGATATTCTTCTAAAAATCTTCATTTATGTTCTGCTGAAGAAAGAAAGTCACACACATCTGGGATGGCATAGGGGTGAGTAAATTATGAATTTTCATTTCTGGGTGAACTATTCCTTTTATTTATTCCATAAGTGAAAGAAGCCAATAACATAGCAGTTACTGAGTTACTCAGTAATAAATATTCAGCTGGTCATGTGATCCTAACATGGCAGTCCCCATGAGTGGACCCTCTCGATGTAGAATTAAACAGCTTTTATAAGGTTACTGATTTGACTGGAGTTTTCATCTCATCTGAGTGCTCATGATTTTATACATATTTAAAAAAAATTACAATTATTTTCCTTAAAGTAAAACTTTTTAAATGAGGAAAAAATTACAGAGTGCATCTTTAAGTTGGTTTATATGGCAACTGTGCAACAAATCATTCCCATCATTATACGTGGCAGCACAAAGAATGATAAAATAGATAGATAATGCATATTTTGTTGCAATTGAGCTAACAAAAAGCTTCTTTGTCAGCAAGTAAAAAATAGTGAGTAAGACACAGTATATCGATTTCAACAACTTTCATGTAAAGCCTGTGCAGATCGTTTTCCTCCTAGAACAATAGTCCTACCGAAACAATGACGATTCACACAACTTTACAGATCAAATAACACATTTAAAAAAATAATAATTATGTGCTTTAACCAAAAAATATGAGCTTTACATTGCCTTTCAGACCTTCAAGTGCATTGTGCTGTTTATTTCCATTTTAAGTGCCAAACTGAAAAACAGAGGGATGAGTCTAAAGTGTTTTCTGTGGAAATCAACATAATTAATAATTTAATAATTATAATTTTTTAATAATTTAATAATTTTTCTTTATTTATCACACATTATACATTTTGCACATATACGGTGAAATTCTTCTTTTTCACATATCCCAGCTAGGCTGGGGTCAGAGTGCAGGGTCAGCCATGATACGGCACCCCTGGAGCAGATAGGGTTAAGGGCCTTGCTCAAGGGCCCAACAGTGGCATCTTGGCGGTGCTGGGGCTTGAACCCCCGACCTTCTGATCAGTAACCCAGAGCCTTAACCGCTGAGCTACCACTGCCCTTTGGTTACATTATGCCACAACTGCTGTCAATAAAGCTTGTATTGCACATTCCCATTCCCATACATGAGTTTCTTTATTGTTAACACTCAACGGTGTGCTGTAGTGACCTGTAGTGGTAGACTAAGAGAGTGCAGGCTTAGACTCAGGCTCTAATTGATGTCCATGATAACTGCTCCAATCTCTTCTCAGTTTAACAGGCAGTTTCTTGTATGTACAACAGATTCTGTTTGAGACACCATCTGTTTTTGCGCTCTGGTCTACACACTTGTCTGATCAAAGCATTACATTATGGATCAGAAGGTAAGTATCAAACCCGCTGAGCTGACAGAAAATGAGATATTTGCTGATGTAGTCATTTTACTGTGGTTTCTTTCCTGGTGCTTTTCGCATGTGTGTGGTCTCTCTTTCCAGTCCACCTCCCCTCAGAGGCAGCCCGTGAAAAACAGGTCCAAGTCCACAGAGGAAGTCCAGCAAGTCAAAAAGGTGAACAACAACATCTTCCCATCAACATCAAACAAATGAATGTCATTATAGCTAGCTACCTGAATAAAAACACATGCGGTTTAACATGAATCCAGTTTATCGCCCCCTTAAGTACTGGACTGCGTGCTTGTTCTGTGTTGGCCAAGGATGCGTGTGTGTTTGCACACTTGCGTTCATCATTTTGTCTTATTTGAGTGTCCTTTTCTCTTTACTGTCTCAGGCCTTCCACATACCCCAGAAATCATTGCCTGGTGGCTCTGACCTCCTGGAGAATGTGAAGGTGAGTAGAGCTGGGTAATATCAATTTGACATTGTATTGCGATCTTCATTTGAATGATCTCGATATACAGTGCAGTGAAAAAGTATTTGCCCTCTTCCTGATTTCTTCTATTTTTGTGTATTTTTCATACTAAATTGTTTTAGATCTTCCAACAAGATACATAAAACAAAGGCAACCTGAGTAAACACAAAATACAGTTTTTAAATATATATATTTTTTTTATTGAAGCAAAAAAGTTATCCAACACCTATATCACCCATGTGAAAAACTAACTGCCCCCTTAAACTTAATAGCTGATTGTGCCACCTTTAGCAGCAACAACTGCAACCAAACGCTTCCGATAACCGGAGATCAGTCTTTCACAACGCTGTGGTGGAATTTTGGCCCATTCTTCTTTGCAGAACTGCTTTAGTTCAGCCACACTGGAGGGTTTTCGAGCATGAACTGCCCGTTTACGGTCCTGCCACAGCATCTCAATCAGGTTCAACTCAAGACATTGACTAGGCCACTCCAAAACTTTAATTTAGCTTCTTTTGGGCCATTCAGAGGTGGACTTACTCCTATGCTTTGGATCATTGTCTTCCTGCATAATCCAGTTGTGCTTGAGCTTCAACTCACGGACTGATGACCGGACGTTCTCCTTTAGGATTTTATGGTAGTGAGCAGAATTCATGTTTGCCTCAATTATTGCAAGTCGCCCTGAAGCAGCAAAGCATCCCAACACCATCACACTACCACCACCATGCTTGACCATAGGTATGATGTTCTTTTTGTGGCCCCTGTCTTCCAAACAGTTCCACTTTCTACTCATCAGTCCACAGAATATTCTCCCAAAAGCTTTGAGGATCATCAAGGTGTGTTTTGGCAAAATTCAGACGAGCCTTAATGTTCTTCTGTGTTAGCAGTTGTTTTCACCTCACCACTCTTCCATGGATGGAATTTTTGCCCAGTGTCTTTCTGATGGTGGAGTCATGAACAGTGACTTTTATTGATGCGAGAGAGGCCTGCAGTTCCTTGGATGTTGTCCTTGGCTATTTTGTGACTTCCTGGATGAGTCGTCGCTGTGCTCTTGGAGGACTTTCGGAAGATCGGCCACTTCTGGGAAGGTTCACTACTGTGCCAAGTGTTCTCCATTTGGATATAATGGCTCTCATTGTGGTTCTTTGGAGTCCCAGAGTCTTTGAAATAGCTTTATAACCCTTCCCAGACTGATGTATTTGAATCACCCTTTTCCTCATCATTTCTGGAATTTCTTTCGACCTTGGCATAGTGTGCTACTGGTTGAGACCTTTTAGCCAACTTCATGCTGCTGAAAAAGTTCTATTTAGGTGTTGATTTGATTGAACAGGGCTGGCAGTAATCAGGTCTGGGTGTGTCTAGTCCAGCTGAACCCCATTATGAATGCAGTTTCATAGATTTGGGGATTTAGTAGATTTGGGACAAATACTTTTTCACACAGGCCCAGTTGGTAGTGGATAACTTTTTGCTTCAATAAATAGCATTATCATTTAAAAACTGTATTTTGTGTTTACTCAGATTGCCTTTGTTTTATGTTAGATTTCGTTTGAAATAATTTAGTATGAGATATACACAAAAAAAGAAGAAATCAGGTTTTCATAGATTCTTAAATGCCAACACTGATCTTTTACTCTATGTGCAGATTTCTACAATGCGATTAAATCACTCACATATGCAACCAAATCTGGTGCTATGTGACTACAAATATCTGTAATTAGCCACCGGCTGAAACTTTTCATATTTCACTGACCAGTGATTGCGTACTATAGTGGCAAAGAAGTTCAGCACAGAGATCCTTTCCCTGCATGTTGATTGTAAAAGTTTGGTTTGACTCGTTTTGTGAAATGTGGGTCCAAAGACGAGATATACGCAATCCATTTGTTATTGAATAATGTCTCTTTTAATATCCTCTCTGTTCTTTACAGTCAAAAGAGAAACATTTAATTCCAATCATGCGCTCTGTCAAAACTCTTCTGTGAGATGCTTGCTGAACTGCTGGTTTTCTTAAAGAGACAGTGCCGTTTTACTACATGTTCTACAAATCAATTTTAATACTTGTAAATGGTATAAAATTAAGCATGTAAGCAATAAACATAAAAAATCTAAAATGAGACCAAAGTGATGAAAAACAAATTATAAAATATAATTCATATTTTCGTAATGTACGTAGTAAGAAGGTCCCCTGTATAATTAACAGCATGAACTGAGAAAAATTTATTTCCTTCAGATGTAAGCAAAATGGACATTATAGCTGGAATGCACCCAAATGAATAAAATCGAATCGAAATCAGAATCGAATCAAATCGAGTTTATTTGTATTTCTCTGTGTTTGTTTGTATTAGGAGGGACCAGAGGAAAATGTGACTCCAGCATCATCC